>NC_091306.1:36618801-36753801 GCF_038502225.1 Cherax quadricarinatus | reverse complement strand
ACGAACGAGCCACAGCCAGGCTTTAGGTATCTGTCCAGCTCTCTCTTGAAGGCAGCCAGAGGTTTATTGGCAATTCCCCTAATGCTTGATGGGAGGCTGTTGAACAGTCTTGGGCCCCGGACACTTATGGTGGTTTCCCTTAGTGTACCAATGGCGCCCCTACTTTTAATTGGGGGCATTTTGCATCGCCTGCCCAGTCTTTTACTTTCGTAGGGAGTGATTTCTGTGTGCAGATTTGGGACCATTCCTTCCAGGATTTTCCAAGTGTAGATTATGATATATCTCTCCCTCCTGCGTTCCAACGAGTACAAGTGCATCCAAGCGTTCCCAGTAGTTAAGGTGCTTGACAGAACTTATACGTGCAGTAAAGGATCTCTGTACACTCTCTAGATCTGCGATTTCACCTGCTTTGAATGGAGATGTTAATGTACAGCAGTATTCCACACTAGAGAGAACAAGTGATTTGAAAAGGATCATCATTGGCTTGACATCTCTCGTTTTGAACGTTCTCATTATCCATCCTATCATTTTCTATTCACGTGCGATCGTGGCACTGTTGTGATCCTTGAAAGTGAGATCCTCAGACATTACTACTCCCAGGTCCATTACATTACTTTTCCGCTCTATTGTATGGCCAGAGTCTGTAGTATACTCTGTTCTAGTTATTATCTCCTCCAGTTTTCCATAACGGAGTAGTTGGAATTTGTCCTCATTGAACATCATATTGTTTACCGTTGCCCACTGGAAAACTTTGTTTATATCTTCTTGGGGGGGGCGTCAGAGGCTAGGAGGAGATATGTTAGCAAGGGAGGGGGAGGAGCGTCAGAGGCTAGGAGGAGGTATGCTAGCAAGGGGGAGGGGGGTCAGAGGCTAGGGGGAGGTATGTTAGTAAGGGAGGGGGAGGGGCGTCAGAGGCTAGGAGGAAGTATGTTAGAAAGGGAGGGGGAGGGGCATCAGAGGCTAGGAGGAGGTATGCTAGCAAGGGGGAGGGGCGTCAGTGGCTAGGAGGAGGTATGTTAGTAAGGGAGGGGGGGCATCAGAGGCTAGGAGGAAGTATGTTAGTAAGGGAGGGGGAGGGGCGTCAGAGGCTAGGAGGAGGTATGTTAGTAAGGGAGGGGGAGGGGCATCTGAGGCTAGGAGGAGATATGTTAGCAAGGGAGGGGTAGGGGCGTCAGAGGCTAGGAGGAGGTATGTTAGTAAGGGAGGGGGAGGGGCGTCAGAGGCTAGGAGGAGGTATGTTAGTAAGGGAGGGGGAGGGGCGTCAGAGGCTAGGAGGTATGTTAGTAAGGGTGGGGGAGGGGCGTCAGAGGATAGGAGGAGGTATGTTAGAAAGGGAGGGGGAGGGGCGTCAGAGGCTAGGAGGAGCTATGTTAGCAAGGGAGGGGGAGGGGCGTCAGAGGCTAGGAGGAGGCATGCTAGCAAGGGGGAGGGGCGCCAGATGCTAGGAGGAGGTATGCTAGTAAGGGAGGGGGAGGGGCGTCAGAGGCTAGGAGGAGGTATGTTAGAAAGGGAGGGGGAGGGGCGTCAGAGGATAGGAGGAGATATGTTAGTAAGGGAGGGGGAGGGGCATCAGAGGGTAGGAGGTATGTTAGTAAGGGTGGGGGAGGGGCGTCAGAGGATAGGAGGAGGTATGTTAGTAAGGGAGGGGGAGGGGCGTCAGAGGCTAGGAGGAGGTATGTTAGTAAGAGAAGGGGAAGGGCGTCAGAGGCTAGGAGGTGGAATGTTAGTAAGGGGAGAGGAGGGGCGTCAGAGGCTAGGAGGAGGTATGTTAGTAAGGGAGGGGGAGGGGCGTCAGAGGCTAGGAGGAGGTATGTTAGTAAGGGAGGGGGAGGGTGAGGGGCGTCAGAGGCTAGGAGGAGGTATGTTAGTAAGGGAAGCGGAGGGGCATCAGAGGCTAGGAGGAGGTATGTTAGTAAGGGAGGGTGAGGGGCGTCAGAGGCTAGGAGGAGGTATGTTAGTAAGGGAGGGTGAGGGGCGTCAGAGGCTAGGAAGAGGTATGTTAGTAAGGGAGGGGGAGGAGCATCAGAGGCTAGGAGGAGGTATGTTAGTACGGTAGGGGAAGGGCGTCAGAGGCTAGGAGGAGGTATGTTAGTAAGGGAGGGGGAGGGGCGTCAGAGCCTAGAAGGAGGTATGTTAATAAGGGAAGGGGAGGGGCGTCAGAGGCTAGGAGGAGGTATGTTAGTAAGGTAGGGGGAGGGGCGTCAGAGGATAGGAGGAGGTATGTTAGTAAGGGAGGGGGAGGGGCGTCAGAGGCTAGGAGGAGGTATGTTAGTAAGGGAAGGGGAGGAGCGTCAGAGGTTAGAAGGTATGTTAGTAAGGGAGGTGGAGGGGCGTCAGAGGCTAGGAGGAGGTATGTTAGTAAGGGAAGGGGAGGAGCGTCAGAGGCTAGGAGGTATGTTAGGAAGGGAGGGAGAGGGTGAGGGGCGTCAGAGGCTAGGAGGAGGTATGTTAGTAAGGGAGGGGGAGGGGCGTCAGAAGCTAGGAGGAGGTATGTTAGTAAGCTAGGAGGGGGTATGTTAGTAAGCTAGGGGGAGGGGCGTCAGAGGCTAGGAGGAGGTATGTTAGTAAGGGAGGGAGAGGGGGAGGGGCGTCAGAGGCTAGGAGGCGGTATGTTTGTAAGGGAGGGAGAGGGTGAGGGGCGTCAGAGGCTAGGAGGAGGTATGTTAGTAAGGGAGGGGGAGGGGCATCAGAAGCTAGGAGGAGGTATGTTAGTAAGCTAGGAGGAGGTATGTTAGTAAGCTAGGGGGAGGGGCGTCAGAGGCTAGGGGAAGGGGCGTCAGAGGCTAGGAGGACGTATGTTAGTAAGGGAAGGGGAGGGGCGTCAGAGGCTAGGAGGAGGTATGTTTGTAAGGGAGGGTGAGGGTGAGGGGCGTCAGAGGCTAGGAGGAGGTATGTTAGTAAGGGAGGGGGAGGGGCATCAGAGGCTAGGAGGAGGTATGTTAGTAAGGGAGGGGGAGGAGCGTCAGAAGCTAGGAGGAGGCATGTTAGTAAGGGAGAGAGAGGTTGAGGGGCGTCAGAGGCTAGTAGGAGGTATGTTAGTAAGCTAAGGGGAAGGGTGTCAGAGGCTAGGAGGAGGTATGTTAGTAAGGGAAGGGGAGGGGCATCAGAGGCTAGGAGGAGGTATGTTAGTAAGGGAGGGTGAGGGGCGTCAGAGGCTAGGAGGAGGTATGTTAGTAAGGGAGGGGGAGTGGCGTCAGAGGCTAGGAGGAGGTATGTTAGTAAGGGAGGGGGAGGAGCGTCAGAGGATAGGAGGAGGTATGTTAGTAAGGGAGGGGGAGGGGCGTCAGAGGCTAGGAGGAGGTATGTTAGTAAGGGAGGGTGAGGGGCGTCAGAGGCTAGGAGGAGGTATGTTAGTAAGGGAGGGGGAGTGGCGTCAGAGGCTAGGAGAAGGTATGTTAGTAAGGGAGGGGGAGGAGCGTCAGAGGCTAGGAGGAGGTATGTTAGTAAGGGAGGGGGAGGGGCGTCAGAGGCTAGGAGGAGGTATGTTAGTAAGGGAGGGTGAGGGGCGTCAGAGGCTAGGAGGAGGTATGTTAGCAAGGGAGGGGGAGGGGTGCCAGAGGATAGGAGGTGGTATGTTAGTAAGGGAGGGAGAGGGGCGCCAGAGGCTAGGAGGAGGTATGTTATTAAGGTAGGGGAAGGGTCGTCAGTGGCTAGGAGGAGGTATGTTAGTGAGGGAGAGGGGCGCCAGGGGCTAGGAGGAGGTATGTTAGAAAGGGATGGGGAGGGGGAGGGGTGGTACCTTCCACAGGCTAGGGAGAGTGGATCAATAGACAAGTTACAGCTGCTACCATGAGGGGAACACTACCCATGAAGTACTACCTATGATGGACCATAGATGCTACGTCATGGGCCACAGATGGTACGTCATGGATCATAGATGGTATGCCCTGGATCATAGATGGTACATAAAAGACCATAAATGGTGCGTAATGGACCATAGATGGTATGTGATGGACCACAGACAGGGCGTAATGGACCACAGATGGTAAGTGATGGACCAAAGATGTTAAGTAACGAACTACAAGTTGTGAGGCCCATAGGTGAGTGATGCCTTACCTCATCTGGCCCATAGGCCATAGGTGGGTGATGAACCAAAGGTAGTGATGAACCATAGGTGATAGGCTACAGGTGAATGATAGGCCATAGGTGGGTGATGAACCATAGGTGAGTGATGGACCATAGGTGAGTGATGGACCACAGGTGGTGATGGACCCTAGATGAGTGATACGCCATAGGTGAGTGATGAACCATAGGTAGTAAGTAATGGACCATAGGTGGTAAGTAATGAACCATAGGTAGGTTTGATATACCTTTGACGAGTTCCCCGAGTTTTTCTACTCTCAGAGCCCGACCTTGAGACAGGCTCGTCTGGTGCTAGCCTGGTGTTGCTGGTGGCCCGCTGACTAACATATCCATCACAGGCTAGTTGATTTGGTGAAGACACTTGTACAGTTTCCTCTAGAAGACTTCTACACTTGTCCCAGCAGTATTTCTGATAATTTCTGGTAATTTGTTGAATAATCTGGGGTCACAGATGTTGATAGTGTTCCCACATTGCGTCTACTGCACCCCTCCTCTTCACTACGTTTATTTTGTACTTTCTCCCATATCTCTCACACCAGCATGTTGTTATGCAGTGTGCAGATTTGGGACTAGGCCCTCAAGTACTTTCCAGGTATATATCATGCTTCTCTCTTCCGTTCCAAGGAGTAATTTAATTGTTTTATTGCCCCTATGTTGGCTGTAAACAATCTTTATATCTGTTTCAGTTTTGATATTTCTCCTGCCCTGAATGGGGTCGTCAATATTTCTCCTGCCCTGAATGGGGTCGTTAATATTTCTTCTGCCCTGAATGGGGTCGTCAATATTTCTCCTGCCCTGAATGGGGTCGTTAATATTTCTTCTGCCCTGAATGGGGTCGTCAATATTTCTCCTGCCCTGAATGGGGTCGTCAATATTTCTCCTGCCCTGAATGGGGTCGTCAATATTTCTCCTGCCCTGAATGGGGTCGTCAATATTTCTCCTGCCCTGAATGGGGTCGTCAATATTTCTCCTGCCCTGAATGGGGTCGTCAATATTTCTCCTGCCCTGAATGGGGTCGTCAATACCGAGCAATATTCTAAATGAGAGAGAACAACTGATATGAAAAGTGACACCATTTACATTATTTCCCTTGATTTAAAAGTTCTTATTATCTACCCCATCATCTTCCTGGCTGTCGTGACAGTGGTCTTACTGTGCTCTTTGGAAAAAAAAAAGGTCAGCTGAGATAATTATTTCAAAGTCTTTCACGTGTTCCTTTTTCTCTATTTGACGACTCTCTTGAGTTTTCAGTTCCTTATTCTTTCCATATCTAGGCAGCTGGAACTTATCACCAATGAACTTCATGTGTTAAGTGATGGACCAGTGACTGATGGTGAGTGATGGACCATAGATGATGAGTGCACTACAGATGAGTAATGAACCCTAGGTCTACCTGGAAAGTTTTCCGTGGATTAACGCTTCCCCCCGCTCCGGCTGCACGACCAGGCCTCCTGGTGGATCAGGGCCTGATCAACCAGGCTATTACTGCTGGCCGCACGTAGTCCAACGTACGAACAACAGCCCGGTTGATCCGGCACCGACTTTATCTGAACAGCTCCATCTTGAAGGCAGCCAGGGGTCTATTGGTAATTCCCCTTATGCATGGTGAGAGGCTGTTGAACAGTCTTGGGACCCGGACACTTATTGTGTTTTCTCTTAGTGTACCAATGGCGCTCCTACTTTTCAATGGGGGCATTTTGCACCGCCTGCCCAGTCTTTTACTTTCGTAGGGAGTGATTTCTGTGTGCAGATTCGGGACCATTCCTTCTAGGATTTTCCAAGTGTAGATTATGATATATCTCTCTCGCCTGCGTTCCAACGAGTACAAGTCAAGTGCTTCCAAGCGTTCCCAGTAGTTAAGGTGTTTGATGGAACTTACATGTGCAGTAAAGGTTCTCTGTACACTCTCTAGATCTGCAGTTTCACTTGCTTTAAACGGAGATGTTAATGTACAGCAGTATTCCATCCTATAGAGAACAAGTGATTTGAAAAGGATCATCACTGGCTTGGCATCTCTTGTTTTGAACGTTCTCATTATCCATCGTATCATTTTCTTTGCAAGTGTAATCGTGGCACTGTTGTGATCCTTGAAAGTGAGATCCTCAGATATTACATCAGGTGGTGAATGATAGACAATAGATGGTGAGTGATGAACCACAGGTCCACCTGGAGTATACCTAGAGGTTGTTCCGGGAGTCAACAACCTCGTAGCCCGGTCCATCACCAGGCCTCGCAGTGGATCAGGGCCTGATCAACTAGGCTGTTACTTCTGGCTGCACGCAATCCAACATACTTGATAAAGCCCACTGTCTGGGCCAAATAATAAATGATCGTATTATACCGTGTTCTTGTTTCTTTTTTTCCATAAATTGTTAATGCTGAGCGCACGCCAAGTGGCTATGAGGGACGGACCATGGTGGTGAGTGCGTTATGGGCAGGACATGGTAATGAGTGCGTCATGGGCAGGACATGGTAATGAGTGCGTCATGGGCAGGACATGGTAATGAGTGCGTCATGGGCAGGACATGGTAATGAGTGCGTCATGGGTAAGTGTAGGTGAGGTAGTTCACTCTCCACTCTCATACATCACATCCCATCTGCTCAAGCAAGGTCCCGGGGGTTTCATTCTCTTGCGCTGAGAAACAAACAGGAAAATTTTCTTGCGCCCCAGCTTTTCCTGCACACCTAATAGTAAAAATGGGTACGTGCGGTGTGTTGGCAGATTGTTGTGGGTCGCATCCAGAAAAAATGTGTAAGCAAACTCTAGCACCTGCTGGAATGCCATATCCTGTGTAAGAAAACACTTCGTATCGTAGCTGTGTAACAAACTCCAGTATTTGCTGGAATTACTCAAACACTGGGTAAAAGGTATCCTTGTATCTAATGATTCTAAACTTCAAAACACCATTTACCTACCTGGAGGGAGCTCTGGGTGTTAGCGCCCCCCCCCCTCACCCTCTCCAGGTATACTTCAAGTAATCTGTCCATTTCCCTCTTGAAGACAGATAAGGGTCAATTGGTAATTCAACTAATGGGAGATGGGAGACTAATGAACAGCCTTGGGCCCCTGACACTTACTGCTTTTCATTGGGGGATGTTTGTTGCAATGTCTGTCGAGTCTTTTGTTTTAAGGGGAAGTGATTTCTTTGTGCAGATTTGAAACTAGTCACGCTAGGATTTTTCCTGGTGTAAATCATTATGTACCTCTCTCGTCTGCTCTCTAGGGAGTACGGGTCAAAGGACTTCAAACGTTTCCAGTAACTGAGGTGCTTTACTGAACTTATACGTAGTGAAGGTTCTCTGTACATCCTCCACATCTATTTCACCTGCCTTGAAAGGGGCTGTTAGTGGACAGCAGTATCCCAACCTACATAGAACAAGTGACTTAAAGAGGATCATCACTGGGTTGTCATTCCTTGTTTTGAAGGTTCTCAATATGCATCCAAACATTTTCCTTACAGCTGTGATAATGACACTGTTGTGGTTCTTGAAGGTGATATCCACTGACATCATTCCTAACACTTTCATATTAGTTTTTTGTTCTATTGTGTGTTCCGAATTAGTTTGATACTCCGTTCTAGTTTTTAATTCCTCAAGGTTTCCGTAACGGAGTAGCTGAAATTTATTATTGGACATTTTTTCTGCGGCCCACTGGAATACAGTGGGCCGCAGATTTACAGTGTCCTCAATGGCTGACACTCTCAAATAAATTCTAGTATCGTCTACAATGGAAGACACGGTGATATGGTTTACATCTCCGTCTGTAAGATATGAGGACGAGGAAAAGTGGGGCAAGTACTGCCTTCCTGTGAAAGAGCTTTTCACGGTGGTAGCATCTGACTTTACAACTACTCTTTGTGTTCTTTTGGATATAAAGTTAATAACTCTTCAGTCCATTTTTCCAGTTATCCTTTTAGCACGCTTTTTGTGAGCTATTACACCATGGTCGCACCTGTCGAAGGTTTTTGCAGTCTGTGTATACTACATCTGTATTCCGTAGAACAGGACGATAATAAACTGTGAACTATTAGGGTCACAAGTGACATGGTCCTTAGGCAAATAGATAAATTAAAACCTAACAAATCCCCAGGCCCTGATGAACTGTATGCAAGGGTTCTAAAGGAATGTAAAGAGGAGCTTAGCACACCTTTGGCTAATCTTTTCAACATATCACTACAAACTGGCATGGTGCCAGATAAGTGGAAAATGGCAAATGTGATACCTATTTTCAAAACAGGTGACAGGTCCTTAGCTTCGAACTATAGACCAATAAGCCTAACCTCCATAGTGGGAAAATTTATGGAATCAATAATTGCCGAGGCAGTTCGTAGCCACCTTGAAAAGCATAAATTAATCAACGAATCTCAGCATGGTTTTACAAAGGGGCGTTCCTGCCTTACGAATTTATTAACTTTTTTCACTAAGGTATTTGAGGAGGTAGATCATGGTAATGAATATGATATTGTGTATATGGACTTCAGTAAGGCTTTTGACAGGGTCCCACATCAGAGACTATTGAGGAAAATTAAAGCACATGGAATAGGAGGAGAAATTTTTTCCTGGATAGAGGCATGGTTGACAAATAGGCAGCAGAGAGTTTGCATAAATGGGGAGAAATCAGAGTGGGGAAGTGTCACGAGCGGTGTTCCACAGGGGTCAGTGTTGGGCCCCCTGCTGTTCACAATCTACATAAACGACATAGATGAGGGCATAAAGAGCGACATCGGCAAGTTTGCCGATGACACCAAAATAGGCCGTCGAATTCATTCTGACGAGGACATTCGAGCACTCCAGGAAGATTTGAATAGACTGATCCAGTGGTCGGAGAAGTGGCAGATGCAGTTTAATATAGACAAATGCAAAGTTCTAAATGTTGGACAGGACAATAACCATGCCACATATAAACTAAATAATGTAGATCTTAATATTACGGATTGCGAAAAAGATTTAGGAGTTCTGGTTAGCAGTAATCTGAAACCAAGACAACAGTGCATAAGTGTTCGCAATAAAGCTAATAGAATCCTTGGCTTCATATCAAGAAGCATAAATAATAGGAGTCCTCAGGTTGTTCTTCAACTCTATACATCCTTGGTTAGGCCTCATTTAGATTATGCTGCACAGTTTTGGTCACCTTATTACAGAATGGATATAAATTCTCTGGAAAATGTACAAAGGAGGATGACAAAGTTGATCCCATGTATCAGAAACCTTCCCTATGAGGATAGACTAAGGGCCCTGAATCTGCATTCTCTAGAAAGACGTAGAATTAGGGGGGATATGATTGAGGTGTATAAATGGAAGACAGGAATAAATAAAGGGGATGTAAATAGTGTGCTGAAAATATCTAGCCTAGACAGGACTCGCAGCAATGGTTTTAAGTTGGAAAAATTCAGATTCAGGAAGGATATAGGAAAGTACTGGTTTGGTAATAGAGTTGTGGATGAGTGGAACAAACTCCCAAGTACCGTTATAGAGGCCAGAACGTTGTGTAGCTTTAAAAATAGGTTGGATAAATACATGAGTGGATGTGGGTGGGTGTGAGTTAGACCTGATAGCTTGTGCTACCAGGTCGGTTGCCGTGTTCCTCCCTTAAGTCAATGTGACCTGACCTGACTAGGTTGGGTGCATTGGCTTAAGCCGGTAGGAGACTTGGACCTGCCTCGCATGGGCCAGTAGGCCTTCTGCAGTGTTCCTTCGTTCTTATGTTCTTATGTTTGTCTTCCAGTGCATTCAATACTGTCATAGTGGTCCAGTAGTTGTGAGAGGCAGGAGCGCCCTGCTCTAAACCCAAGTTGCCTTGGATTATGCAACTATTGGGAATCCAAGTAGTTGGCAATCTTGCTTCTTAGAACTCTTTCAAAGATCTGTTTGATGTGGGACGTTAAAGCTACTGGTCTATAATTCTTTGCTACTGCTTTACTGCCACCTTTGTAGAATGGGGCCATATCTGTGTTTAAGAGACTGCGGGATGACCCCTGTGTCAAGGCTCCTTCTTCATAGCATACATAAGCACACAATAGGGGTCTCTTGCAGTTCCTGATGAAAACAGAGTTCCGTGAGTCTGGGCCTTGGGCAGAGTGCATGGGCATGTTGTTAGAATTATGTCGGAAATTTTGGACATGTTGACAATATTTTGAGTCTCGTTCATAAAAAATTCATTTGGACTGTCACTCTTGAGTCTGATTAACATTTCACTAAACACAGAATTATATTTAGATTTCAGTATTTCGCTCATTTCTTTGCTGCCATCAGGGTACGTCCCATCTTTTTAAAGAAAGGGCCAGATACTTTGTGGTTTTTATCTGGTTTTAGGCATTTGAAAAGAAATATTTTAAATTTCTTTCATTTTCATTTATGGCTTTTAGCTCCTGTCTTTCCTGGATTCTGTAGGATTTAACTTTAGTTCAATATTTTCTATTTCTCTCGTCAATGTTTCCTTCTGCATTTCAAGAGTCTAGCCACCTTGAGAAGCTCTGCGATTCTTCATCTTAGCCTGTAGAGGGAACGTCTCTCTAGTTCGTATCTCCTTTATCCTCAGGGGAATGTGTGGTGATCATGCTTCAACTGCCACAAGGTTGATTCATACTAGAAACTGTTTGGGATCCAAGTTGTCCAACATGTTTCATTAAGATAATTTATTTGATGCCAGTCGGTGTTCTTGTGGTTAAAGTTAAATTTGGTGAAGGTACCCTCATAACTGTTCGTATTTTGCTGGCCAGGTAGCCTGTGCATACGAGTCTAAATAAACTACGAAGAAATTGTGATCTGAAGTATCTACCTTCCATATTATTATATTTCGTACCCGGTCATCATTTGTAAAAACAAGGTCAAATGTATTTTGCAGTCTTGTTGGCTCCACTACTTACTGCTTTAAAGTGCATTTATTAGAGAGATTCAGCAACTCTTTTGTGTGAAAATTTTCATCTGTGCTGCCTTTAGGAATTATCTGTTATACCATTATTTTCTATGTTCATCCAATTTTAAGACTTTTAAATTGGATGCAATCGCCAAGCAACTAGATGTTTTGGGCTAGAGTTTGAAGATTTTAGTTATTAATTTTTATTAGTTGTTCCTAGAGCTGCTAGGATGCGTCTGGCAGCTTCTACAACACCATAATGATTAGGTTTTAGTTCTCAATCTTTATTGACAAAACATTATTTGTGGCGTTTAGTAAGAGTGTAGATGAGCGACACACGGACGTACAAGACAAACCCTCCCTTGCTGGCTCTTCTTCTTCTCGCATCTAAATAAACTGTACCCTAATATCCATATGTTTTAATCAAAGTGATCTTTTGTGTGGATCTCAGTGAAAGCCGCGAACATCCTATTTAACTCTACGAGGATTCCACTGATGAAAGCTTGTTGGTGGACTGCTTAAGACCTGCTATATTTGTATATACAAAGATATCGTATTGCTGGTTTGTTGGGGGGCTTTTGTTGTTGTTGTTGTTGTTGTTAGCAGTAATATGTGGGTGTGGAGCGGAGATCACTGACTGTGCTTCCAGTCCAACAAGGCTCCGAACTGATAGAATATTTTTGCAATTTCTTTTCATTTTTTCCTGTTTCCTGGCACTAAGAAAAATTGCTGTTGAATGCTTGTTACTGTCATGGTTAGTTTCCAGAGTTTGTAGCTCCTGGTTCTTTTTAAATGAAATGCAAGGCAATTTGTGTTGTATTTTTTTTTTTTAGGGGGGGGGGGGGGATCATGCATAACACATTTTAAAATGTAAATGTTTACAGGTGTAGAAGGTCACGGCATTTTTTGAACGGTCAAAATTGCACATTTCATTTTTTCGAGCTATTCTACGCCTACTGATACCCAATGCACAGAATTTACACAATTCTGCCTTCAGTTGGTTAAAAATTTTGAGGGCTGGATTCCTAAATGGTTGGGATTCTAGACTTGCACCAACATTAACTTCAGCAACCGTACCAAGTTACCAGATCCCCAATACTATGGTGGTAACAACATAGTGAGGATACCAGCAAGAACGGGTGGTGGTGGTAACAACATAGTGAGGATACAAGCAAGAACGAGTGGTGGTGGTAACAACATAGTGAGGATACAAACAAGAACGGGTGGTGGTGGTAACAACATAGTGAGGATACAAACAAGAACGGGTGGTGGTGGTAACAACATAGTGAGGATACAAGCAAGAACGAGTGGTGGTGGTAACAACATAGTGAGGATGCAAGCAAGAACGGGTGGTGGTGGTAACAACATAGTGAGGATACAAGCAAGAACGAGTGGTGGTGGTAACAACATAGTGAGGATACCAGCAAGAACGGGTGGTGGTGGTAACAACATTGTGAGGAAACAAGCAAGAATGAGTGGTGGTGGTAACAAAATAGTGAGGATACAAACAAGAACGGGAGGTGGTGGTAACAACATAGTGAGGATACAAACAAGAACGGGTGGTGGTGGTAACAACATAGTGAGGATACAAGCAAGAACGAGTGGTGGTGGCAACAACATAGTGAGGATACAAGCAAGAACGAGTGGTGGTGGTAACAACATAGTGAGGATACAAGAACGGGTGGTGGTAACAACATAGTGAGGATACAAGCAAGAACGGGTGGTAACAACATAGTGAGGAAACAAGCAAGAACGGGTGGTGGTGGTAACAACATAGTGAGGATACAAACAAGAACGGGTGGTGGTGGTAACAACATAGTGAGGATACAAGCAAGAACGGGTGGTGGTAACAACATAGTGAGGATACAAGCAAGAACGGGTGGTGGTGGTAACAACATAGTGAGGATACAAGCAAGAACGGGTGGTGGTGGTAGCAACATAGTGAGGATACAAACAAGAACGGGTGGTGGTGGTAACAACATAGTGAGGATACAAGAAAGAACGGGTGGTGGTGGTGGTGGTAACAACATAGTGAGGATACAAGCAAGAACGAGTGGTGGTGGTAACAACATAGTGAGGATACAAGCAAGAACGAGTGGTGGTGGTAACAACATAGTGAGGATACAAGCAAGAACGAGTGGTGGTGGTAACAACATAGTGAGGATACAAACAAGAACGGGTGGTGGTGGTAACAACATAGTGAGGATACCAGCAAGAACGGGTGGTGGTGGTAACAAGATAGTGAGGATACAAGCAAGAACGAGTGGTGGTGGTAACATAGTGAGGATACAAGCAAGAACGAGTGGTGGTGGTAACAACATAGTGAGGATACAAACAAGAACGGGTGGTGGTGGTAACAACATAGTGAGGATACAAGCAAGAACGAGTGGTGGTGGTAACAACATAGTGAGGATACAAGCAAGAACGGGTGGTGGTGGTAACAACATAGTGAGGATACAAGCAAGAACGGGTGGTGATGGTAACAACATAGTGAGGATACAAGCAAGAACGAGTGGTGGTGGTAACAACATAGTGAGGATACAAACAAGATCGGGTGGTGGTGGTAACAACATAGTGAGGATACAAACAAGAACGGGTGGTGGTGGTAACAACATAGTGAGGATACAAGCAAGAACGAGTGGTGGTGGTAACAACATAGTGAGGATACAAGCAAGAACGGGTGGTGGTGGTAACAACATAGTGAGGATACAAACAAGAACGAGTGGTGGTGGTAACAACATAGTGAGGATACCAGCAAGAATGGGTGGTGGTGGTAACAACATAGTGAGGATACAAGCAAGAACGAGTGGTGGTGGTAACAACATAGTGAGGATACAAACAAGAACGGGTGGTGGTGGTAACAACATAGTGAGGATACAAACAAGAACGGGTGGTGGTGGTAACAACATAGTGAGGATACAAGCAAGAACGAGTGGTGGTGGTAACAACATAGTGAGGATGCAAGCAAGAACGGGTGGTGGTGGTAACATAGTGAGGATACAAGCAAGAACGAGTGGTGGTGGTAACAACATAGTGAGGATACCAGCAAGAACGGGTGGTGGTGGTAACAACATAGTGAGGAAACAAGCAAGAACGAGTGGTGGTGGTAACAACATAGTGAGGATACAAACAAGAATGGGAGGTGGTGGTAACAACATAGTGAGGATACAAACAAGAACGGGTGGTGGTGGTAACAACATAGTGAGGATACAAGCAAGAACGAGTGGTGGTGGCAACAACATAGTGAGGATACAAGCAAGAACGAGTGGTGGTGGTAACAACATAGTGAGGATACAAGAACGGGTGGTGGTGGTAACAACATAGTGAGGATACAAACAAGAACGGGTGGTGGTAACAACATAGTGAGGATACAAGCAAGAACGGGTGGTGGTAACAACATAGTGAGGATACAAGCAAGAACGGGTGGTAACAACATAGTGAGGATACAAACAAGAACGGGTGGTGGTGGTAACAACATAGTGAGGATACAAGCAAGAACGGGTGGTGGTAACAACATAGTGAGGATACAAGCAAGAACGGGTGGTGTTGGTAACATAGTGAGGATACAAGCAGGAACGGGTGGTGGTGGTAGCAACATAGTGAGGATACAAACAAGAACGGGTGGTGGTGGTAACAACATAGTGAGGATACAAGAAAGAACGGGTGGTGGTGGTGGTGGTAACAACATAGTGAGGATACAAGCAAGAACGGGTGGTGGTGGTAACAACATAGTGAGGATACAAGCAACAACGGGTGGTGGTGGTAACAATATAGTGAGGATACAAGCAACAACGGGTGGTGGTGGTAACAACATAGTGAGGATACAAGCAACAATGGGTGGTGGTAACAACATAGTGAGGATACAAGCAAGAACGGGTGGTGGTGGTAACAACATAGTGAGGATACAAGCAACAACGGGTGGTGGTGGTAACAATATAGTGAGGATACAAGCAACAACGGGTGGTGGTGGTAACAACATAGTGAGGATACAAGCAACAACGGGTGGTGGTAACAACATAGTGAGGATACAAGCAAGAACGGGTGGTGGTAACAATATAGTGAGGATACAAGAACGGGTGGTGGTGGTAACAACATAGTGAGGATACAAGCAACAACGGGTGGTGGTGGTAACAACATAGTGAGGATACAAGCAAGAACGAGTGGTGGTGGTAACAACATAGTGAGGATACAAGCAAGAATGGGTGGTGGTGGTAACAACATAGTGAGGATGCAAGCAAGAACGGGTGGTGGTGGTAACAACATAGTGAGGATACCAGCAAGAACGGGTGGTGGTGGTAGCAACATAGTGAGGATACAAGCAAGAACGAGTGGTGGTGGTAACAACATAGTGAGGATACAAGCAAGAACGAGTGGTGGTGGTAACAACATAGTGAGGATACAAGCAAGAACGAGTGGTGGTGGTAACAACATAGTGAGGATACAAACAAGAACGGGTGGTGGTGGTAACAACATAGTGAGGATACCAGCAAGAACGGGTGGTGGTGGTAACAACATAGTGAGGATACAAGCAAGAATGAGTGGTGGTGGTAACAACATAGTGAGGATACAAGCAAGAACGAGTGGTGGTGGTAACAACATAGTGAGGATACAAACAAGAACGGGTGGTGGTGGTAACAACATAGTGAGGATACAAGCAAGAACGAGTGGTGGTGGTAACAACATAGTGAGGATACAAGCAAGAACGGGTGATGGTGGTAACAACATAGTGAGGATACAAGCAAGAACGGGTGGTGGTGGTAACAACATAGTGAGGATACAAGCAAGAACGAGTGGTGGTGGTAACAACATAGTGAGGATACAAACAAGAACGGGTGGTGGTGGTAACAACATAGTGAGGATACAAACAAGAACGGGTGGTGGTGGTAACAACATAGTGAGGATACAAGCAAGAACGAGTGGTGGTGGTAACAACATAGTGAGGATACAAGCAAGAACGGGTGGTGGTGGTAACAACATAGTGAGGATACAAACAAGAACGAGTGGTGGTGGTAACAACATAGTGAGGATACCAGCAAGAACGGGTGGTGGTGGTAACAACATAGTGAGGATACAAGCAAGAACGAGTGGTGGTGGTAACAACATAGTGAGGATACAAACAAGAACGGGTGGTGGTGGTAACAACATAGCGAGGATACAAACAAGAACGGGTGGTGGTGGTAACAACATAGTGAGGATACAAGCAAGAACGAGTGGTGGTGGTAACAACATAGTGAGGATGCAAGCAAGAACGGGTGGTGGTGGTAACAACATAGTGAGGATACAAGCAAGAACGAGTGGTGGTGGTAACAACATAGTGAGGATACCAGCAAGAACGGGTGGTGGTGGTAACAACATAGTGAGGAAACAAGCAAGAACGAGTGGTGGTGGTAACAACATAGTGAGGATACAAACAAGAACGGGAGGTGGTGGTAACAACATAGTGAGGATACAAACAAGAACGGGTGGTGGTGGTAACAACATAGTGAGGATACAAGCAAGAACGAGTGGTGGTGGCAACAACATAGTGAGGATACAAGCAAGAACGAGTGGTGGTGGTAACAACATAGTGAGGATACAAGAACGGGTGGTGGTGGTAACAACATAGTGAGGATACAAACAAGAACGGGTGGTGGTAACAACATAGTGAGGATACAAGCAAGAACGGGTGGTAACAACATAGTGAGGATACAAGCAAGAACGGGTGGTGGTGGTAACAACATAGTGAGGATACAAACAAGAACGGGTGGTGGTGGTAACAACATAGTGAGGATACAAGCAAGAACGGGTGGTGGTAACAACATAGTGAGGATACAAGCAAGAACGGGTGGTGGTGGTAACAACAGTGAGGATACAAGCAAGAACGGGTGGTGGTGGTAGCAACATAGTGAGGATACAAACAAGAACGGGTGGTGGTGGTAACAACATAGTGAGGATACAAGAAAGAACGGGTGGTGGTGGTGGTGGTAACAACATAGTGAGGATACAAGCAAGAACGGGTGGTGGTGGTAACAACATAGTGAGGATACAAGCAACAACGGGTGGTGGTGGTAACAATATAGTGAGGATACAAGCAACAACGGGTGGTGGTGGTAACAACATAGTGAGGATACAAGCAACAACGGGTGGTGGTAACATAGTGAGGATACAAGCAAGAACGGGTGGTGGTGGTAACAACATAGTGAGGATACAAGCAACAACGGGTGGTGGTGGTAACAATATAGTGAGGATACAAGCAACAACGGGTGGTGGTCTTAACAACATAGTGAGGATACAAGCAACAACGGGTGGTGGTAACAACATAGTGAGGATACAAGCAAGAACGGGTGGTGGTAACAATATAGTGAGGATACAAGAACGGGTGGTGGTGGTAGCAACATAGTGAGGATACAAGCAACAACGGGTGGTGGTGGTAACAACATAGTGAGGATACAAGCAAGAACGAGTGGTGGTGGTAACAACATAGTGAGGATACAAGCAAGAACGGGTGGTGGTGGTAACAACATAGTGAGGATACAAGCAAGAACGGGTCGTGGTGGTGGTGGTAACAACATAGTGAGGATACAAACAAGAACGGGTGGTGGTGGTAACAATATAGTGAGGATACAAGCAACAACGGGTGGTGGTGGTAACAACATAGTGAGGATACAAGCAACAACGGGTGGTGGTAACAACATAGTGAGGATACAAACAACAACGGGTGGTGGTGGTAACAACATAGTGAGGATACAAGCAACAACGGGTGGTGGTGGTAACAACATAGTGAGGATACAAGCAACAACGGGTGGTGGTGGTAGTAACAACATAGTGAGGATACAAGCAACAATGGGTGGTGGTGGTAACAACATAGTGAGGATACAAGCAACAACGGGTGGTGGTGGTAATAACATAGTGAGGATACAAGCAACAATGGGTGGTGGTGGTGGTAATATAGTGAGGATACAAGCAACAACGGGTGGTGGTGGTAACACAGTGAGGACACAAGCAACAACGGGTGGTGGTGGTAACAACATAGTGAGGACACAAACAAGAACGGGTGGTGGTGGTAACAACATAGTGAGGATACAAGAACGGGTGGTGGTGGTGGTGGTAACAACATAGTGAGGATACAAGCAAGAACGGGTGGTGGTGGTGGTAACAACATAGTGAGGATACAAGCAACAACGGGTGGTTGTGGTAACTTAGTGACGATACAAGCAACAACGGGTGGTGGTAACATAGGATACAAGCAACAACGGGTGGTGGTAACATAGGATACAAGCAACAACGGGTGGTGGTGGTAACAACATAGTGAGGATACAAGCAACAACAGGTGGTGGTGGTGGTGGTAACATAGTGAGGATACAAGCAACAACGGGTGGTGGTGGTGGTAAAATTGTGAGGATACAAGCAACAACGGGTGGTGGTGGTGGTGGTAACATAGTGAGGATACAAGCAACAACGGGTGGTGGTGGTAACATAGTGAGGATACAAGCAACAACGGGTGGTAGTGGTAACATAGTGAGGATACCAGCATCAACGGGTGGTAGTGGTAACATAGTGAGGATACAAGCAACAACGGGTGGTGGTGGTAACATAGTGAGGATACAAGCAACAACGGGTGGTAGTGGTAACATAGTGAGGATACCAGCAACAACGGGTGGTAGTGGTAACACAGTGAGGATACAAGCAACAACGGGTGGTGGTGGTAACATAGTGAGGAAACAAGCAACAACGGGTGGTAGTGGTAACACAGTGAGGATACAAGCAACAACGGGTGGTGGTGGTAACATAGTGAGGAAACAAGCAACAACGGGTGGTAGTGGTAACATAGTGAGGATACACGCAACAACAGGTGGTAGTGGTAACATAGTGAGGATACAAGCAACAACGGGTGGTAGTAGTAACATAGTGAGGATACAAGCAACAACGGGCGGTAGTGGTAACATAGGATACAAGCAACAACGGGTGGTGGTGGTAACTTAATGAGGATACCAGCAACAACGGGTGGTGGTAACATAGTGAGGATACCAGCAACAACGGGTGGCAGTGGTAACATAGTGAGGATACAAGCAACAACGGGTGGTGGTGGTAACATAGTGAGGATACAAGCAACAACGGGTGGTAGTGGTAACATACTGAGGATACAAGCAACAACGGGTGGTGGTGGTAACGTAGTGAGGATACAAGCAACAACGGGTGGTAGTGGTAACATAGTGAGGATACCAGCAACAACGAGTGGTGGTGGTAACTTAGTGAGGATACCAGCAACAACGGGTGGTGGTGGTAACATAGTGAGGATACCAGCAACAACGGGTGGTAGTGGTAACATAGTGAGGATACAAGCATCAACGGGTGGTAGTGGTAACATAGTGAGGATACAAGCAACAACGGGTGGTAGTGGTAACATAGTGAGGATACAAGCAACATAGTGATGATACAAGCAACAACGGGTGGTGGTGGTAACAACATAGTGAGGATACAAGCAACAACGGGTGGTGGTGGTAACAGTGATGATACAAGCAACAACGGGTGGTGGTCCACATTAAACAAGACTTTGGTGAACCTCACGCTCCCTCACCCACCTCTCTTCATTTTGTATGACATACCCCTACCAATGACCCTCACCCCTCCCTATCCCCCCAACTCACTCCTCCCCCCTCATCCTAATCCGTCCCCTCTCCCCTCACAGCCCTGGCTTCTGTCATCCTCACCTCTTTTTCCTCTCCCCTACCCTCATCCTCGCTCCTCTTTCCTCCCCTTACTCTCTCCTACCTACCCTCCTCCTCACCCCTCCCTCCCTCTGTTCATTTACTCCTTCCCCTCGCTATCACCCCACCCTTCTTCCTTATACTTTAACTTTCCTATCCCTCGTCAACCCCTTACCTTCTCCAACTCATCCCGAGAGCATCACCAACAAAACTCGTGTAAGAAGCTATTGGCGGACATCAACAGCTTGATGGATCAGGCCAGAAACCAAGAGGGAGGCCTGGTCCACGACCGGGCAGTGGGGGCGCTGGCCTCCCAAGTATAAGTTACCTGGAGGTTACCTGGAGGTTATTCCGGGGATCAACGCCCCCGCGGCCCGGTCCATGACCAGGCCTCCCGATGGATCAGGGCCTGATCAACTAGGCTGTTACTGCTGGCCGCACGCAGTCCGACGTACGAGCCACAGCCCGGCTGATCCGGCACTGACTTTAGGTATCTGTCCAGCTCTCTCTTGAAGGCAGCCAGGGGTTTATTGACAATTCCCCTAATGCTTGATGGGAGGCTGTTGAACAGTTTTGGGCCCCGGACACTTATGGTGTTTTCTCTTAGTGTACCAATGGCGCCCCTACTTTTTATTGGCGGCATTTTGCATCGCCTGCCCAGTCTTTTACTTTCGTAGGGAGTGATTTCTGTGTGCAGATTTGGGACCATTCCTTCCAAGATTTTCCAAGTGTAGATTATGATATATATCTCCCTCCTGCGTTCCAACGAGTACAAGTCAAGTGCTTCCAAGCGTTCCCAGTAGTTAAGGTGCTTGACAGAACTTATACGTGCAGTAAAGGATCTCTGTACACTCTCTAGATCTGCGATTTCACCTGCTTTGAATGGAGATGTTAATGTACAGCAGTATTCCAGCCTAGAGAGAACAAGTGATTTGAAAAGGATCATCATGGGCTTGGCATCTCTCGTTTTGAAAGTTCTCATTATCCATCCTATCATTTTCTTTGCACGTGCGATCGTGGCACTGTTGTGATCCTTGAAAGTGAGATCCTCAGACATTACTACTCCCAGGTCCCTTACATTATTTTTCCGCTCTATTGTATGGCCGGAGTCAGTAGTATACTCTGTTCTAGTTATTATCTCCTCCAGTTTTCCATAACGGAGTAGTTGGAATTTGTCCTCATTGAACATCATATTGTTTACCGTTGCCCACTGGAAAACTTTGTTTATATCTTCTTGGAGGTTAACCGCGTCCTCAGCAGATGACAGCCTCATGCAGATCCTAGTATCATCCGCAAAGGATGATACGGTGCTGTGGTGTATATCTCTGTTTATGTCTGATATGAGGATAAGTTATCCTCTGCCATCTTCCCTTTCCCCGTCCTTGTGATACACCTTTGATGAGTTTCTAGCGTTTTTCTACTCCCGGAGCCCGGCCATGGGCCAAGATCGTCTAGTGCTTACCTGGTCAACCAGGCCATTGCTGCTGCTAGCCAGCTGACCACATATCCATCAGAAGCCTGGTTGATCTGGTACCTACATACCTGGAGTCTACCTGAAAGGCATTCCGGGGATCAACGCCCCCGCGGCCCGGTCCATGACCAGGCCTCTTGGTGGATCAGGGCCTGATAAACGAGGCTGTTACTGCTGGCCACACGTAGTCCCACGTACGAATCACAGTCCGGCTGATCTGACACTGACTTTAAGTATCTGTTCAGCTCCCTCTTGAGGACAACCAGGAGTCTATTGGTAATTCCCCTTATGGCTGATGGGAGGCTGTTGAATAGTCTTGTGCCCTGGACATTTATTGTGTTTTCTCTTAGTGTACCAGTGGCGCCCTTACTTTTCACTGGGGGTATGTTACATCGCCTGCCAAGTCTTTTGCTTTCGTAGGGAGTGGTTTCTGTGTGCAGGTTAGGGACCAGTCCCTCCAGAATCTTCGAGGTGTAGATTATGATATCTCTCTCTCGCCTGCGCTCCAGGGAGTACAAGTCAAGTGCTTCCAGGCGTTCCCAGTAGTTAAGGTGTCGGATGGAACTCATACGTGCAGTAAAGGTTCTCTGTACATTCTTTAGATCTGCAATTTCACCTGCCTTGAATGGGGATGTTAATGAACAGCAGTATTCCAGCTAGAGAAAACAAGCGATTTAAAAAGGATCATCATTGGCTTTCACCTCTTGTCTTGAATGTTCTCATTATCTATCCTTTCAGTTTCCTCGCAGGTGTGATAGTAGCATTGTTGTGGTCCTTAAAGGTGAGATCTTCGGACAGTACCACACCCAGGTCCTTCACATTACTTCTCAGCTATATTGTGTGATTAGAGTTTGTAGTATACTCAGTCCTAGTTATTATTTCCTCCAGTTTTCCGTAACGGAGTAGTTGGAATTTGTCTTCATTGAACATCACATTGTTCTCCGTTGCCCATTGGAAAACTTGGTTTCTATCTTCTTGGAGATTTGCCGTGTCCTCAAAGGATGACACTCTCATGAAGATCCTAGTATCGACTGGAAAGGATGATACGGTTTACATCTCTGTCTATGTCTGATATGAGAATGAGGAACAGGATAGGGGCGAGTACTGTGCTTTGTGGAACAGAGCTCTCTACCATGGCAGCATCCGATTTAGCTGTTTACCACTACGCTTTGTGTGCGATTGGTTAGAAAGTTGAAGATCCATTTGCCTACTTTGCCAGTTATTCCTTTAGCACGCATTTTGTGTGCTATTACACTATGGTGAAGATATTTGTCCAGTTTCCTATTGAAGACTTCTACACTTGCTCCAGCAGTGTTTCTGATATCTTCTGGTAAGATGTTGAATAATCTGCGGCCATGGACGTTAATACTGTACTCTTACCTATTCCCCTTCTCCCTTCCGGATCCTCTCTCCTCTTTTATATTTAAGATTTGACATACCTTATTTCCCTAATAGAAATAAATCACAGTGTTTAACCCCTAAACTGTCCAAACGTAGATCTACGTTTTTTCAACATTTGAATGTAAAAAAACGTAGACCTTCTTTTTTTTACATTTGAAAATGTGTAAAAAAAACATTGATCTACATTTTTTTTGTTATATTTGAAAATATGTAAAAAAAACGTAGATCTACTTTTGGAGCACTACGCATGTGAGCGTAGATCTGTTTGGACAGTTTAAGGATTAACTTTACTGGGTTTTCCAAAGTTAAATCTACGTAGTATATATTTTTGAACGTCCATAACAATTCTATGGTCTCAAGTCCATTGTAAAAACACATTTGTGTATTACCAGTATGTACAAAGAACGTTAATAAGCATAGTGACATTCATCCTTCTTTCCTTGTTCCTTCTTCTCAATCATTAATACCTCTGGCTCTCTACCACGTGCCTGTTTCCCTGGCAACCCCTCACCCCCAAATGCCAGTGTCCTTTGCCATTCCCCTGGCCTCACTTCCCCCTCTCTCTCCCCACCCGGGCTATATATACGCTACCCCTACCCCACACACGCACACCCCCAACACTCAACAACGCCCACAAGTAGTGTACATACGCCTTTATAATTATTCACACACAAACACAAACATGTATCTCTTACGTGTCTTTGGTTAGTTTCAAGAATTATTCTACTCTCGCAGTTCGACCAAGGCCAGAATTCCTCACTGCTTACATGACCAACCAGTCTGTTACTGTCCGCGGTTTGCAAGCTAATATAACCATCACAAATTAGTTGATTCTGTAATTTCTCCAAGAATTTAATCAGTATGACCTTAAAGTTTTCTAAACATCTGCTATATCTGCTACTAGAATGTTGAAGAGTGCAGAATCTCGGGTGTTGGCCTAATGTTCCCCAATTGTGCTCATGAGACCCATACGGTACACTTCATCTAGTATTTCTCACTCCAGCATGTTATGGTAGTGCGCAGTTCGGGATTTAACCTTCAGGTAACTCCCAAAAGGTACATTCCAAATACTAAAGTCAACTTATGACACTGAATTTGACTGATTATTACTGATTCTATGTCATTACATAAGACTCTTGACTCACATAATAATTCGAACCAAACGGTCATTGAAAAAGCCAGATATAGTTACTAAAAAACCCAGGGAAAAGGTAATTTATATACAATGGATTCTATCATACATTGAATTACTCCTTCATGGGAGTGACAATACTAGATCTCAGGTTCAAGGAGCACAACAAGGTAGCTATCGCAAGTGCAACCAAAATGACAGGTTGGATAACTAACAAACCAATGACATTCTTCAATTCACTCCTTCTCTCTAGATTGGAATACTGATATGTACTAATTGCCCCCCTTCTAAACAGGCGAAATTGGTGAGCTGGAAAATGTACCTTTACAGCTCGTATAAAATTAAACAGGAGAGAAAGATTCCTTATAATCTACACCTGGAAGATTCTGGAGGGATTCGTCCCAAACTTGCACATTGAAATTATTATTTAGGAAGCCAAGAGGCTTGGCAGACGGTGAAGGATACTTACAATAATGGAGAGATGAGAACAATGAAGAAAGCTCCAACACACTCCCCTCCACGAATAAAGTGAACTTTACCAACCCCTAGCTGTCTTCAAGAAGGAGTCTGACACATTCCTCAAAACAATTCCTGACTAGCCGGGCTGTGGTGTATACGGTGGACTGCAGGGGGCGGACACTAACAGCATGATCGATACGGCCAGTAATCAGGTCTGGTCTGGGACCGGCAGCTACTCCAGGTACCTTTGATGAGTGCAGAGAGATTTTCTACTCCCAGAGCCCGGCCATGAGTTAGGCTCGTCTGGGGCTTACCTGGAGTCTACCTGGAGGTTATTCCGGGGAACAACGCCCCCGCGGCCCGGTCCATGACCAGGCCTCCCGGTGGATCAGGGCCTGATCAACCAGGCTGTTACTGCTGGCCGCACGCAGTCCAACGTACGAACCACAGCGCGGTTGATCCGGCACTGACTTTAGGTATCTGTCCAGCTCTCTCTTGAAGGCAGCCAGGGGTTTATTGGTAATTCCCCTTATGCTTGATGGGAGGCTGTTGAACAGTCTTGGGCCCCTTAGTGTACCAATGGTGCCCCTACTTTTATTTGGGGGCATTTTGCATCGCCTGCCCAGTCTTTTACTTTCGTAGGGAGTGATTTCTGTGTGCATATTTGGGACCATTCCTTCCAAGATTTTCCAAGTGTAGATTATGATATATCTCTCCCTCCTGCGTTCCAACGAGTACAAGTCAAGTGCTTCCAAGCGTTCCCAGTAGTTAAGGTGCTTGACAGAACTTATACGTACAGTAAAGGATCTCTGTACACTCTCTAGATCTGCGATTTCACCTGCTTTGAGCGGAGATGTTAATGTACAGCAGTATTCCAAACTAGAGAGAACAAGTGATTTGAAAAGGATCATCATTGGCTTGGCATCTCTCGTTTTGAATGTTCTCATTATCCATCCTATCATTTTCTTTGCACGTGCGATCGTGGCACTGTTGTGATCCTTGAAAGTGAGATCCTCAGACATTACTACTCCCAGGTCCCTTACATTATTTTTCCGCTCTACTGTATGGCCAGAGTTTGTAATATACTCTGTTCTAGTTATTATCTCCTTCAGTTTTCCATAACGGAGTAGTTGGAATTTGTCCTTATTGAACATCATATTATTTACCGTTGCCCAATGGAAAACTTTGTTTATATCTTCTTGGAGGTTAACAGCGTCCTCAGCAGATGACAGCCTCATGCAGATCCTAGTATCATCTGCAAAGGATGATACGGTGCTGTGGATTATGTCTATGTCTGATATGAGGACGAGGAACAGGAAGGGGGCGAGTACTGTGCCTTGTGGAACAGAGCTATTCACTATGGCAGCCTCCGATTTAACTCTGGTTAATCAGGCTGTTGCTGCTGGTGGACCACTGACCCGCATATCCATCACAGCCTGGTTGATCTCAATGATCTGACACTTGGTGAAGATATTGTCCAGTTTCTTCTTGCCTGTCCCAGCAGTGTTTCTGTTATCTTCTGGTAAGATGTTGAACAGTCTGGGGCACAGACGTTGATATAATGTTCTCTTATTGTGCTCACTACTCCCCTCCCATATCTCTCACTGTAGTATTTTATGGTAGTGCAGATTTGGGACAAGGTCCTCACGTGCTTTCCAGGTATATATTATCACGTATCTCTCCACTCCAGTGAGTGGAGAGAAGATTTTTATGATGTGGGATGTCAGGGCTACTGGTTTGTAAATTTTGGCTAGTGCTCTACTATCTCCCTGGTATCACAACTAGATCTAAGCTCTTTCTCCAAAGAATACCGAGGGCTTGTGCTACTAGTGATGTACATTTTTTTTAAATAAGGTATTCCAGGAATCTGGTCCAGGTGCTGAGTGAGCAGGAATGTTTTCAATTTCTTTTTCGAATTCTATGGGATTAGTACTATCAGTCACTTGGTCTGTGCGGCCTTCCGATGGAATGAAAATGGTCTCTGCATTCTCCACCTTGCCGTCATTTAGTGGGTTGCCCAACACCAGACTCATACTGGTCTTTTAAAATTTCGCTCATTTCCTGTTCTTCGTCAGTATATGAACATCCTCTTATTAACGGTCTAAGTCTACAGGTAGTTCTTGGCTTGGATTTTGCTTATAAATAGAAATATTGGGGGATGATTACAATATCCTGAATGGCCTTTTTGTGTGTGTGCTGCTTCTGTCTGGTACGACAGCTTAAGTTTTTGCTCTAAATTTATGATCTCGGCTAAGATTATCTTTCCTTCGTTGTGTCAAATTTACGTTTAAGTAATTTGGTAACCCCATTTATTCTTATGTACCATCTTTTATGTTCTCTTTCTATATCTGATCTTCTAGGCTTCCTCACTGGTACGTATTTAATACAGACCTTGTGTTCAGCTTCTCCAGGCACTGATGAGGATTTAGGGTGCTCATGACTTTTTCCCAGGTTGTCTAATAGTTCTTGGTTAATTTTGTCCCAGTGAATTCTATGGTTGCTGAAGTTCCCTTCTCGTATATTATTGTGGGAGTTTCCCAACCCTGAGTTTATACTCGCTTATACTTCTATGATGGTGTTTGTGAAGATGAAATCCAGTGTATTTCATTTCTAGTGGGATAAGTTATCTGGTGGTTCACAGCGAACTTTTGACAGAACCTCATTAGTGTCCTGGCATGTACCTGTTAACCCAGCGTGCTTCAATCAACTATTTCTAGTATAATGTTCTGATGAGTCATCTTACATTTTACATTAGGGAGATTGAAATTTCCAATAAGGATATTTGGAATGGGATTTTCCAGCCTTTTAAGAGAACTCTTTAATTTCTCAGCCGTTGTTGACGGTGGTTTATATACGAGGATAATTACCAGAGTCCTATTTTCTACTTTAATATATGGAACTTTTACTGTATCATTCGGGGGATTTACTGATTGTGTGCAACAAAAAGTATCTTTCACATAGACTCCTACTCCTACTTGTGACTTATTATCTCTGTCACATCTATAAATACAATAGTTTTCTATCGTTATCTCACCGTCCATAACATTCCTTCTGTGTTTTTGTAAATGCTCTAAACATGGCATTTACTTCTGTGAGCCCACTAATATAACTAATTTTGTCCTTTTTATTTGCTTTCAAGTCCTGAATGTTTGCAAAAAGAAAGCAGTAGTATTTACCATTTGAGATGTTTTTGGTTTGTAATGTGTTTTGTTATAAGTGGTGATGTACTATTTCGTATGACCCCTGATGTACATACTCCTGCTTTCTTCAGTATTGACTATGAACTCATCTGTTGTACATTCGACCCTGCTGAATGTATGTCTGATGTAGTTTGTCCCACTGCTGTAGTTTGCCCCACTGCTGTAGTTTGTCCCACTGCTGTGTACCTCTGTCCCACCTGTCCCCCTTTTTGGGTCTGTTCGTTTATCTTTTCGTCTAAAAAAGAAAGCTGTTCAGGTTTTATTCCTGTGTTTTGTGTGTAACACTGCGTTGTTTGTGTGTAACACTGCGTTGTTTGCATGTGGTGACCTGTACAGCCAAGGTCATAACATTCTGTAAGCTTTGTAGATGAATGGTTCAGAGAACCGACATGTTGATAAATTAGACACATGTGCAACTCTTGGGTATCTTTATTGAGGAAACGTTTCGCCACACACTGGCTTCATCAGTCCATACAAAGGAGAATCTTGAAGAACAGGAGGAGAATGAGGTAATCAGTCCCTCAACCTTGAGTCGATGTGGTCAGTCCATCAATCTTGAATAGAATACGGCATACGTGCTGAGAAAGAGCTTATAAACCGTTGGCAGGAGAGGTGCAGAAGTCATAGGTCGTGTAACATTTGTTCAATGTTGAAGTAGGTCGTGCCCAAGAATTAGGCAAGCGAAGAATTCCCAAGTATTAAGATCCCAAGAAATTGCAGTGTCTGACAGGTTTGTAGATGAATGGTCGGTTCTCTGAACCATTCATCTACAAACCTGTCAGACACTGCAACTTCTTGGGATCTTAATACTTGGGAATTCTTCGCTTGCACGTCCTCATATATCTCTAACTCCAGTATGGTTTTAGGGTGGTGTGCAAGTTTTTGTACGAAGCCCTCAAGTACTTTCCACTATTCCACTGTATACATATTTAGGATTCTAAAGCATTCCCACAATTTAGATGCTTTATTGGCTCTATGCACGTCATAAAGGATCTCTGTATCTGTTCCAGCTCTGATATATCTTGTCCTGAACGGGGGCCATCAACACTTAACAATATTCTAAACGAGAGAGCACAAGCGATTTGAATAGCGTCAACATTAGCACTATTTCCCTTGATTTGAAAGTTCTCATTATCTACCCCGTCATCTTCCTCGCTGTTGTGACTCTTGCTTTATTGTTTCTTTGAAAGGCCAACCGACAAAATTTCTCTCAGGTCTTTCTCTCATTCCTTTCATTCTATATGATGGTCCACTTGAGTTTTTAATAGTGTCCCTTTTGAATTCATTCTTTCCATATCTAAACATCCGGAACTTACCACCACTGAACATCATGATATTTTACACTACCAACTGGAAAACCCTGCTTATATCTTACTGGAATTTTTCATTGTCTTCTGCAAATGATGATACAAAACTGTGATGGGTGTTTCTATGTTTCCTGTGAGGATAAGAAACAGCAGAGATACCCGGACAGTCCCTTGGGGAACTGAAACCTTTTTACCTTACCGATGCAGCAATTTAGTGTTTACAAAACATGGAACACAAAAGGGTAGTAGCAAACATAACAAAATCCAGCATTAGGTGGGTAAAAAGCTGAGAACCTCAAGGCACCTCTACTGTTTTTTCATTCTCATAGAAGACATAGATAAATAAAAACACTCCCCATATCAGAATATGTATGATAATCACCACGGTAGAAGACACAGAAAAAAATGTACGAACTTCTAAGAGAATCATCATATAAAATGACAGGAACAGGTGAAAGACTTGGGTGAAATTCTGCTGACCTTTCCTTCAAGAAACACAATAAGGCAAATATCATGACAACTAGAATAATGAAAACTTTCAAAACAAAATTGTGCCAAGGTTGAGGGACTGATTACCTCATTCTCCTCCTGTTCTTCAAGATTCTCCTTTGTATGGACTGATGAAGCCACTGTGTGGCGAAACGTTTCCTCAATAAAGATACCCAAGAGTTGCACATGTGTCTAATTTATCATTCTGTAAGCTGCACTGACGCTTTGCACATCTCTCAATGGTAATACCAACATTTCTTTTTAAAGCAACACTTTATCCTCCTTATCATGCTTGGACATTTTTTTTGGTGTGATGATACCAGCATTTTCTACTATATAGGAACATCCGTTTTAACATAGTATTCGCAGATGTCCTGACTGCCTACATATACTGAGTTAGACTCATTCTCACTTTCTGAGAAGCGATCTGGATTCTTTGTATATGTGCTGGTAACAGACATCACTAGAGCAGTGTTTGGTAATGAACAAACATGAGACAGTAACTGCCACTGGTGCTGGTATCAGACATCACTAGAGCAGTGTTTGGTAATGAACAAACATGAGGCAGTAACTGCCACTGGTGCTGGTATCAGACATCACTAGAGCAGTGTTTGGTAATGAACAAACATGAGACAGTAACTGCCACTGGTGCTGGTATCAGACATCACTAGAGCAGTGTTTGGTAATGAACAAACATGAGACAGTAACTGCCACTGGTGCTGGTATCAGACATCACTAGAGCAGTGTTTGGTAATGAGCAAACATGAGATAGTAACTGCCACTGGTGCTGGTATCAGACATCACAAGAGCAGTATCGGGTAATGAACAAACATGAGACAGTAACTGCCACTGGTGCTGGTATCAGACATCACAAGAGCAGTATCGGATAATGAACAAACATGAGACAGTAACTGCCACTGGTGCTGGTATCAGACATCACTAGAGCAGTATCGGGTAATGAACAAACATGAGACAGTAACTGCCACTGGTGCTGGGAACAGACATCACTAGAGCAGTATCGGGTAATGAACAAACATGAGACAGTAACTGCCACTGGTGCTGGTATCAGACATCACTAGAGCAGTATCGGGTAATGAACAAACATGAGACAGTAACTGCCACTGGTGCTGGTAACAGACATCACTAGAGCAGTGTTTGGTAATGAACAAACATGAGACAGTAACTGCCACTGGTGCTGGTAACAGACATCACTAGAGCAGTGTTTGGTAATGAACAAATATGAGATAGTAACTGCCACTGGTGCTGGTAACAGACATCACTAGAGCAGTGTTTGGTAATGAACAAACATGAGACAGTAACTGCCACTGGTGCTGGTAACAGACATCACTAGAGCAGTGTTTGGTAATGAACAAACATGAGACAGTAACTGCCACTGGTGCTGGTAACAGACATCACTAGAGCAGTGTTTGGTAATGAACAAATATGAGATAGTAACTGCCACTGGTGCTGGTAACAGACATCACTAGAGCAGTGTTTGGTAATGAACAAACATGACACAGTAACTGCCACTGGTGCTGGTAACAGACATCACTAGAGCAGTGTTTGGTAATGAACAAACATGAGACAGTAACTGCCAATGGTGCTGGTAACAGACATCACTAGAGCAGTGTTTGGTAATGAACAAACATGACACAGTAACTGCCACTGGTGCTGGTAACAGACATCACTAGAGCAGTGTTTGGTAATGAACAAACATGAGACAGTAACTGCCACTGGTGCTGGTAACAGACATCACTAGAGCAGTGTTTGGTAATGAACAAACATGAGACAGTAACTGCCAATGGTGCTGGTAACAGACATCCCTAGAGCAGTGTTTGGTAATGAACAAACATGAGATAGTAACTGCCACTGGTGCTGGTAACAGACATCACTAGAGCAGTGTTTGGTAATGAACAAACATGAGACAGTAACTGCCACTGGTGCTGGTAACAGACATCACTAGAGCAGTGTTTGGTAATGAACAAACATGAGACAGTAACTGCCACTGGTGCTGGTAACAGACATCACTAGAGCAGTTTGGTAATGAACAAACATGAGACAGTAACTGCCACTGGTGCTGGTATCAGACATCACTAGAGCAGTGTTTGGTAATGAACAAACATGAGATAGTAACTGCCACTGGTGCTGGTAACAGACATCACTAGAGCAGTATCGGGTAATGAACAAACATGAGACAGTAACTGCCACTGGTGCTGGTATCAGACATCACAAGAGCAGTATCGGGTAATGAACAAACATGAGACAGTAACTGCCACTGGTGCTGGTATCAGACATCACTAGAGCAGTGTTTGGTAATGAACAAACATGAGACAGTAACTGCCACTGGTGCTGGTATCAGACATCACTAGAGCAGTGTTTGGTAATGAACAAACATGAGATAGTAACTGCCACTGGTGCTGGTATCAGACATCACTAGAGCAGTGTTTGGTAATGAACAAACATGAGACTAACTGCCACTGGTGCTGGTATCAGACATCACAAGAGCAGTGTTTGGTAATGAACAAACATGAGACAGTAACTGCCACTGGTGCTGGTATCAGACATCACTAGAGCAGTATCGGGTAATGAACAAACATGAGACAGTAACTGCCACTGGTGCTGGTATCAGACATGACTAGAGCAGTGTTTGGTAATGAACAAACATGAGACAGTAACTGCCACTGGTGCTGGTATCAGACATCACTAGAGCAGTGTTTGGTAATGAACAAACATGAGACAGTAACTGCCACTGGTGCTGGTATCAGACATCACTAGAGCAGTGTTTGGTAATGAACAAACATGAGATAGTAACTGCCACTGGTGCTGGTAACAGACATCACTAGAGCAGTGTTGGGTAATGAACAAACATGAGACAGTAACTGCCACTGGTGCTGGTATCAGACATCACTAGAGCAGTGTTTGGTAATGAACAAACATGAGACAGTAACTTCCACTGGTGCTGGTATCAGACATCACAAGAGCAGTATCGGGTAATGAACAAACATGAGACAGTAACTGCCACTGGTGCTGGTATCAGACATCACTAGAGCAGTATCGGGTAATGAACAAACATGAGACAGTAACTGCCACTGGTGCTGGTATCAGACATCACTAGAGCAGTATCGGGTAATGAACAAACATGAGACAGTAACTGCCACTGGTGCTGGTATCAGACATCACTAGAGCAACTACTCATACAATTATATTTTACTTTTTGATCACATCTTATATATTACTCAATGGTCACATACGTCAACTGGCCTCGTAAGGTTCGAGTAAATCACGATATACATTTTAAATCGAATCGAATGTTAGTGATTTTGTCATATTTTTAAAGACCACTCACTGAGTGCTCGTGGAACTCTAAGAAATACGCTAGAAGGTGCAAAATACTTAAAATGAAAAGCAAGGACTATAAGATACTTCGGTAGTCATAAAAGGTCCACGGATTTTCAATACATTCCATTAAAAAATACCGAGAATTACTAACAGTCCTCTGTCTTTAAGAGGAAACTTGAAAAGAGTCTAAACATCGTTCCTCATTACCGAGCTATGGTACTTACGTGGGAATGCGTGTCGTAGACACCAACATTGTGACTGGCGAGGCATCCAAGCACGAGGCTTGCCACGTGAAGTAGGTATGTGTGGCGTGTGTTGACATACTAGACGATACTGACGGTGCAATGTGTGGTAATGAACAAGCATTAGACAGTAACCTTACCACTGGTGCTGGTATCAGACATCACTAGAGCAGTGTGTGGTAATGAACAAGCATGAGACAGTAACTGCCACTGGTGCTTATATCAGACATCACTAGAGCAGTGTGGGGGTAATGAACAAGCATGAGACAGTAACTGTCACTGGTGGTGGTATCAGACATCACTAGAGCAGTGTGTGGCAATGAGGCACAAGTACGCTTGCACCTTGAGTACGCTCCACTTTCTTGGATTGCCTGCCTCCATCTCATCTGCGACTTCTTGACAGACTAGAGAACAGAGCAAGAAAACTCGACTAAACCCGGTCTGGACAGATCTGTCATTGCAGAAGAGCGTTCAACACTAGTGGGATGTGGGTGGCCTTACTGTTATGTACAAAGCCAATATTGTCGAGGTACCACACATGGCTCCACTCTACAGACAGCCATAAGTGCGCTTCTACAGAAGACGGACAACAAACAGCAACTACACTCTGGCTGTACCTTTCTCAAAAATATCACTTCATCTGAAAACATTTATTCCTAGGATGACTCGAGACTAGAACATGTTCGTACATCATAATGACATCAACGAAATAAAGTCAGTTGACCAAATTAAATAGCTGGCCCAAAAGATGGCTTCAACTAAACCTATTCCCTATTTGTATATCTCTTAACAATGAAAAAGCTTTAAAATGACCTAATTTAAGTAACAGCTTTTACCTTATAAATAAAGTTAGGAACCTTTAACCAAACCTTGGAAAGAACTTTGTAAAAAGAAAAAAAAAAAGAGAGCACAACAACATACAAGAAGCTATAAGTGACCACTCACAAGACTAACATGTAACAAACGCCTCGTAGGTGGAGGGGCTGTGACTGAGAAGCAAATTAACAAAGACACCAAAGTGGTAAGACAGGGAGAAGGCGGTAAAAATGGAGAGAGGGAAAACAGGAAGAGGAAAGGACTAATAGAAAGGGAGGAAGAGTTGTACGGGAGAAAAGGGAGTGTGGGGAGAAAAGGGAGTGTGGGGAGAAAAGGGAGTGTGGGAGGAAAAGGAGTGTGGGAGGAAAAGGAGTGTGGGAGGAAAACGAGTGTGGGAGGAAAACGAATGTGGGAGGAAAACGAATGTGGGAGGAAAAGGAGTAGGGAAGTAAGACAAAGGAGTAGGGGAGAAAGGCAGTGGAGCTGAGGAGGGAGGAAAAAATGTAAGAGAGGTAGAAACAAAGTTTTTTAATGAATACTTCCAGCATGTATGTACCGAAGTTTCTTACACAGAATATTATATTCCATTAGGACTGGAGTTTTTCTAACACATTTTACCCCTGGATGTGTCCCACAGCAGTTAGCTAACACACAGATACCCATTATTACTGCTAGGTGGGCAGCGACAGCAGGAATGTGAGGCGGGGGTATATGGGGGAAGAATTAGGAATGGGCAGGCCAGGAGGAAAGGGAGGAAAATGAAGGGGAGGCTTACAAGTCACAATGGTCGCTCACACATTAGTTAAAAATAGTCAATGTTTACACATTTGCATACCCCCAGGAGGACGCCACCACCACCGCTACCACCACCATAACCCACTACCACAACACTCAGGGGTACATACCCCCAGGAGGACGCCACCACCACCGCTACCACCACCATAACCCACTACCACAACACTCAGGGGTACATACCCCCAGGAGGACGCCACCACCACCACTACCACCACCATAACCCACTACCACAACACTCAGGGGTACATACCCCCAGGAGGACGCCACCACCACCGCTACCACCACCATAACCCACTACCACAACACTCAGGGGTACATACCCCCAGGAGGACGCCACCACCACCACTACCACCACCATAACCCACTACCACAACACTCAGGGGTACATACCCCCAGGAGGACGCCACCACCACCGCTACCACCACCATAACCCACTACCACAACACTCAGGGGTACATACCCCCAGGAGGACGCCACCACCACCGCTACCACCACCATAACCCACTACCACAACACTCAGGGGTACATACCCCCAGGAGGACGCCACCACCACCACTACCACCACCATAACCCACTACCACAACACTCAGGGGTACATACCCCCAGGAGGACGCCACCACCACCGCTACCACCACCATAACCCACTACCACAACACTCAGGGGTACATACCCCCAGGAGGACGCCACCACCACCACTACCACCACCATAACCCACTACCACAACACTCAGGGGTACATACCCCCAGGAGGACGCCACCACCACCGCTACCACCACCATAACCCACTACCACAACACTCAGGGGTACATACCCCCAGGAGGACGCCACCACCACCACTACCACCACCATAACCCACTACCACAACACTCAGGGGTACATACCCCCAGGAGGACGCCACCACCACCGCTACCACCACCACAACCCACTACCACAACACTCAGGGGTACATACCCCCAGGAGGACGCCACCACCACCGCTACCACCACCATAACCCACTACCACAACACTCAGGGGTACATACCCCCAGGAAGACGCCACCACCACCGCTACCACCACCATAACCCACTACCACAACACTCAGGGGTACATGCCCCCAGGAGGACGCCACCACCACCGCTACCATCACCATAACCCACTACCACAACACTCAGGGGTACATACCCCCAGGAGGACGCCATCACCACCGCTACCACCACCACAACCCACTACCACAACACTCAGGGGTACATACCCCCAGGAAGACGCCACCACTACCACCACAACTCACTACCACAACACTCGGTTCCATACCGCCAGGAAGACGCCACCACCACCACAACTTACTATCACAACACTCAGGGTACAGACACTCTGGGGGACACCAACACTCAGGGTACAGACACCCTGGGGGACACCAACACTCAGGGTACAGACATCATGGAGGATGCCACGTGAACTGCACAGTGTATGGTATATGGTGTAATACATGGGTCAAGACAACGTGGCACCTGGTGGATAATCATTGGCGAGCTACTGTCATATGTCAGGTAAGTGGAAGCTGAACTAACATAACTGAGTGTAAATATCAGTGTTAATAGTAATAGTCAGTCACTGGACAATGCTAGGTTCTGTGAGTTAGTTAGTTAGTTTAAAAGGTTATTATGCACCTCATACCCATCCTGTGGGTGGTAGTCAAAAGATTACAGAGATATATAATGGGTCCAGGGACTGGACCCCAGGGTTTTGTGAGGTCATAATGAAATTAATATATTTAAAAGATTAGTGTGGAATACTATAAGCTGTCAACATAGTGTTTGTCTCCTCCTTTATTCAACGTAGAAGATTTAAAGTTTAAAAGAAAAAGAGATAAGTTTGAGTGGCCTCATACGCCTGGCAACCTTCCCAGCACCATAGGCCGCCTGCCACCACATACAAGATCCACTCACTACCACCACGCTGGACACTAGCAGACATTTGGACAACTAATCCACAGAACAGAAACAACGAACTGGATTTGTACAGTATGATGAGGGAAAATGTATCAGAAGCGGGCAGAAAAGTAGCTGTTACACATCATAAGAAATGTACTGGGGGTAGGTTAAATCACAGCATCTCCACCTGTTACCTCCTCAAATGTCCCTCCACCATTTATTTGCCCTCCACTACCACCGCCCTTTCCATCTCGTGAAGAATTATTTAACAGAATCATGCTAGGGGGAAATACGTTCACATGTGCCTAAGGTGAGAGAGATGATTGATGTTGGTTCGCCGGTACTTCCGGCCCGGGTCTTCTCCAGATGGCGACCCGGCGTGCGGTGAGAGAGCTGTCATTGCTAAGGTACACTTCAGTGGACTACCCACATTATTGCTGATAGGATACAGACAAAATGGAAGGAGGAATAATTGTGAAACATATGGAGAGGTCATGGGAAAAAATAACAAAAGGATTACACGTGATCCATGTCTTTCTAAACACCGTATCTCATGTGCGAGAGTAAATACTGCTTTTATCAATGACATTAATCTATATGTAAAGTAAAAGGACACAAGTGCAACTAATGAGACATTTTATTGTGGCAACGTTTCGCTCTCCAGGAGCTTTATCAAGCCATTACCATTAATCTAAAAAGGTGCTTATGGATTTGCAATAAGGACATGGGGCTTTGGACTGGATTCAGTTAACTACTAAGGAGGGTATTAAATAATAAACAAGAAAACACCGGGCCTCTCTTGGATAGTCCACCTGAGATAAAAAAAAAAAAACAGCCTGGTTGACCAGGCAAGCACCAAGTTCAGGGGCTAGAAAAACTCTCGGAACTCATCAAAGGTATAAACTAAAGCGGAAACTCCTGCGAAGCTGGAGTATGCAAACGCCCATATTACAGCAGATAACTCGGAAATTAATAGAGACCCACTGAAAAAAGATACGTGTAACCGGAGAGTCACCCCACAACCTCGAGCCCGAGCCCTAGTACTGATTTGGCTACAAACCCTAATACAGACTCTGCTATAAACTCTACCACAGACACCACTACACATTTAGTAGCACAGTAGTCTGTTTTTGGGGACGGTGTTGGTACAGTTTTAGTAATAGCTGGTGGCGGTACTGGTACTGGTGCTGTTGATGAAGACAGTGCAATTCTAGATACTCCACTAGTTGAGGACCCAGAACCAGAAAATTCTAGACAGCGAAAAGCAGAATTGTGCAAATTCTAGGCTTGGGGTATTTCCTGAAGGCATGGAATATTTGGGAAAACAAATGAGACGTACTTTGACCCTCCCCCCTGAAAAAAAATGCCGCGACATTCTTAATAAGGGAGTGTGTCGTTCTACCTCTTGTAACTTTTTCACCCCGAAATGTATAATACATCAGTCGTCGACAAAGCAATGCTACAACACAAAACTGCCTGCATACCATCTGAGAGGGACTAGGAGGTACAGACCCCAAAAACGTTGGAAAACAAACCATAGTAGTTACAACATTCAATAGCAAAGCCTTTTGTCTCACGAAATCATGACACAATTTCCAACAAACCGCGGTACAGGTGGGGTTAAAACCCATGGCGGGTCGTAAAACTCCAGGACAGCGCGTAAGCCACTGGGCCAGCTGTCTACAATAAGATTCATCCAATTAGGTATATTTATACACCATAGAGAGGTTAGCACAGGCCCACCTGTGGCTTACGCGCTGGCCTGGAGTTTTACGACTCACTTGCCACGAGTTCAAACCCCACCCGTACCGTAGTTAGCATTATTTCTGTGCCAGTGTCGAAATGTAGTCATAAGATTCACTCTCTCGTGTGTTGGTTATTTGTGTACTGTTCAAGTCACGGTATTGTGCCTATATATTCTTGAACAGACTCAAACTTACGACGACGTTTCGGTCCCACTTGGACCATTAATTAGCCACATTAGTTAATAGTCAGAGTCGAACCCAAACGTCTTAAGTTTGTGATAATGGTCTTTTACAATTTCGCCTCCAGGTACTAACCTACTGCCTCCCTAGATGGTTGCTGTCAACCAGCCTGCCTCCCTAGATGGTTGCTGTAAACCAGCCTGGTACCTCCCTAGATTGTTGCTGTCAACCAGCCTGCTACCTCCCTAGATTGTTGCTGTCAACAAGCCTGCCTCCCTAGATGGTTACTGTAAACCAGCCTGCTACCTCCCTAGATTGTTGCTGTCAACCAGCCTGCTACCTCCCTAGATTGTTGCTGTCAACCAGCCTGCTACCTCCCTAGATTGTTGCTATCAACCAGCCTGCTACCTCCCTAGCTTGTTGCTGTCAACCAGCCTGCTATCTCCCTAGATGGTTACTGTAAACCAGCCTGCCTCCCTAGATGGTTGCTGTCAACCAGCCTGCTACCTCCCTAGATTGTTGCTGTCAACCAGCCTGCTACCTCCCTAGATTGTTGCTGTCAACAAGCCTGCCTCCCTAGATGGTTACTGTAAACCAGCCTGCTACCTCCCTAGATTGTTGCTGTCAACAAGCCTGCCTCCCTAGATGGTTACTGTAAACCAGCCTGCTACCTCCCTAGATGGTTGCTGTAAACCAGCCTGCTACCTCCCTAGATTGTTGCTGTCAACCAGCCTGCTACCTCCCTAGATTGTTCTGGCAACCAGCCTGCTACCTCCCTAGATTGTTCTGTCAACAAGCCTGCTACCTCCCTAGATTGTTGCTGTCAACCAGCCTGCCTCCCTAGATGGTTACTGTAAACCAGCCTGCTACCTCCCTAGATTGTTCTGTCAACCAGCCTGCTACCTCCCTAGATTGTTGCTGTCAACAAGCCTGCCTCCCTAGATGGTTGCTGTCAACCAGCCTGCTACCTCCCTAGATTGTTGCTGTCAACCAGCCTGCCTCCCTAGATGGTTGCTGTCAACAAGCCTGCCTCCCTAGATTGTTGCTGTCAACCAGCCTGCCTCCCTAGATGGTTGCTGTCAACCAGCCTGCCTCCCTAGATGGTTGCTGTCAACCAGCCTGCTACCTCCCTAGACTGTTGCTGTCAACCAGCCTGCCTCCCTAGATGGTTGCTGTCAACCAGCCTGCTAAACTACCTAGATTGTTGCTGTCAACCAGCCTGCCTCCCTAGATGGTTACTGTCAACCAGCCTGCTACCTATCTAGATTGTTGCTGTCAACAAGCCTGCCTCCCTAGATGGTTGCTGTCAACCAGCCTGCTACCTCCCTAGATTGTTGCTGTCAACCAGCCTGCCTCCCTAGATGGTTACTGTCAACCAGCCTACTGCCTCCCAAGATGGTTACTGTCAACCAGCCTACTGCCTCCCTAGATGGTTGCTGTCAACCAGCCTACTACCTCCCTAGATGGTTGCTGTCAACCAGCCTACTGCCTCCCCAGATGGTTACTGTTAACCAGCCTACTGCCTCCCCAGATGGTTGCTGTCAACCAGCCTGCCTCCCTAGATGGTTGCTGTCAACCAGCGTACTGCCTCCCTAGATGGTTACTGTCAACCAGCCTACTGCCTCCCCAGATGGTTGCTGTCAACCAGCCTGCCTCCCCAGAAGGTTGCTGTCAACCAGCGTACTGCCTCCCTAGATGGTTGCTGTCAACAAGCGTACTGCCTCCCCAGATGGTTGCTGTCAACCAGCCTACTGCCTCCCTAGATGGTTGATGTCAACCAGCCTACTGCCTCCCTAGATGGCTGCTGTCAACCAGCCTACTGCCTCCCTAGATGGTTGCTGCCAACCAGCCTGCTTCCCCAGATGGTTGCTGTCAACCAGCCTGCTACCTATCTAGATTGTTGCTGTCAACCAGCCTGCCTCCCTACATGGTTACTGTCAACCAGCCTACTGCCTCCCTAGATGGTTACTGTCAACCAGCCTACTGCCTTCCTAGATGGTTGCTGTCAACCAGCTTGCTACCTCCCTAGATTGCAGCTGTCAACCAGCCTCCCTCCCTAGATGGTTACTGTCAACCAGCCTACTGCCTCCCCAGACGGTTGCTGTCAACCAGCCTACTGCCTCCCAAGATGGTTGCTTTCAACCAGCCTACTGCCTCCCTAGATGGTTGCTGTCAACCAGCGTACTGCCTCCCTAGATGGTTACTACCAACCAGCCTACTGCCTCCCCTGATGGTTGCTGTCAACCAGCCTACTGCCTCCCCAGATGGTTGCTGTCAACCAGCCTACTGCCTCCCTAGATGGCTGCTGTCAACCAGCGTACTGCCTCCCCAGATGGTTGCTGTCAACCAGCCTACTGCCTCCCCAGATGGTTGCTGTCAACCAGCCTACTGCCTCCCTAGATGGTTGCTGTCAATCAGCCTACTGCCTCCCTAGATGGTTGCTGTCAACCAGCCTACTGCCTCCCTAGATGGCTGCTGTCAACCAGCCTACTGCCTCCCTAGATGTTTGCTGTCAACCAGCCTGCTTCCCCAGAGGGTTGCTGTCAACCAGCCTACTACCTCCCTAGATTTTTGCTGTCAGACTAGTCTCCCTAGACTGTTGCTGTCAACCAGCCTACTGCCTCCCTAGATGGTTGCTGTCAACCAGCCTGCTTCCCCAGATGGATGCTGTCAACCAGCCTACTACCTCCGGAGATTGTTGCTGTCAACCAGACTAATCCCTCCTTAGATGGTTGCTGTCAACCAGACTACTGTCTCCCTAGATGGTTGCTGTCAATCAGCCTACTGCCTCCCTAGATGGTTGCTGTCAACCAGCCTACTGCCTCCCTAGATGGTTGCTGTCAACCAGCCTACTAGACTGTTGCTGTCAACCAGCCCACTAGATTGTTGCTGTCAACCAGCCTACTAGATTGTTGCTGTCAACCAGACTACTGCCTCCCTACATGGTTGCTGTCAACCAGCCTACTGCTTCCCTAGATGGTTGCTGTCAACCAGCCTACTAGATTGTTGCTGTCAACCAGCCTACTAGATTGCTGCTGTCAACCAGACTACTGCCTCCCTAGATGGTTGCTGTCAACCAGAATACTGCCTCCCTAGATGGTTCCTGTCAACCAGCCTACTGCCTCCCTAGATGGTTGCTGTCAACCTGCCTACTGCCTCCCTAGATGGTTGCTGTCAACCAGACTACTGCCTCCCTAGATGGTTGCTGTCAACCAGACTACTGCCTCCCTAGATGGTTGCTGTCAACCAGATTACTGCCTCCTTAGGTGGTTCCTGTAAACCAGCCTGCCTCCCTAGATGGTTGCTGTCAACCAGCCTGCTTCCCCAGATGGTTGCTGTCAACCAGCCTACTACCTCCCTAGATTGTTGCTGTCAACCAGACTACTCCCTCCCTAGATGGATGCTGTCAACCAGACTACTGTCTCCCTAGATGGTTGCTGTCAACCAGCCTACTGCCTCCCTAGATGGCTGCTGTCAACCAGCCTACTAGACTGTTGCTGTCAACCAGCCTACTAGATTGTTGCTGTCAACCAGCCTACTAGATTGCTGCTGTCAACCAGACTACTGCCTCCCTAGATGGTTGCTGTCAAGCAGCCTACTGTCTCCCTAAATGGTTGCTGTCAACCAGCCTGCTTCCCCAGATGGTTGCTGTCAACCAGCCTACTGCCTCCCTAGATGGTTGCTGTCAACCAGCCTACTGCCTCTCTAGATGGTTACTGTCAACCAGCCTACTGCCTCCCTAGATGGTTACTGTCAACCAGCCTACTGCCTCCCTAGATGGTTGCTGTCAACCAGCCTACTGCCTCCCTAGATGGTTGCTGTCAACCAGCCTACTGCCTCTCTAGATGGTTACTGTCAACCAGCCTACTGCCTCCCTAGATGGTTACTGTCAACCAGCCTACTGCCTCCCTAGATGGCTGCTGTCAACCAGCCTACTGCCTCCCTAGATGGTTACTGTCAACCAGCCTACTGCCTCCCTAGATGGTTGCTGTCAACCAGCCTACTGCCTCCCTAGATGGTTGCTGTCAACCAGACTACTGCCTCCCTAGATGGTTACTGTCAACCAGTCTACTGCCTCCCTAGATGGTTGCTGTCAACGAACCTACTGCCTTCCTAGATGGTTACTGTCAATCAGTCTACTGCCTCCCTAGATGGTTGCTGTCAACCAGCCTATTGTCTCCCTAGATGGTTGCTGTCAACCAGCCTGCTTCCCCAGATGGTTACTGTCAACTAGTCTATTGCCTCCCTAGATGGTTGCTGTCAACGAGCCTACTGCCTCCCTAGATGATTACTGTCAACCAGTCTACTGCCTCCCTAGATGGTTGCTGTCAACGAGCCTAGTGCCTCCCTAAATGGTTGCTGTCAACCAGCCTACTAGACTGTTGCTGTCAACCAGCCTACTAGATTGTTGCTGTCAACCAGACTACTGCCTCCCTAGATGATTGCTGTCAACCAGCCTATTGTCTCCCTAGATGGTTGCTGTCAACCAGCCTGCTTCCCCAGATGGTTGCTGTCAACCAGCCTACTGCTTCCCTAGATGGTTGCTGTCAACCAGCCTACTGCCTCCCTAGATGGTTACTGTCAACCAGCCTACTGCCTCCCTAGATGGTTGCTGTCAACCAACCTGCCTCCCTAGATGGTTTCTGTCAACCAGCCTACTGCCTCCCTAGATGGTTGCTGTCAACCAGCCTACTGCCTCCCTAGATGGTAAGCTGTCAACCAGCCTAATACCTCCCGAGATGGTTGCTGTCAACCAGCTTACTACCTCTCTAGATGGTTGCTGTCAACAAGCCTACCTCCTTAGATGGTTGCTGTCAACCAGCCTGCCTCCACAGATGGTTGCTGTCAACCAGCCTGCCTCCCTAGATGGTTACTGTCAACCAGCCTACTACCTCCCTAGATGGTTGCTGTCAACCTGAGTACTGCCTCCCTAGATGGTTGCTGTCAACCAGCCTACTGCCTTCCAAGATGGTTACTGTCAACCAGCCTACTGACTCCCTATATGGCTGCTGTCAGCCAGCCTACTGCCTTCCAAGATGCTTACTGTCAACCAGCCTACTGACTTCCTAGATGGTTGCTGTCAACCAGTCTACTGCCTCCCTAAATAGTTGCTGCCAACCAGCCTACTGCCTCCAGAGATGGTTGCTGTCAACCAGCCTACCTCACTAGATGGTTGCTGTCAACCAGCCTGCCTCCCTAGATGGTTGCTGTCAACCAGCCTATTGCCTCCGTAAATGGTTGCTGTCAACCAGCCAACTAAATGGTTGCTATCAACTAGCCAACTGCCTCCCTACATGGCTGCTGTCAACCAGCCTGCCTCCCTAGACGGTTGCTGTCAACCAGCCTACTGCCTCCCTAGATGGTTGCTGTCAAGCAGCCTACTGCCTCCCTAGATGGTTGCTGTCAAGCAGCCTACTGCCTCCCTAGATGGTTGCTGTCAAGCAGCCTACAACCTCCCTAGATGGTTGCTGTCAAGCAGCCTACAACCTCCCTAGATGGTTGCTGTCAACCAGCCTACTACCTCCCTAGATGGTTGCTGTCAACCAGCCTACTACCTCCCTAGATGGTTGCTGTCAAGCAGCATACTGCCTTCCTAGATGGTTGCTGTCAAGCAGCCTACTGCCTCCCTAGATGGTTGCTGTCAACCAGCCTACTACCTCCCTAGATGGTTGCTGTGAACCAGCCTACTACCTCCTTAGATGGTTGCTGTCAACCAGCCTACAGCCTCCCTAGAAGGTTGCTGTCAACTAGCCTACTGCCTCCCTAGATGGTCGCTGTCAACCAGCCTATTACCTCCCTAGATGGTTGCTGTCAACCAGCGTACTACCTCCCTAGATGGCTGCTTGACAGCAGCCACCCCTCTATACTACCATTACCACCACAACCACCCTTCTACACTACCACTATGATTACCACCACAACCACCCCTCTACACTACCACTACCACCACAAGCACCCCACTACACTACCATTACCACAACTACCCCTCTACACTACCATTACCATCACAACTACCCTTCTGCACTACCACTACCACCACAACCACCCCTCTACACTACCGTTACCACAACCACCCCTCTACACTACCATCACCACCACAACTACTCTTCTACACTACCATTACCACCACAACTGCCCCTCTACACTACCATTACCACCACAACTACCCCTCTACACTACCATTAGTACCACAACCACCCCTCTATACTACCATTACCACCACAATTACCCCTTTACACTACCACTACCACCACAACTACCCCTCTACACTACCACTACCACCACAACTACCCCTCTACACTACCACTACCACCACAACCACCCCTCTACACTACCATTACCACCACAACCACCCGTCTACACTACCATTACCACCATAACCACCCCTCTACACTACCACCACAACCACCCCTCTACACTACCATTACCACGACAATCTCCCCTCTACACTAACATTACCACCACAAGTACCCCTCTACACTACCATTACCACCACAACTACCCTCTACACTACTATTACCACCACAACTACCCCTCGACACTACCATTACCACCACAACTACCCTCTACACTACTATTACCACCACAACTACCTCTCTACACTACCACTACCACCACAACTACCCCTCTACACTACCACTACCACCACAACCACCCCTCTACACTACCATTACCACCACAACCACCCCTCTACACTACCATTACCACCCCTCTACACTACCACCACAACCACCCCTCTACACTACCATTACCACCACAACCACCCCTCTACACTACCACTACCACCCCTCTACACTACCACCACAACCACCCCTCTACACTACCATTACCACCACAACCACCCCTCTACACTACCATTACCACCCCTCTACACTACCACCACAACCACCCCTCTACACTACTATTACCACCACAATCACCCCTCTACACTACCATTACCACCACTGCTACCCCTCTACACTACCACTACCACCACAACCACCCCTCTACACTACCATTACCACCCCTCTACACAACCACCACAACCACCCCTCTACACTACCATTACCACCACAATCACCCCTGTACACTACCATTACCACCACTACTACCCCTCTACACTACCACTACCACCACAACCACCCCTCTACACTACCATTACCACCCCTCTACACTACCATTACCACCATAACCACCCCTCTACACAACCACCACAACCACCCCTCAACACTACCATTACCACCACAATCACCCCTGCATACTACCATTACCACCACTACTACCCCTCTACACTACCACTACCACCCCTCTACACTACCACCACAACCACCCCTCTACACTACCATTACCACCACAACCACCCCTCTACACCACCATTACCACCACAACCACCCCTCTTCACCACTACCATTACCACTCCTCACCACTACCATTACCATCACCCTTACAATGGAGGATTCTCATAGTAAAAAAAAAGTAAGATGTATTTTAAGCAGAAAGTAAAAATAATCAGAAGCAGGAAATTCCTGAGGAAATAAAAGTGAAATGGTGAAGCTGAAGTGGGAATTATAAGCAATGCTGAAGCTGCAGTGGGAATTATAAGCAATGCTGAAGCTGCAGTGGGAATTATAAGCAATGCTGAAGCTGAAGTGGGAATTATAAGCAATGCTGAAGCAACAGTGGGAATTATAAGCAATGTTGAAGCTGAAGTGGGAATTATAATTAATGCTGAAGCTGAAGTGGGAATTATAAGCAATGCTGAAGCTACAGTGGGAATTATAAGCAATGTTGAAACTGATGTGGGAATTATAAGCAATGCTGAAGCTGAAGTGGGAATTATAAGCAATGTTGAAGCTGCAGTGGGAATTATAAGCAATGCTGAAGCTGATGTGGGAATTATAAGCAATGTTGAAGCTGCAGTGGGAATTATAAGCAATGCTGAAGCTGAAATGAGAATTATAAGCAATGCTGAAGCTACAGTGGGAATTATAAACAATGTTGAAGCTGCAGTGGGAATTATAAGCAATGTTGAAACTGCAGTGGGAATTATAAGCAATGTTGAAACTGCAGTGGGAATTATAAGCAATGTTGAAACTGCAGTGGGAATTATAAGCAATGTTGAAGCTGCAGTGGGAATTATAAGCAATGCTGAAGCTGATGTGGGAATTATAAGCAATGTTGAAGCTGCAGTGGGAATTGTAAGCAATGTTGAAGCTGATGTGGGAATTATAAGCAATGCTGAAGCTGATGTGGGAATTATAAGCAATGTTGAAGCTGCAGTGGGAATTATAAGCAATGCTGAAGCTGCAGTGGGAATTATAAGCAATGCTGAAGCTGAAATGAGAATTATAAGCAATGTTGAAGCTGAAGTGGGAATTATAAGCAATGCTGAAGCTGCAGTGGGAATTATAAGCAATGTTGAAGCTGAAGTGGGAATTATAAGCAATGTTGAAGCTGAAGTGGGAATTATAAGCAATGCTGAAGCTGCAGTGGGAATTATAAGCAATGCTGAAGCTGAAGTGGGAATTATAAGCAATGTTGAAGCTGAAGTGGGAATTATAAGCAATGCTGAAGCTGCAGTGGGAATTATAAGCAATGTTGAAGCTGAAGTGGGAATTATAAGCAATGCTGAAGCTGCAGTGGGAATTATAAGCAATGCTGAAGCTGAAATGAGAATTATAAGCAATGCTGAAGCTACAGTGGGAATTATAAACAATGTTGAAGCTGCAGTGGGAATTATAAGCAATGCTGAAGCTGCAGTGGGAATTATAAGCAATGCAGAAGCTGCAGTGGGAATTATAAGCAATGCAGAAGCTGCAGTGGGAATTATAAGCAATGCTGAACCTGCAGTGGGAATTATAAGCAATGTTGAAGCTACAGTGGGAATTATAAACAATGTTGAAGCTGCAGTGGGAATTATAAGCAATGCTGAAGCTGCAGTGGGAATTATAAGCAATGCTGAAGCTGCAGTGGGAATTATAAGCAATGCAGAAGCTGCAGTGGGAATTATAAGCAATGCTGAAGCTGCAGTGGGAATTATAAGCAATGTTGAAGCTGAAGTGGGAATTATAAGCAATGCTGAAACTGCAGTGGGAATTACAAGCAATGCTGAAGCTGCAGTGGGAATTATAAGCAATGTTGAAGCTGAAGTGGGAATTATAAGCAATGCTGAAACTGCAGTGGGAATTACAAGCAATGCTGAAGCTGCAGTGGGAATTATAAGCAATGCTGAAGCTGAAGTGGGAATTATAAGCAATGCTGAAACTACAGTGGGAATTACAAGCAATGTTGAAGCTGATGTGGGAATTATAAGCAATGCTGAAGCTGCAGTGGGAATTATAAGCAATGCTGAAGCTGCAGTGGGAATTATAAGCAATGCTGAAGCTGCAGTGGGAATTATAAGCAATGTTGAAGCTGAAGTGGGAATTATAAGCAATGTTGAAGCTGAAGTGGGAATTATAAGCAATGCTGAAGCTGATGTGGGAATTATAAGCAATGCTGAAGCTGCAGTGGGAATTATAAGCAATGTTGAAGCTGATGTGGGAATTATAAGCAATGCTGAAGCTGAAGTGAGAATTATAAGCAATGCTGAAACTGCAGTGGGAATTATAAGCAATGCTGAAGCTGAAGTGAGAATTATAAGCAATGCTGAAGCTGCAGTGGGAATTATAAGCAATGTTGAAGCTGAAGTGGGAATTATAAGCAATGCTGAAACTGCAGTGGGAATTATAAGCAATGTTGAAGCTGAAGTGGGAATTATAAGCAATGCTGAAACTGCAGTGGGAATTACAAGCAATGCTGAAGCTGCAGTGGGAATTATAAGCAATGTTGAAGCTCCAGTCGGAATTATAAACAATGCTGAAGCTGAAATGAGAATTATAAGCAATGCTGAAGCTGAAGTGGGAATTATAAGCAATGCTGAAGCTGAAGTGGGAATTAAAAGCAATGCTGAAGCTGCGGTGAGAATTAAAAGCATGAAGTTATTGTCCCATCGTATCCCACTTGAACCTGGTAGCAGACCTAGTTATGTACCTGCGTACAGAATGCATCATTCGCAAGTTGCTGTTGCAGAAGACTTGATCAATAAGATACTTGTTGATGATATTATTGCACTTAGTAATTCACCTTGGAATGTACCCTTGATCCTAGTACCTAAGAAGGACGGTACTTGGCGCCCAGTGGTTGACTTTAGGAAGTTAAATGCAAAAACTATTCCAGATTGCTTCCCACTTCCTGTACTTTTCAACCCAGGACTTGTTACAAAGGTTTTGGCAAGTCCCTCTCCACGAGAACAGCCAAGACCTAACTGCATTTTCCACCCGTACAGGTCATTATCATTTCCTCAGAATGGCCTTCGGTTTACGCTCATCACCTATCACATTTTCGAGGCTCATGACTAATATCTTCAGAGGCGTCATAGGTAACACACTTATGGTGTACTTAGATGATGTGATTGTCATGTCAGAAGACATGGAAACACACTTGAAAAGACTTGATGTGGTACTTGGTAAACTTGAAGAAGCCAATTTAAAGATCAAACTGTTTAAATGTAAATTTTTCAGATCAGAGATCAAGTTTCTTGGCCACATAGTAACTCCTAGAGGGGTTACGACTGACCAGAGTAACTGAAGTACTAAATTTTCCATCTCAAAAAACTGCTGATGCTGTAAGATCCTTTGTGGGCTTAGCAGGTTTCTATAGATCTTTCATTGCTAATTTTTCTTCAACAGCAGCTCCTCTGAGTTGCTTAAGAAAGATGCTCTTCTCGTTTGGACCTTCCATCAGGAAAGAGCATTCCAAACTCTCAACAAAAAGCTAACATCTGCTCCAATTTTGAAATTTCCAGATTTTTCTAAGCCTTTCTATCTAACAATTGGCATAGGTGCCGTACTAGCTCAGAAGACCGATAACAAGTATAATGCAGCTGAAATTGCTAGCCGAGTCCTTACAAAGCCTGAACGTAATTGTACAGTAACTGAGCAAGAAGCCTTAGCAATAGCATGGTCACAGAAGCACTTCTGAGACATTATATATATCAGTACCCTGTTCATGTCTTGACAGACCATGCTCCACTGATACCTTTATTCCAAAACAAACAACCTACAAACAACCCTACCTTTGAACACTTACCTGGCAAGTCAAATGTAGCTGCAGATGCTTTATCACGACATATTAGTACTGTAATAGCAGACCCTCCAAATTTAGTGATGAGGATGTAAAGAATGCTCAAAGAACAGATCCCACGTGATCTGGTGTAATTCAGTTCCTGTTTCAGGAAGCTCTAAGTCTCACTGTGAAGCCACCAGCACCCATTAGTGACTTTGTCATGAACCAAGAATTACTGTATAGAACAGCCGAGCTGGGCACTCCTAGCAGAAAGGTGTACCAGTTAGTAATTCCTCAGTCACTAGTGAATATAGCCTTGCAGCTAATTCACAATGTACCAGGTGTTGTGCACCCTAGTATGGATCGTTTTGTCAAACAAGCCAGATTGAAATACTTTTGGCCTTGTATGGCAACTGACATTTCTGAGAATGTTAAGAAATGTAGTGTCTGCATGCAACATAAAGGTAATGCAAATGGTCCTAATCCAATCCAGGTGTATCCTACTACTAGCAAACCATGGGAAAGAGTTGTGCTAGATCTGTTAACTAACCTCCAATGGCAACTAATCTCCAGGGCAACAAACATCTGTGTGTTATGGTAGATCACTTCACCAGATATTGTGAGTTCCTATTGCAGATAAAACTGCCGAGACAGTAGCCAAAGCGTTTAAAGAACAAATAATCTGCAGGCATACAACTCCTAAGTCCCTAGTAACAGATAATGGAGGTGAATTCTGTAATGAAATTCTTGAAAAATTGCGTACTTTATACAAGATCTCTAAATCGACCATTGTTCATCACCATCCTGCTAGTAATGGTTTAGCAGAAAGAACTAATAAGAAAGTACTCTATGTATTGAGAGCAACTATCAATCCCAATAGTGCAACCTGGGATGAAGTTATGCCTGATGTACAGTGTGCAATAAATTTTGTTTACAATGCTTCTATAGGTGACATTCCACATTATGCATTGTACAGTGTAGATAAGCGCTTGCCTTATGAGTTGTTATATTCTAATCCAAAACCAAATTACAACCCTGATGATTTCATAGCAACTCGTACCAGCTTAGTTTAAGGTGTTTTTAGACGAATCCGAGAAACACTTCATAAATCAACAGCAGAATTTACATGTCACTAATACTCGAGCAAAGCCGACCAAAGTTAAAGTAGGTGCGAGAGTTATGCTGACTAATTTTAATAAAACATCTGCAATGCCTAAGCTTGATCAAAAGTTTGTTGGTCCATATCGAGTAGTTGAACATATCAATGGAGATAAGTATAAAATTAGAGAACTTGGTACTGGTCAGTATTAAGAATTGCATTTAGTTCATGTGAAGTTAGTATGCGATGATGTTCCTACCCAGACTAATGTGACAGACTCTGACACTCCTCCTAATTTTGTGCCCTCAACTTCTACCAACCAGCCAGGCGAACACCCTGAATATTGTTATTCCCTACATACATGACAAGTATGGAGAAATCCTCAAGTATCACTTGTAAATACCAATTTAGATCCTCCTTAATCATGGCATGAGTTAGCCATAGCAACAAATTTTGATCCCCCTAGATATAACCATTCTGCATTAGTAAATCTCACCCTAGCAGAGTTGGGATTAAACATAATCTTTATAGACAGGTAATTTAAGTTAGAGAATATTTCAACTGTATGTTATGTATATATCAACTTAGTCTTTATTCAACAATTTTTTTTTTTGTGTTCACATTTTCTCTAAATTCTGAGTAATAGATTTGAGTGCACCAAGTCTGATCCTTCTTTGTACATATACTTCCTCAGAATCCATAGATCACATGAATACAGATCGATCAATCATTTCTATATCATTTATTGTGAAAGTTAAGACACATGTGCAACATCTGGATATCTTTATTGTAGTAGACGTTTCGCCATCCAGTGGCTTTATCAATACAGATTCTAGGACATAATAGGAAGACAGTAGAACTATATACAAAAGATGAGGTAATCAGTCCCTCGGCCTTGGAGTTAGTGTTCACAGCATCATGGAGGAGGAGAATCTGGAGCAAAGACAAGAAGACTGGCGGTTTATATAGGCGTCAGTGGATAGGGACGGGCAGCAGACGAGGGCAAAGTCACTGGTAGGCGGGATTCCCCAGTGGAAGTAGGTCCTTCCCAAAGAGATGGGTTAGTTGCAGCAGCCGTGAAGGTCTTGTAGATGTCCTCTGAACCAAGATTCCATGATGTTGCAGTGTCTGACAAGTTGTGCAAGAAAGGTATAAAATACCGACAATATGAAAGTTAAGACACATGTGCAACATCTGGATATCTTGTCTTTGCTCCAGATTCTCCTCCACCACGATGCTGTGAACACTAACTCCAAGGCCGAGGGACTGATTACCTCATCTTTTGTATATAGTTCTACTGTCTTCCTATTATGTCCTAGAATCTGTATTGATAAAGCCACTGGATGGCGAAACGTCTACTACAATAAAGATATCCAGATGTTGCACATGTGTCTTAACTTTCATATTGTCGGTATTTTATACCTTTCTTGCACAACTTGTCAGACACTGCAACATCATGGAATCTTGGTTCAGAGGACATCTACAAGACCTTCACGGCTGCTGCAACTAACCCATCTCTTTGGGAAGGACCTACTTCCACTGGGGAATCCCGCCTACCAGTGACTTTGCCCTCGTCTGCTGCCCGTCCCTATCCACTGACGCCTATATAAACCGCCAGTCTTCTTGTCTTTGCTCCAGATTCTCCTCCTCCACGATGCTGTGAACACTAACTCCAAGGCCGAGGGACTGATTACCTCATCTTTTGTATATAGTTCTACTGTCTTCCTATTATGTCCTAGAATCTGTATTGATAAAGCCACTGGATGGCGAAACGTCTACTACAATAAAGATATCCAGATGTTGCACATGTGTCTTAACTTTCATATTGTCGGTATTTTATACCTTTCTTGCACATCATTTATTGTACTAACCCACCACTGATTCTATCAATTACCATGAGTTGTGATATATCATCCTTATAATGCATTACAAAAAACATCCTTATGTATAGCTATATTGTTCAACTGCTGTGCACATTGACATTGTATAGAATCAGCCCATAGCCGTATGCCTGTAGCCTCTAGTTTGTATTAGCTATATGTCGGGACACCATACATTAGCGTCGCCGAGCTGTCAGTACTGTGTACTCATACCAGTAACTGTTACATTCACCGCCTCATTGCATGAATCACTGACCGTTATGCGACTCGCTGCTGACCTAGCATGACGTCACGTGATCTTTGAATGCCCTCCGGGCACTGGGCAGCTCAGTTTAAGGCAGGGCTAAGCAGAGTAGACAGGACAGGCGAAGGATCTGAGTGTTGTCCCTTTATTTACCATCGTAATATACACTACCAAGGCATCCAACATTTGTGTTATTACTCCAAATCCATCAACGAACCCCACGACAAAGCTGCAGTGGGAATTAAAAGCAATGCTGAAGCTGAAGTGGGAATTAAAAGTAATGCTGAAGCTGCAATGGAAATTAAAAGCAATGCTGAAGCTGAAGTAGGAATTCAAGAAAGTAAAATAAAAGCTGAAATGATATTCCAATAAAAAATCTGAGAGATTAAGAATTCGGAAAGGATAAGAGGGCAAGAGTTTTTAAAAAAATTGGAGAAAAAACGAGAGGTGGAGGATGGCCCTGGGAGGGATGAAGAGGGAACAAGAAAAGAGAAATAAGTAGGAGGAAAACCTAACACACATTTTCAAGAGTAAATACAATAGGCCCTAAGAGAGCAGCAGCCAATAATACCGGTGTACGTATTGTAAGAGGCGAGTCAGTTCGTAATAAACTGTGGCAAACATGTGTCAGTACACACAAGAGCGCACGAGTGACCACCATTATCATAAATAGTCCATATTTACAAGATACCACACCCATAGTGCAGTGCTTCCCTTTCACCAGTTTGCTTCCTTTCCACCAGCAACAATGCTTCCTTTCCACCAGTGTGCTTCCCTTACACCAGCAACAGTGCTTCCCTTCCACCAGTGTGCTTCCTTTATACCAGCAACAGTGCTTCCCTTCCACCAGTGTGCTTCCTTTCTGCCAGCAACAGTGCTTCCCTTCCACCAGTGTGCTTCCTTTACATCAGCAACAGTGCTTCCCTTCCACCAGTGTGCTTCCTTTATACCAGCAACAATGCTTCCCTTCCACCAGTGTGCTTCCTTTCCGCCAGCAACAGTACTTCCCTTCCACCAGTGTGCTTCCTTTACACCAGCAACAGTGCTTCCCTTCCACCAGTGTGCTTCCTTTACACCAGCAACAGTGCTTCCCTTCCACCAGTGTGCTTCCTTTACACCAGCAACAGTGCTTCCCTTCCACCAGTGTGCTTCCTTTTGCACCAGCACCAGTGCTTCCCTTCCACTACCACCAGCACCAATGCTTCCCTTCCACTACCACCAGAGCTTCCCTTCCACCACCACCAGAGCATCCTTCCACCACCACCAATGCTTCCCTTTCACCACCACCACCACCAATTCTTCCCTGCCACCAGCACCAATGCTTCCCTTCCACCACCACCAATGCGTCCCTTCCACCACCAATGCTTCCCTTCCACCACCACCAATGCGTCCCTTCCACCACCAATGCTTCCCTTCCACCACCACCAGAGCTTCCCTTCCACCACCACCAGAGCGTCCCTTCCACCACCAACGCCAATGCTTCCCTTCCATCACCACCAATGCTTCCCTGCCACCAACACCAATGCTTCCCTTCCACCATCACGACAAGTGCTTCCCTTCCACCACCACCAATACCAGTGGTTCCCTTCCACCAGCACCAGTGCTTCCCTTCCACCACCACCAGTGGTTCATTTCCACCACCACCAGTGGTTCATTTCCACCACCACCAGTGGTTCATTTCCACCACCACCAGTGATTCCCTTCCACCACCAGTGAAGAGCTGAAGTCTTCAACATGCCGAGGGACTTATAACCTCAAACTATATCTACAAGGTTGAAGGACTAATTAAATCATCTTTACCTCGTCACTTATGCTGCCTTCAATATGGGTGTGTGTGGGAAACAGTCAGGTTGCAACGCTAGGGTTGAAAACAGTAAATGTTTAAAAGACATTCATCATAAAGTTATAAATAAAGACAATGGATCAGGTCAGCAAACAGAGACTGCAGAGGGCAGCGAGAGACCAGCTCCCTTACGGTTTACTATACTAATAGCAGGAGTGTAAGAAATAAGATAGATGAGCTAAGATTAATTGCAAGTGCAGGAAGCATATATATTATTGCTATAACAGAGACTTGGTTCAATCTGATAGAGAAATGCCTTCTGAATGTCACATACAAGGCTATAAATTATTCCACACTGACAGGGTCAACAGGAAGGGTGGTGGAGTAGCGATGTATGTCAGAGACGTACGCCTAAGCTTTGCTGTCTTGGTTTAAGGTTGCTTGCTGCTTACCATAACCCCCAAGTCCTTTTTGCAATCCGTATGGCTAAGCTGTACGTTATTTAACTTATAAGTGCTAGGGTTATGGACACTCCCGAGCTTCAGAACCTGGCATTTATCTACACTGAACTGCATCTGAGTTTGTCTAAATCCTCCTGAAGTTCTGTTACATCTACGTTTGAATCAATTATCTTACTAAAGAAATCGTTCACTATTAAGTTGACCATACCTAATAGTGTGTCAATTTTCCCCCTGTGGAAGAAATCCACACAGTTCCTCGCTCTGGGGTGGTGCGAGACAACCTGTGTACTGGTGCAGGCCTGAACCCAGTACCAACTTACTGGTGTGCAGAACCCGTTACCACTCTACCACCAAGATCCCCTAAAACAGAGTTGTGATTGAGTGGAACAAACTCCAGAGTACTGCCATAGAAGCTAAAACGTTGAGTAGATTTAAAAATAGGTTAGATAAATACATGAGTGGGTGGGTGTGAGTTGGACCTGCTTAGCTTGTGCTACTAGGCTAGATGCCGTGCTCCTTTCTAAAGTGAATGTGACCTAACCAGTGCTTTAAAAATATCCTTTCTAAATCTAAGCTTATCTAATTTGAATCCATTATTGCGGGTTCTCTCTTGAAAGGATATCCTCAAAACCTTATTTATATCCCCATCTTCCACTTATACACTTCGATCATGTCTCCCCTCATTCTTCGTCTTACAAGTGAGTGTAGTTTAAGGGTCTTCAATCTCTCTTCATACGTAAGATTTCTAATGCTATGTATTAATTTAGTCATTCTATGCTGAATGTTTTCTAATGAATTTATATCCATTCTGTAATATGGAGACCAGAACTGAGCTGCGTAATCTAGGTGAGGCCTTACTAATGATGTATAAAGCTGTAATATCACCGCTGGACTTCTGTTGCTTACACTTCTTGACACAAATCTCGGTAATCTGTTTGCCTTATTATGTACGCTTAGGCACTGCTGTCTTGGTTTAAGGTTGCTGTTTAACATAACCCCCAAGTCATTTTTGCAATCTGTATGACTAAGTTCTACATTATGTAACTTGTAAGTGCTAAGGTTATGGACACTCCCCAACTTGAAAACCTAGCATTTATCTACACTGAACTGCATCTGCTACTTTTCTGACCAGATACTGAGTTTGTCTAAATCCTCCTGAAGTTCCCTGATATCTACGTTTGAATCACTTATCCTACCTAACTTTGTGTCATCGGTGAATTTGCTCATTTCACTAGTAATTCCCTCATCAAGGTCATTGTATATATTATAAATAACAACGGGTTTAAGACTGATCCCTGTGGAATGCCACTTGTTTTGAGACTCTATGACCGCGGGTTCAATCCCGGCCGGGGGTATGGTTCATTTTGCTAGTGACTGTGATATTACATAATTTTTTTTCTTCAGGCCCACTATAAAAATTAATTACTGGGATACTGTTAGTGTCTTCCTGTGCAAAAACCGAGAGAAAATAATTATTAAAAATCGAGCACATTTCATTCTCCTTGTCAGTAAGATGCCAAGAGTTATTTTTAAGGTCTACTATACTAATAGCAGAAATGTAAGAAATAAGATAGATGAGCTAAGATTAATTGCAAGTGCAGGAAACAGATATTATTGCTGTAACAGACCAGGCTGAATCTGAAAGATAGAGAGAAGCCTTCTGAATGTCACATACAGGGCTATAAATTATTCCACACTGACAGGGTCAACAGGAAGGGTGGTGTAGTAGCGATGTATGTCAGAGACAGTTTAAATTGTTGTGTTAGATAAGATATAAAATTAGAAGCGTCGGCCACTGAATCTGTCTGGTTACAGCTTCTCGAGGGCCGTGAAAAACTAATTTTGGGTGTGATTTACAGGGCCCCAAATCTTGACAGGGAGTGCGGTAAACTCCTATGGGACGAAATTCGTAAGGCATCTACATACAAAATGTTGTGCTAATGGGAGATTTCAACTATAGACAGATTGGAGCAATTTAACAGGAAATTTAGAGTCAGGTGACTTTCTTGATACGATTCAGAATTCTTTTCTAAAACAGTTTGTGATAGAACCTACTAGAGGAAATAACCTATTCGACTTGGTTCTTGCCAGCAGGGAAACGCTAATTAATAATCTTAAGGGTAATGATGAGCTTGGGGAAAGTGACCACAATTCACTCAGTTTTAATGTATCATGGAATTCCCCTAATAATGGCAATCAAGTCTGTCCCTGACTTCCGCTTGGCTGATTTCATAGGACTGAAAAATTACTTGGGTGGGCTGAACTGGAATGACCTGACTATTGGTCAGGTAGGTGGTGGTGACTGCCAATATGACGTTTTCCAGGGCATAGTTCTAGCTGCTCAGACAACTTATGTTCCAAATAGGGAAATCAGATCAAACAAAAATGATCCTAAATGGATGAACAATAGATTAAAACATCTCATTGATCAAGAGAGAGGCATATACAGGCAGATCAAAAGAGGAGAGGGGCAGTTAAGAAATCAATATATACCATTAAAGAGTGAAATAAAAAAGGGAATAACAAAAGCAGAAAGATATTTTGAGGTTAAAGTTGCAAGAATCGAAGACTAACCCAAAAGGATTGAGGTGTATAAATGGAAAATAGGAATAAATAAAGGGGATGTAAATAGCGTGCTAAAAATATCTAGCCATGGCAGGACTCGCAGCAATGGTTTTATCGTAGGGGTTCTTAAATGGAGATATCGAGGGTTGAAGGTAGACACACTTGTTGGATGGTAACGATATATATTGTCAGACTGTGATGCGAGAAATGGAGCCCAGCCTCTGCCTGTCTTAGCCTGGATGTCTACGCCGACTGAGAGCGGGGCAGAGGTACGAACGTACACATGTGCATCCCGTGACGTCACACAACAGTCACAGGCCTAAAAGGGATCTCCTATCTAAAGCACATGGATGATACTAATATGCTATACAACACAGGGATCAGAAACTATGCTGACAGTTTTAAGTTGGAAAAAATCAGATTCAGGAAGGACATAGGAAAGCACTGGTTTGGTAATAGAGTTGTGGAGGGGTGGAACAAACTCCCGAGTACCGTCATAGAAGGTAAGACGTTGTGTAGTTTTAAAAATAGGTTAAATAAATACATGAGTGGGTGCGGGTGGGTGTAAGCTGGACATGACTAGCTTGTGCTAGTAGATCTGATGCTGTGCTCCTTCTTAAGTGAATGTGACCTGACTAGGTTGGGTCATTGGCTTAAGCCGGTGTGAAGACTTGGACCTGCCTCGCATGGGCCAGTAGGCCTGCTGCAGTGTTCCTTTTTTCTTATGTTCTTAGTATGGCGTATAGGTGTGTTGTAGGGTGCTGTATGGCAGTATAGCATGGAGGTGTATTGTAGGGTGGTGAATGGAATGAGGGGTGTATGATGCGGTGGTATGGTATATAGTAGCATGGCATGCAGGTATTTGGTATACCTCATGTTAGTGTAGTGGCATGCAGGTATTTGGTATACCACATGTTAGTGTAGTGGCATGAAAGTATTTGGAATGTGGTAGTATGGCATGAATGTGTGTGGTGGATGGTACTGTGTATGGTCGAGTTGTGTATAATAGCATTGTGTGTAGTAGGGTGGTGTATTGTAGTACACTGTGTATGGTGTATGGTTGATGGTAGTGAGAGGTGGGTGGGAGGGGTGTAGATAGCTTGCTAGCCTCGCTCTGGGTCCCAGCGTATCAGACGCCCATCTCCACCCTCTCCCACCCACCATCATTACACTGCCCACCACCCTCTCCCACCCACCATCAGTATACACCGCCAACCTCCACCCTCTCCCACCCGCCATCAATACACCGCCCACCTCCATTCTCTCCCACCCACCGTAAGTACGCCTCCCACCTCCACCCTCTCCCACCCACCATCAGTACACCGCCCACTTCCATTCTCTCCCACCCACCAGTACACTGCGTACCACCCTCTCACCAGTACACCGCCCACATACACCCCCCACTCACTACCAGTACTCTGCCCCAGGCCCAGACTCGTGGAAATCCGTGTTCATTAAGAACTGCAAGAAACCCCTTTTACGTTCCTAAAGTGCCTTAAGTATGCTATGGAAAGAGTCACAAAAAAAAAAAAGATATAGCCCCACTTTACATGGTGGCAGTAAATCAATAGCCAAGAATTATAGACTGATAGCTCTAACGTCCCACATAAAAATCTTTGAGAGTTCTAAGAAACACGATCGCTAACCACTTGGATTCCCAACAGTTACACAACCCAGGACAACATGGGTTTAATTAAAGCAGGTCGATCCTGCCTCTCACAACTACTGGACCACTATGACAAGGTGTTAGATGTACTGGAGGACAAGCAGACTGTAGTATACACAGACTTTGCAAAAGCCTTCGACAAGTGCGATCATGGTGTAACAGACACAAAATGCGTGCGAAAGGAATACCTAGAAAAGTGGGCAGATGGATCTTCAACTTTCTAACCAATCGAACACAAAGAGTAATGGTAAACAGAGTTAAATCGGAAGCTGCCATAATCTACCTGGAGGGTTTTCCACAAGGCACAGTTCTCACCCCCATTCTGTTCCTCATCATATCAGAGATATAAACCATAGCACTCTGTCTTTTGCAGATGATACTAAAATCTGCATAAGTGTCATCCATTAAGGACACCGTTAATCACACAGTAGAGCTAAAAACTGATGTGAAGGACTTGGGAGTGTTAATGTCAGAAGATCTCATCTTCAGGGATCACAACAGTTTCACTATCACATCTGGAAGGATAATGATAGGATGGATAATGAAAACCTTCATAACAAGAGATGCCAAGCCAATGATGATCCTCTTTAAGCCATTTGTTCTCTCTAGACTGGAATACTTGTGTACACTAACAGTCCCCTGCTAGGTAGGTGAAATCGCAGATCTTAGAAAACTTAAAGAGAACCTTCACTGCATGTATTAGTTCAAACACCTTAATTGCTGGGAACGTTTGTAATCCCTTGACCTATACGCGCAGGCGAGAAAGATGCATTATCTTCATTTGGAAAATCCTAGAGGGACTGGTCCCAAATCTGCACACAGAAATCACTCCTTACGAAAACAAAAGACTGTGCAACATACTACCAATGAAAAGCAGGGAATGCCATGAGCACAGTAAGAGAAAACACAGTAAGTGTCCGGGGCCCAAGACTGTTATACAGCCTCCTATCATACATAAAGGGAATTACCAGTAGACCCCTGGCTGTCTTCAAGAGGGAACTGGACATATACCTAAAGCAGTGCCCAGTCAGCCGGGCTGTGGCTCGCACGTTGGATTGCTTGCGGCCATCAGTAATAGCCTGGTTGATCAGGCTCCGATTCATCGGGGACTGAGCCACAAGGGCGCTGACCCCCGGAACGTCTTCCAGGTAGGTAGATAGGTAGACCTCCACCCTCTCCAACCCACCAGGAGTACACCATCCACCGTTCTCTAGCACCCGCCACCAGTACACTGCCAGCCACCACCCATCTCCATCTACCAGTACACCGCCCACCTCCACCCACCAATACACCTCCCAGTTCCACCTACCCACCACCGGCACACTGCCCACGTCCACCCTCTCCCACACACCACCAGTATACCGCCCAGCACCCTCTCATACCCACTAGTAACCTCCCAACTTAACCCTATCCTACCCACCCTAGAACACCACCCACCATCCCCCAACTACCACCGGTATACTGCCCACCAGCTCCCACGTACGTTCCATACACTGCCCACCACCTCTCACCCACTAGCAGTACACCGCCCACCTCCACCCACCCACAACCACTACATTGCCCATCACCTCCCTCTCTCTAGTACACAGCCTACCTCCCCCTATCCCACGTAAACTCAATCCCACCTACCACTAGCACAACGCTCACGTCCACTCTTCCACTACATCTCCACCCTCCCACATTAATCTTCTCCCACCCACTGCCTACCTCCACCCTCTCCCACCCACTGTCCATACACCACTCACCACCCTCTCCCACCCACCGCCTGTACTCCGCCCACCTGTTTGATCTTAAACTTGGATGTATTGTGTGGAAAAAGACACTTATGTACAGTTCAGGACATTTATTAAAGGAAACGTTTCGCCACGAGTGGCTTCTTCAGTCCTAATACAGAGAAAACTAAGAAAACATTTATATATATAGTGGCAGGAGTCAGGTGAGGTGACGCGTGGGTAGAGGTAGTAGTAGTAGTAGTAGTAGTAATAGTAGTAGTAATAGTAGTAGTAATAGTAGTAGTAGTAGTAGTAGTAGTAGTAGTAGTAGTAGTAGTAGTAGTAGTAGTAGTAGTAGTAGTAGTAGTAGTAGTAGTAGTAGTAGTAGTAATGGAACTAAGGAGGTGAGGCAAGAGAGGGACCTGCTGGCATCAAGTAACACCAGTTCCCAGGATGGGTAATATCCTCTTGCTTAGTAATTTTGAAATACTGTAACTACCGGACTTTTGCTTTATAGTGTTACTGACAGAAATTAGTGCAGCTTCAATGCATTTTCTCCCTGTAGATGAATGGTTCAGAGAACCGACATGTTGATAAATTAGACACATGTGCAACTCTTGGGTATCTTTATTGAGGAAACGTTTCGCCACACAGTGGCTTCATCAGTCCATACAAAGGAGAATCTTGAAGAACAGGAGGAGAATGAGGTAATCAGTCCCTCAACCTTGAGTCGATGTGGTCAGTCCATCAATCTTGAATAGAATACGGCATACGTGCTGAGAAGGAGCTTATAAACCGTTGGCAGGAGAGGTGCAGCAGTCATAGGTCGCGTAACATTTGTTCAATGTTGAAGTAGGCCGTGCCCAAGAATTAGGCAAGCGAAGAATTCCCAAGTATTAAGATCCCAAGAAGTTGCAGTGTCTGACAGGTTTGTAGATGAATGGTTCAGAGAACCGACATGTTGATAAATTAGACACATGTGCAACTCTTGGGTATCTTTATTGAGGAAACGTTTCGCCACACAGTGGCTTCATCAGTCCATACAAAGGAGAATCTTGAAGAACAGGAGGAGAATGAGGTAATCAGTCCCTCAACCTTGGCACAATTTTGTTTTGAAAGTTTTCATTATTCTAGTTGTCATGATATTTGCCTTATTGTGTTTCTTGAAGGAAAGGTCAGCAGAATTTCACCCAAGTCTTTCACCTGTTCCTGTCATTTTATATGATGATTCTCTTAGAAGTTCGTACATTTTTTTCTGTGTCTTCTACCGTGGTGATTATCATACATATTCTGATATGGGGAGTGTTTTTATTTATCTATGTCTTCTATGAGAATGAAAAAACAGTAGAGGTGCCTTGAGGTTCTCAGCTTTTTACCCACCTAATGCTGGATTTTGTTATGTTTGCTACTACCCTTTTGTGTTCCATGTTTTGTAAACACTAAATTGCTGCATCGGTAAGGTAAAAAGGTTTCAGTTCCCCAAGGGACTGTCCGGGTATCTCTGCTGTTTCTTATCCTCACAGGAAACATAGAAACACCCATCACAGTTTTGTATCATCATTTGCAGAAGACAATGAAAAATTCCAGTAAGATATAAGCAGGGTTTTCCAGTTGGTAGTGTAAAATATCATGATGTTCAGTGGTGGTAAGTTCCGGATGTTTAGATATGGAAAGAATGAATTCAAAAGGGACACTATTAAAAACTCAAGTGGACCATCATATAGAATGAAAGGAATGAGAGAAAGACCTGAGAGAAATTTTGTCGGTTGGCCTTTCAAAGAAACAATAAAGCAAGAGTCACAACAGCGAGGAAGATGACGGGGTAGATAATGAGAACTTTCAAATCAAGGGAAATAGTGCTAATGTTGACGCTATTCAAATCGCTTGTGCTCTCTCGTTTAGAATATTGTTAAGTGTTGATGGCCCCCGTTCAGGACAAGATATATCAGAGCTGGAACAGATACAGAGATCCTTTATGACGTGCATAGAGCCAATAAAGCATCTAAATTGTGGGAATGCTTTAGAATCCTAAATATGTATACAGTGGAATAGTGGAAAGTACTTGAGGGCTTCGTACAAAAACTTGCACACCACCCTAAAACCATACTGGAGTTAGAGATATATGAGGACGTGCAAAATAAACCCAGTGAAAGTCAGGGGTGTTATGTGCACAATAAGGGAACACTGTGTTAACTTATATGGCTCCAGACTATTCAGTATCTTATCGTAAGATATCAGAAACACGGCTGGGACAATTGTCTTCATGAGGAAACTGGATAAGTATCTTCAATTGTCAGATCAACCAGGCTGTGATGGACATGTGGGCCAGCGGGCCTGGTTGACCAGGCAAGCACCAGACGAGCCTGGTTCCGGGAGTAGAAAAACTCGAAATTCATCAAAGGTATATCAAAGCTACGTTTATTTTGTAGTGGAATTATTCCCTCTTTTTTTCTCCGTTCTTTCAATATCATTACTTTACAGTTATTTTCTTACCAACATATTTGTTAACCTTTTGGATTTTTTAATTATCATTATTTTTTTAATAGTGATTCAGTTCTAGCCGAGTATTTTAGGAATAATGGGAAAAATGGTATGCACAGTGGCGTTTAAGCATTTCATTTTGGTTACTGAATGATATTTGGTAGTTTGTAGTACTCCACCCATATTAAATTGTGTTTTGTGACGAACTGTTGGAGGGGGTTTCCGTCCATAAGAACATAAGAACGAAGGAACACTGCAGAAGGCCTACTGGCCCATGGGGAGAGTGATCACAAATCACTCAGTTTTAACATATCATGGAATTCCCCTAATAATGGCAATCAAGTCTCCGTCCCTGACTTTCGCTTGGCTGATTTCATAGGACTGAAAAATTACTTAGGTGGGCTGAACTGGAATGACCTGACTAGGGGTCAGGTAGGTGGTGATGGTTGCCGATATGATGCTTTCCAGGGCATAGTTCTAGCTGCTCAGTCAAATTATGTTCCAAATAGGGAAATCAGATCAAACAAAAATGATCCTAAATGGATGAACAATAGATTAAAATATCTGATTGGTCAAAAGAGAGGCATATATAGGCAAATCAAAAGAGGAGAGGGGCAATTAAGAAATCGATATATTCAGTTAAAGAGAGAAATAAAAAAGGGAATTAGAAAAGCAAATAGAGATTATGAGGTTAAAGTTGCAAGAGAATCGAAGACTAACCCAAAAGGATTCTTTCAGGTATACAGAAGTAAGATCAGGGACAAGATAGGCCCACTCAAAAGTTCCTCGGGTCAGCTCACTGACAGTGATAAGGAAATGTGTAGAATTTTTAACACATACTTCCTCTCAGTTTTTACACAGGAGGATACCAGCGATATTCCAGTAATGATAAATTATGTAGAACAGGACGATAATAAACTGTGCACTATTAGGGTCACAAGTGACATGGTCCTTAGGCAAATAGATAAATTAAAACCTAACAAATCCCCAGGCCCTGATGAACTGTATGCAAGGGTTCTAAAGGAATGTAAAGAGGAGCTTAGCACACCTTTGGCTAATCTTTTCAACATATCACTACAAACTGGCATGGTGCCAGATAAGTGGAAAATGGCAAATGTGATACCTATTTTCAAAACAGGTGACAGGTCCTTAGCTTCGAACTATAGACCAATAAGCCTAACCTCCATAGTGGGAAAATTTATGGAATCAATAATTGCCGAGGCAGTTCGTAGCCACCTTGAAAAGCATAAATTAATCAACGAATCTCAGCATGGTTTTACAAAGGGGCGTTCCTGCCTTACGAATTTATTAACTTTTTTCACTAAGGTATTTGAGGAGGTAGATCATGGTAATGAATATGATATTGTGTATATGGACTTCAGTAAGGCTTTTGACAGGGTCCCACATCAGAGACTATTGAGGAAAATTAAAGCACATGGAATAGGAGGAGAAATTTTTTCCTGGATAGAGGCATGGTTGACGAATAGGCAGCAGAGAGTTTGCATAAATGGGGAGAAATCAGAGTGGGGAAGCGTCACGAGCGGTGTTCCACAGGGGTCAGTGTTGGGCCCCCTGCTGTTCACAATCTACATAAACGACATAGATGAGGGCATAAAGAGCGACATCGGCAAGTTTGCCGATGACACCAAAATAGGCCGTCGAATTCATTCTGACGAGGACATTCGAGCACTCCAGGAAGATTTGAATAGACTGATGCAGTGGTCGGAGAAGTGGCAGATGCAGTTTAATATAGACAAATGCAAAGTTCTAAATGTTGGACAGGACAATAACCATGCCACATATAAACTAAATAATGTAGATCTTAATATTACGGATTGCGAAAAAGATTTAGGAGTTCTGGTTAGCAGTAATCTGAAACCAAGACAACAGTGCATAAGTGTTCGCAATAAAGCTAATAGAATCCTTGGCTTCATATCAAGAAGCATAAATAATAGGAGTCCTCAGGTTGTTCTTCAACTCTATACATCCTTGGTTAGGCCTCATTTAGATTATGCTGCACAGTTTTGGTCACCGTATTACAGAATGGATATAAATTCTCTGGAAAATGTACAAAGGAGGATGACAAAGATGATCCCATGTATCAGAAACCTTCCCTATGAGGATAGACTAAGGGCCCTGAAACTGCACTCTCTAGAAAGACGTAGAATTAGGGGGGATATGATTGAGGTTTATAAGTGGAAGACTGGAATAAATAAAGGGGATGTAAATAGTGTGCTGAAAATATCTAGCCTAGACAGGACTCGCAGCAATGGTTTTAAGTTGGAAAAATTCAGATTCAGGAGGGATATAGGAAAGTACTGGTTTGGTAATAGAGTTGTGGATGAGTGGAACAAACTCCCAAGTACCGTTATAGAGGCCAGAACGTTGTGTAGCTTTAAAAAGAGGTTGGATAAATACATGAGTAGATGTGGGTGGGTGTGAGTTGGACCTGATAGCTTGTGCTAACAGGTCGGTTGCCGTGTTCCTCCCTTAAGTCAATGTGACCTGACCTGACTAGGTTGGGTGCATTGGCTTAAGCCGGTAGGGACTTGGACCTGCCTCGCATGGGCCAGTAGGCCTTCTGCAGTGTTCCTTCGTTCTTATGTTCTTATGTTCTTAGGTCACATTGACTTAAGGGAGGAACACGGCAACCGACCTGGTAGCACAAGCTATCAGGTCCAACTCACACCCACCCACATCCACTCATGTATTTATCCAACCTATTTTTAAAGCTACACAACGTTCTGGCCTCTATAACTGTACTCGGGAGTTTGTTCCACTCATCCACAACTCTATTACCAAACCAGTACTTTCCTATATCCTTCCTGAATCTGAATTTTTCCAACTTAAAACCATTGCTGCGAGTCCTATCTAGGCTAGATATTTTCAGCACACTATTTACATCCCCTTTATTTATTCCTGTCTTCCATTTATACACCTCAATCATATCCTCCCTAATTCTACGTCTTTCTAGAGAATGCAGATTCAGGGCCCTTAGTCTATCCTCATAGGGAAGGTTTCTGATACATGGGATCAACTTTGTCATCCTCCTTTGTACATTTTCCAGAGAATTTATATCCATTCTGTAATACGGTGACCAAAACTGTGCAGCATCATCTAAATGAGGCCTAACCAAGGATGTATAGAGTTGAAGAACAACCTGAGGACTCCTATTATTTATGCTTCTTGATATGAAGCCAAGGATTCTATTAGCTTTATTGCGAACACTTATGCACTGTTGTCTTGGTTTCAGATTACTGCTAACCAGAACTCCTAAATCTTTTTCGCAATCCGTAATATTAAGATCTACATTATTTAGTTTATATGTGGCATGGTTATTGTCCTGTCCAACATTTAGAACTTTGCATTTGTCTATATTAAACTGCATCTGCCACTTCTCCGACCACTGCATCAGTCTATTCAAATCTTCCTGGAGTGCTCGAATGTCCTCGTCAGAATGAATTCGACGGCCTATTTTGGTGTCATCGGCAAACTTGCCGATGTCGCTCTTTATGCCCTCATCTATGTCGTTTATGTATATTGTGAACAGCAGGGGGCCCAATACTGACCCCTGTGGAACACCGCTCGTGACGCTTCCCCACTCTGATTTCTCCCCATTTATGCAAACTCTCTGCTGCCTATTTGTCAACCATGCCTCTATCCAGGAAAAAATTTCTCCTCCTATTCCATGTGCTTTAATTTTCCTCATTAGTCTCTGATGTGGGACCCTGTCAAAAGCCTTACTGAAGTCCATATACACAATATCATATTCATTACCATGATCTACCTCCTCAAATACCTTAGTGAAAAAAGTTAATAAATTCGTAAGGCAGGAACGCCCCTTTGTAAAACCATGCTGAGATTCGTTGATTAATTTATGCTTTTCAAGGTGGCTACGAACTGCCTCGGCAATTATTGATTCCATAAATTTTCCCACTATGGAGGTTAGGCTTATTGGTCTATAGTTCGAAGCTAAGGACCTGTCACCTGTTTTGAAAATAGGTATCACATTTGCCATTTTCCACTTATCTGGCACCATGCCAGTTTGTACTGATATGTTGAAAAGATTAGCCAAAGGTGTGCTAAGCTCCTCTTTACATTCCTTTAGAACCCTTGCATACAGTTCATCAGGGCCTGGAGATTTGTTAGGTTTTAATTTATCTATTTGCCTAAGGACCATGTCACTTGTGACTCTAATCGTGCACAGTTTATTATCGTCCTGTTCTACATAATTTATCATTAATGGAATATCGCTGGTATCCTCCTGTGTAAAAACTGAGAGGAAGTATGTGTTAAAAATTCTACACATTTCCTTATCAATGTCAGTGAGCTGACCCGAGGAACTTTTGAGTGGGCCTATCTTGTCCCTGATCTTACTTCTGTATACCTGAAAGAATCCTTTTGGGTTAGTCTTCGATTATCTTGCAACTTTAACCTCATAATCTCTTTTTGCTTTTCTAATTCCCTTTTTTTATTTCTCTCTTTAACTGAATATATCGATTTCTTAATTGCCCCTCTCCTCTTTTGATTTGCCTATATATGCCTCTCTTTTGACCAATCAGATATTTTAATCTATTGTTCATCCATTTAGGATCATTTTTGTTTGATCTGATTTCCCTATTTGGAACATAATTTGACTGAGCAGCTAGAACTATGCCCTGGAAAGCATCATATCGGCAACCATCACCACCTACCTGACCCTTAGTCAGGTCATTCCAGTTCAGCCCACCTAAGTAATTTTTCAGTCCTATGAAATCAGCCAAGCGAAAGTCAGGGATGGAGACTTGATTGCCATTATTAGGGGAATTCCATGATATATTAAAACTGAGTGATTTGTGATCACTTTCCCCAAGCTCATCATTAACCTCAAGATTATTAATTAGTGTTTCCCTACTGGCAAGAACCAAGTCAAGGAGGTTATTTCCCCTAGTTGGCTCTGTCACAAACTGTTTTAAAAAACAATCCTGGATCATATCAAGAAAGTCACCTGACTCTAAATTTCCTGTCAAATTGCTCCAGTCAATCTGTCTACAGTTGAAATCTCCCATTAGCACAACATTTTAGTATGTAGATGCCTTACGAATTTCGTCCCATAGAAGTTTACTACACTCCCTATCAAGATTTGGGGCCCTGTAAATCACACCCAAAATTAGTTTTTCTCGGCCCTCGAGAAGCTGTAACCAAACAGATTCAGTGGCTGACGCTTCTAATTTAATATCTTGTCTAACACAACAATTTAAATTGTCTCTGACATACATCGCTACTCCACCACCTTTCCTGTTGACCCTGTCAGTGTGGAATAATTTATAGCCTTGTATGTGACATTCAGAGGGCATCTCTCTATCTTTCAGATTGAGCCAGGTCTCTGTTATAGCAATAATATCTATGTTTCCTGCACTTGCAATTAATCTTAGCTCATCTATCTTATTTCTTACACTCCTGCTATTAGTATAGTAAACCTTAAGGGAGTTAGTCCCTTGCTGCCCTCTGCTGTCCCCCTTTGTTTGCTGACCTGATCTATTGCCTTTATTTATAACTTCATGCTGAATGCCTTTTATACATTTACTGTTTCCAACCCTAGTGTTGCAACCTGCTTGTTTCCCACACACACCCATACCTCTATCTTCCATCAGTTTAAAATCATAGGCATTTCACCAATGGCCTTCTCAATCGAGTCTGCAAGTGCTACCACCCCTGCCCCAGAGAGATGTACCCCATCCCTTGCATACATATCATGTTTGCCATAAAAGTTGTTCCAGTTGTCAAAGAATGGGATTGCAAGTTCCTTGCAGTATCTATCTAGCCAGCAATTTACACCAATTGCCCTAGACAACCATTCATTTCCTACTCCCCTTCTAGGCAAGATGCTACATATGATTGGGATCCCTCCCTTAGACTTAATGAAATCTATAGCTGACCTGTACTTATCTAGCAGCTCTTCTCTCCTACCCTTCCCAATATCATTTCCACCAGCACTGAGACAGATAATGGGCTTGTTCCCATTACCTGACATGATATTATCCAGCCTGTTGACAATGTCCCCAACACCAGCTCCAGGGAAGCACACTCTATCTCTCATCTTCTTATTCCTATTACAAAAAGCACGGTCAATATATCTTACCTGAGAGTCACCAACCACAAGAATGCGCTTACCTCCATTAGCAGGGGCAGTAGTACCCTTACCTTCACTGACCACTGAAGTACATTCATCCTGAAGAACAGAGAAGCGATTTCCTACCTTCAGATCTTCACTCTTAACTTTCCTTACTCTGATGCGCCTCCCATTACTGTGAACCACTCGCCACTTGTAGCAGGTGCTGGGCTGCACCTCACTGCTGGTAGCCATTGCTACCTCCCCCACTACAGCCTCCTCACAGCGAGAGACAGACTGCACCTCACTGCTAGAAGCCTCATTCCCCACAACTCCAGCCACCTCACACTCTCTCCCAGACCCATTGAGGTGGACCTTCAGCCTCCTAATCTCCTCCTGGAGAAGCAAGACCTCCTCCTTCAACTCTCCAACCTCAATTTTTAAAACACTGCAGAAGCAAGCCATGCTTTGTAACCGTCCACGCTAATCCCCAAAGCAGCTCAGGGTCTGTGACCTCACGTGACGACTGACCACTGAATGATTATGTTGATCCATCTTCCACCCAACTTCGTCTGCTCTTATACATTCTTGCAGAGAACCGTTTTCTGCACTGGACTGAAGAAGCCACTGTCTGGTAATTTCTTCCTTATACATTCTTGCCGTAGCTTGCCACTTTACTCACCACTCATGTACCTGGTCGAGGTTGTCTTCTAGGTTTTTGTAGTCTTGACCTATATTACCTGGAGAGTTCCGGGGGTCAACGCCCCCGCGGCCCGGTCTGTGACCAGGCCTCCTGGTGGATCAGAGCCTGATCAACCAGGCTGTTGCTGCTGGCTGCACGCAAACCAATGTACAAGCCACAGCCCGGCTGATCAGGAACTGACTTTAGGTGCTTGTCCAGTGCCAGCTTGAAGACTGCCAGGGGTCTGTTGGTAATCCCCCTTATGTGTGCTGGGAGGCAGTTGAACAGTCTCGGGCCCCTGACACTTATTGTATGGTCTCTTAACGTGCTAGTGACACCCCTGCTTTTCATTGGGGGGATGTTGCATCGTCTGCCAAGTCTTTTGCTGTCGTAGTGAGTGATTTTCGTGTGCAAGTTCGGTACTAGTCCCTCTAGGATTTTCCAGGTGTATATAATCATGTATCTCTCCCTCCTGCGTTCCAGGGAATACAGGTTTAGGAACCTCAAGCGCTCCCAGTAATTGAGGTGTTTTATCTCTGTTATGCGTGCCGTGAAAGTTCTCTGTACATTTTCTAGGTCGGCAATTTCACCTGCCTTGAAAGGTGCTGTTAGTGTGCAGCAATATTCCAGCCTAGATAGAACAAGTGACCTGAAGAGTGTCATCATGGGCTTGGCCTCCCTAGTTTTGAAGGTTCTCATTATCCATCCTGTCATTTTTCTAGCAGATGCGATTGATACAATGTTATGGTCCTTGAAGGTGAGATCCTCCGACATGATCACTCCCAGGTCTTTGACGTTGGTGTTTCGCTCTATTTTGTGGCCAGAATTTGTTTTGTACTCTGATGAAGATTTAATTTCATGTTTACCATATCTGAGTAATTGAAATTTCTCATCGTTGAACTTCATATTGTTTTCTGCAGCCCACTGAAAGATTTGGTTGATGTCCGCCTGGAGCCTTGCAGTGTCTGCAATGGAAGACACTGTCATGCAGATTCGGGTGTCATCTGCAAAGGAAGACACGGTGCTGTGGCTGACATCCTTGTCTATGTCGGATATGAGGATGAGGAACAAGATGGGAGCGAGTACTGTGCCTTGTGGAACAGAGCTTTTCACCGTAGCTGCCTCGGACTTTACTCTGTTGACGACTACTCTCTGTGTTCTGTTAGTGAGGAAATTATAGATCCATCGACCAACTTTTCCTGTTATTCCTTTAGCACGCATTTTGTGCGCTATTACGCTATGGTCACACTTGTCGAAGGCTTTTGCAAAGTCTGTATATATTACATCTGCATTCTTTTTGTCTTCTAGTGCATTTAGGACCTTGTCGTAGTGATCCAATAGTTGAGACAGACAGGAGCGACCTGTTCTAAACCCATGTTGCCCTGGGTTGTGTAACTGATGGGTTTCTAGATGGGTGGTGATCTTGCTTCTTAGGACCCTTTCAAAGATTTTTATGATATGGGATGTTAGTGCTATTGGTCTGTAGTTCTTTGCTGTTGCTTTACTGCCCCCTTTGTGGAGTGGGGCTATGTCTGTTGTTTTTAGTAACTGTGGGACGACCCCCGTGTCCATGCTCCCTCTCCATAGGATGGAAAAGGCTTGTGATAGGGGCTTCTTGCAGTTCTTGATGAACACAGAGTTCCATGAGTCTGGCCCTGGGGCAGAGTGCATGGGCATGTCATTTATCGCCTGTTCGAAGTCATTTGGCGTCAGGATAACATCGGATAGGCTTGTGTTAATCAAATTTTGTGGCTCTCATAAAAAATTCATTTTGATCTTCGACTCTCAGTCTGGTTAGCGGCTTGCTAAAAACTGAGTCATATTGGGACTTGAGTAGCTCACTCATTTCCTTGCTGTCATCTGTGTAGGACCCATCTTGTTTAAGTAGGGGCCCAATACTGGACGTTGTTCTCGATTTTGATTTGGCATAGGAGAAGAAATACTTTGGGTTTCTTTCGATTTCATTTATGGCTTTTAGTTCTTCCCGCGATTCCTGACTCCTAAAGGATTCTTTTAGCTTAAGTTCGATGCTTGCTATTTCTCTGACCAGTGTCTCCCTACGCATTTCAGATATATTGACCTCTTTTAGCCGCTCTGTTATTCTTTTCCGTCGCCTGTAAAGGGAGCGCCTGTCTCTTTCTATTTTACATCTAGTCTCCTCATTATGTTAACATCGTGTGTGAAGTTTGTGTGAGCGATGCCTTGGGAGCTGGTTGATGTATATCGGGAGAAGGTTGGGTCCAAAGGATAGGCGATTCCTGTGGAACTGCGCTGCTAACACTATCCCAATTTGACACTCATCTTTCAACTCATTAAACTTTTTTAGTAGGAGGTATGAGGATCCAAAATGGAGAATCCCTTTATCCCTGATGAACTAAAAAAAAATCTAAAGGTTCGCATCGAGAATGATACCAGAACTTGAGGGAAAATGAACTTCGATGATAGAATTTCAAAGTAATAACACTACCTGGTGTCGATTTCTGGTGTCGACTTTCTCAGTGGCCTCCCATCGGTTGGCCTGATCAAACAAGCCTGTGGTGCTAGCCGCGTGCAGTTCAAGGTATGCACCACAGCCCGGCTGATCAGGAACTGACTTTAGGAATTTATCCATTTCCTTCTTGAAGACAGCTGTGGGTCTGTTGGTAATTTTATTCATCTATGATGATCCCCTTACCCTTATGAGTTACCTAGGACAGAGGAGAACCAGGGATTACAAGATCAGGTCATGCAAAATATTCGAGGATTAGACAGAATGAATATAAACAGCTTGTTTACGATGCGAGGAAGAGGAAGCAAATGACAAAGATGGCAGCTGAAGCTGCACGGACGTTAGGAAGTACATTTTTCATTGTTAGGGTAATGGACAATTGAATAGTCTAGGACCTAAGTAAGATACATTACTGCACGGAAACTAATATGTTTAATAAAAGTGGCAAACTAAAACTTGTAATGCACAAAAATTGCGGAACCAGGTAACTTGTTGCATAGAATCTAACAACTCCAAATGTTTTAACTATGGCAGTAAATTGGCAAATTTGGACCTACACAACCTAAACCCACAAAGATGCATCAGCCATTAAAGATGGAAGTCATTAAAAGGAGACGTAATATAGTTATCAACACTTTCCCTTCTGTACATCCCTTACCTATCTCTCTCTCTCTCTCTTAAATTTCCTACACTTCACTATCTCATATTTCCTTCACTGCTCCTCTCATCTCCACCCGCTTCCATATTCCCCCTCAGGTCTCCTTCCATCTTCCCCTCAAGTGCCCTTCCATCTTCCCCTCAGGTCCCCTTCCGTCTTTCCCTCACGTCCCCTTCCATCTTCCCCTCAGGTCCCCTTCCATCTTTCCCTCAGGTCCCCTTCCATCTTCCTTTCAGGTCCCGTTCCGTCTTCCCCTCAGATCCCCCTTCCATCTTCCCCTCAGGTCCCCTTCCATCTTTCCCTCAGGTCCCCTTCCATCTTCCTTTCAGGTCCCGTTCCATCTTTCCCTCAGATCCCCCTTCCATCTTCCCCTCAGGTCCCCTTCCATCTTCTCAGGTCCCCTTCCATCTTAATCTTAGCTTTTAGCCATGAAATCCCTTTCTCGTTTCTCTCTCCCCGTTTCCTCTACCCCCATTTATCTTCCCCTCCCCTTTCCTCTCCTCCACCCTTTATATCTTCCCCTCCCCTGTGCCTTCAACTTTGCCCTCCCTCATCTCTCCCCCTCACGCCTCATATTGAGTCAGGTGGTGGCAGAGGAAGCAGTAGTTGTAGATAATGGTGGCAGACATGTTACTCTCCCTCCCTCCCTCTCATCATGCATAAGGGAAAGGGGGTTACCAACAGACCCCAGGCTTTCTTCAAAAGAGAACCCGACAGATTCCTCAAAATAGTTCCTGATCAGCCGGATTGTGGTGAATAATAATAATAATAATAATAATATCTTTATTTCTACAAGTACATGTACAAAGTATACAGGCCTAGCTGACACCAGTTACATTCTACTATATAGAAAACCGCTTGTTATGCTGAGTATTTCGGGAAAATTAGGTAAATTTTGTCCCAGGATGTGACGCACAACAGTCGACTAATACCCAGACACTCATTTTATACTGATGGGTGAACAGGGACAGCAGGTGTCTTATGGAAACTCATCCCTAATGTTTTCCAGCCGTACCGGAGATTCGAACTCCGGACCTCAGTGTGTGAGCACGTTTCCAACGTTTTTTCCAATACCTTATTCCAAGTATCTGCCTCCACATCCACCACCATCAAGGAAACTACCAGTAATAGACAGGACAAACTTCAATCATCTGCAGGGCTATACATAATCCCTTGTAATGACTGCAGCAAATTATACGTGGGCGAAACATCCAAAGATTTCCAAACACGTATTTCAGAACACCAATACGAAAGGCAGATCTGACGATTCAAGAAATGCCTGTGTTCAACACCGAAATTCACTCAACCATTTAATCAATTACAGAAACACACGACTTATCACCAGAGAAGACTCACTCAATACCGATGAATCCTGGAATCATCATTATCTGTATATCCAACAACTTCAACCAGAACAACGGCTTCTATAACATAGCTGAACCCTTTGCCAAGAAACTGCTTCATCGCTATCCCACATAAGAATGGAGGAACACTGCAGAAGGCCTACTCATATACTTATCCAATCTCTCTTCAAAGCTACTCAAGGTATTAGACTCCATGACCCTACTCGGTAGATTATCATATGCAGCATGAATAAAGTTAAGACACATGTGCAACATCTGGTTATCTTTATTGTAGACGTTTCGCCATTCAGTTGCTTTATCAATACAGATTCAAAGACATAATTAGAAGACAGTAGAACTATATACAAAAGATGAGGTAATCAGTCCCTCAGCCTTGGAGTTAGTGTTGAGAGCACCGTGGTAATAAGAGATTCTGGAGCAAAGGCAAGGAGATTGGTGTTTATATAGGCGCCAGTGGATAGGGACGTGTAGCAGACGAGGGCATAGTCACTGGTAGGCGGGATTGCCCAGTGGAAGTAGGTCCTACCCAAAGGGATGGGTTAGTTGTAGTAGCCGTGAAGAAAGTCTTGTAGGTGTGTCCTCTGAACCAAGATTCCATGATGTTGCAGTGTCTGACAAGTTGTGCAAGAGAGAGATACAGTACCAACAAGATGAAAGTTAAGACATGTGCAACATCTGGTTATCTTTGTTGTAGACGTTTTGCCATCCAGTGGCTTTATCAATACAGATTCAAGGACATAATTAGAAGACAGTAGAACTATATACAAACGCCAATCTCCTTGCCTTTGCTCCAGAATCTCTACTACCACGGTGCTCTCAACATCAACTCCAAGGCTGAGGGACTGATTACTTCATCTTTTGTATATAGTTCTACTGTCTTCTAATTATGTCCTTGAATTTGTATTGATAAAGCAACTGGATGGCGAAACGTCTACAATAAAGATAACCAGATGATGCTCATGTGTCCTAATTTTCATCTCGACATTGTATACCTTTCTTGCACAACATATGCAGCATTCTCCACCTGACCCAGCATTCTCAACCTGACTTCCTACTATAAATACTCACGTACCTTCCACCCAGGTAGATCTGTTTGTTGAAGATTGAGATAATGTAACATATGGGAATCTTTATTGAAGAAACGTTTCGCCACACAGTGGCTTCATCAGTCCAGTACAAAGCAGAAAGATGTAAGGAGAGGAGGAGTTTGAGGTAATCAGTCCCTCAGCCTGGAGTCGATGTGGTCAGTCCATCATTCTTGTAGAAAGTACAGCATAGGACCGTAGAAGTGGCTTATATACTATTGTCAGGTTCGGCAAAGCAGGAGGAGGCGGGGTCATAGTGGAACCTACTTAGACTAGTGGATGGTTCCAGTTCATAAGAACATAAGAATGTAGGAACACTGCAGGCCTACTGGCCCTTACGAGGCAGGTCCTTATCAAAACGACATCTACCTAAAGCTACTCAAGAAATAACTCCTGTACCCCTTGACACCAATCAAACCCAGCCCCTCCCACTCATATATTTGTCCAGTCTCTTCTTAAAGCTACCCAAGGTCCTAGCCTCTATCACCCCACTGGGAAGACTGTTCCACGCATCTACAACTCTATTAGAAAACCAGTACTTACCTATGTCCTTTCTAAATCTAAATTTATCCAACTTAAATCCATTATTCCTGGTTCTTACCTGGTTCGACACCCTCAGTACTTTATTGTCTCCCTTGTTTATGCCCGTCATCCACTTATACACTTCAATGATATCTCCCCTCATTCTACGCCTCTCCAGAGAGTGGAGATTTAAGGCTTTAAGTCTATCTTCATATGGGAGGTTCCTTACACAGTAAATCATTTTAGTCATTCTTCTCTGTATGTTCTCTAATGAGTCAGAGATAAGATAAGATAAGATTTCGTTCGGATTTTTAACCCCGGAGGGTTAGCCACCCAGGATAACCCAAGAAAGTCAGTGCGTCATCGAGGACTGTCTAACTTATTTCCATTGGGGTCCTTAATCTTGTCCCCCAGGATGCGACCCACACCAGTCGACTAACACCCAGGTACCTATTTGCTGCTAGGTGAACAGGACAACAGGTGTAAGGAAACGTGTCGAAATGTTTCCACCCGCCGGGAATCGAACCCGGGCCCTCCGTGTGTGAAGCGGGAGCTTTAGCCACCAGACCACCGGGCCACCATCCTGTAGTAAGGGGACCAAAACTGAGCAGCATAATCTAAATGAGGCCTCACTAGTGATGTATAGAGCTGTAAAATAACTTTTGGACTTCTGTTACTTATACTTCTTGAGATAAATCCAAGTAATCTGTTGGCCTTGTTGCGCACACTAAGGCACTGCTGTCTTGGCTTTAGATTTCTGCTTACCATGACTCCCAAGTCTTTTTCACATTCTGTATGACCAAGCTCTACTTCACCTAGATTATAGCTTCGAGGGTTATTTTCATTACCAAGGGCAAGTACCTTACACTTATCCACATTAAACTTCATCTGCCATTTTTCAGACCAAGACATTAATTTGTTCAAATCGTCCTGGAGTTCATTGATATCCTCCTCAGAGTGAATTATACGGCCTATCTTTGTATCATCAGCAAACTTACTCATGTCACTAGTAATCCCTTCATCAAGGTCATTAATGTAAATTATGAACAGGAGAGGGCCTAAAACTGATCCTTGTGGAACGCCACTAGTGACTAATCCCCATTCAGATTTCACTCCATTAATGGTAACTCTCTGCTTTCTATTGGTAAGCCATGCCTCAATCCATGCTAGAACTTTACCTCCTATACCATGAGCTGCCACTTTTCTTAAGAGTCTCTTGTGAGGTACTCTGTCGAAGGCTTTACTAAAATCCAAATAAACAATATCATATTCCTTATCACTGTCAACTGCCTCAAATGTTCTATTGAAGAACGTCAGTAAGTTTGTCAGGCAGGAACGACCTCTCGTGAATCCATGCTGAGATTCATTTATCAAGTTATGCTCTTCAAGGTGACTTCTGATAATGTCAGCTATAATTGATTCTAATAACTTGCCCACTATAGATGTCAGGCTTATTGGACAGTAATTTGAAGGAGTGGACTTATCCCCTGATTTGAATATAGGAACCACATTAGCCATCTTCCACAACTCTGGCACAACACTGGTAAGGATGGACGCATTGAATACACTCGTTAATAGCTGACTAAGCTCCATCTTGCATTCCTTAAGTACCCTTGAAAACAACTCATCGGGTCCCGGGGACTTATTTTGTTTCAGTTTGTCTATCTGTTTAATAACCATGTCCCTCGTGACAGTAATATTAGTTAACTTAAATTCATCAGGAACTAAATAATTGTTAATTACTGGAATCTCATTTACATCTTCCTGTGTAAAAACTGACAAAAAATAGTCATTAAATAAGGAACACATTTCCAGTTCATTATCCGTCAGCTGTCCATTCCCAGATTTCAGAGGTCCTACTTTTTCCTTCACCTTCGTCCTATACACTTGAAAGAACCCCTTTGGATTAGTCTTTGATTCATTAGCAACTCTAATTTCATAGTCACGTTTAGCCTTTCTAATCGCCCTTTTTACTTCTCTTTTAAGCTGAACATATTGGTCAGTAAGGTTAACCTCTCCTATTCTGATGCGCCTATAAATTCCTTTTTTCTCCCCTAATAGATGCTTTAGCCTCCTGTTAACCCATTTGGGATCGTTATTATTAGACCTAATTTCTCTCTGGGGAATGTATATACTCTGGGCACTGTGTACATTATTAAGAAAACAATCATAAAAGCATATCCCTTCATATTCATAAGTATGATTATCGTCAATAAAATCATTAGCTAGATAACCCCAATCAAGATTAGACAGATGTTCCCTAAGTCCATTATAATCGGCAGAACGAAAATCAGGGATTTTTACTGTATTATCATTATTCTTGCATTCCCAATTAATGCTAAAAGTGATGGATTTGTGATCACTTGCGCCAAGCTCTTCAGTGATCTCCAGATTATTCACGAGTGTTTCCTTATTTGACAAGACTAGGTCTAGCAAATTATTACCCCTGGTAGGCTCAGTTACACTCTGTTTCAGAAAACAGTCCTGAACTGTTTCCATAAAGTCACTGGACTCTAGATTACCTGTCAAAGAATTCCAGTCAATTTGACTAAAGTTAAAGTCCCCTACTATGACTATGTTACTGTGTCCAGAAGCCCTAACAATTTCGTCCCAAAGAAGTCTCCCTCTATCGTGATCCAAGCCTGGAGGTCGGTATATTACACCTAGAATTAGTTTTTCTTGACCCTCCACGAACTCTACCCAGACTCTGTTACTGCTCCATCTATTTTTATACCTGTTTTTATGCAACAATTAATATTTTCTCGAACATACAATGCAACTCCTCCCCCCTTCCCATTACATCTATCCACATTGAACAACTTAAATCCCTGAATATTACACTCAGCAGTCATATCCCGACTCTTTAAATCATACCACGTTTCAGTTAATGCAATGATATCAAAGTTCCCAGCACATGCTACCAAACATAGTTCATTAATTTTATTTCTTGCACTTCGACTGTTAGCATAAAATACCATCATATGTTTTTTCTTCTGCACATTTTTCCTATTCATCTTTGTTTTTACACAATTTCTGAAATTATCATTACCCAGAGTTACTCCATGACAGTTACTATTAAGATTCTTAATATCAGAGCATAAGTCAATATATCCATACTCATTATTAATCATTTCTAAACCCATACCTCTAACTAATCCTAGTTTCAAGTCCTAACAACCCCTTCAACTGAGTTAGCAAGAAAACCCACACCTGCCCTGGATAAGTGAACCCCATCCCTGGCATACATGTCATTTCGCCATAGAAGTTGTCCCAGTTGTCAATGAATGGTACTGCATTATCCTTAGTGTTTATCCAGCAAACAATTAATACCAATTGCTCTGGACAACCATTCATTACCAACACCTCTTCTTGGCAAAATGCCACATATAACAGGGCACCCCCCCTTCTTCCTAATTATGTCTATAGCTGTCCTGAACTTTCTAACTAAATCCTCACTTCTACGCTTGCGTACATCATTGCCTCCAGCACTGAGGCAAATAATAGGATTGATCCCATTACCGTTCATGATGTTGTCAAGCCGGCTAACAATGTCCTCCATACCAGCCCCAGGAAAGCATACCCTTTGTCTCCTACTCCTGTCCTTCAAGCAGAATGCCCTATCCATGTATCTAACCTGGCTATCCCCAACAACAACAATATTCTTACCTTCCTTGTTGTCGTTCGTCGTGACGATCCCAGTAGTCGACTCACATTCGTCGGGTAGCACCGAGAATGCGTTGGAGGTTTCCACAGGAGTTTCCACAGCAGTCTCTTTCTTCTTCATCGTTTCTGGCTTTCCATTCGTCTTCTTGATCGTCAACTTTGTCGTCCCCTGCTGTCCAGCCACTGACCAAGATCCCTTCTTGACCTGAGGACTCGAAACAGGACTACTACGAATCCTCTTGTTTTCCTCGGTCAATCGCCGTATCTCCATCTTCGCTGCCCTCAATTCTTCCTTAAGTTGCTGGTAAAGTTGCTCGATGGAGGGCATCTTGGTTCAGTCCACGGGAGCAAACAAGACACTTCTTCACAGAGGTAAGTACAGGTCACCACTGACCTGTACTTAACTCTGTGGTATAGGAGGTAAAGCTCTGGTAGGTAAGACACATAGGCAACAAGCAACTTTATTCCAAAACGTTTCGCCTATACAGTAGGCTTCTTCAGTCGATGTAATCAATCCATCACCCTTGAAGTCGAGAGATGGACTGATTACATCGTCTTCACATCTCTACTGCTCCTGCCTTCTTTTGTACTCGACTGAAGAAGCCTACTGTGTAGGCGAAACGTTTCGGAATAAAGTTGCCTAACTGTTGCCCATGTGTCTTACCTACCAACCTGTAGGTATCGTATACCATTTTAATATTCACGTAAAGCAGTTTCCATTAATGGGGTCAAAGCTGAATGGGGATTAGTCACTAGTGGCGTTCCACAAGGGTCAGTTTTAGGCCCTCTGTTGTTCATAATTTACATTAATGACCTTGAAGGAATTACAAGTGACAGAGCAAATTTGTTGATACAAAAATAAGCCGTATGATTCATTCTGAGGTGGATACCAATAAACTCCTGGAGGATTTGGACAAATTAATGTCTTGGTCCGAAAAGTGGCAGATGAAGTTTAATGTGGATAAGTGTAAGGTACTAGTCCTTGGTAATGAAAATAACCCTCGAAGCTATAAACTAGGTGAAGTAGAGCTTGATTATACAGAATGTGAAGACTTGAGAGTCATGGTAAGCAGAAATCTAAAGCCAAGACAGCAGTGCCTACGTGTGCACAACAAGGCTAACAGATTAAGAACATATGAAATGAGAAACACTGCAGCAGGCCTGCTGGCCCATACTCGGCAGATCCTTCACACTCCATCCCACTAACAAAATATTTGCCCAACCCAATTTTCAGTGCTACCCAAGAAATAAGCTTCGATAATTCTAATTACTCATGTGCAAGTCCCACTCAAATCTAACCCTTCTCACCCATAAATTTATCCAACCTAAATTTGAAACTACCCAAGGTTTTAGCTTCAATAACCCTACCAGGTAGACCGTTCCACTCAACTACCCTATTACAAAACCAGTAATTTCCTATATCCTTTCGAAATCTAAACTTATCTAATTTGAATCCATTATTGCGGGTTCTCTCTTGGAGAGAGATCCTCAAGACCTTATTTATATCCCCTTTGTTAATACCCATCTTCCACTTGTACACCTCGATCATGTCTCCCCTCATTCTTCGTCTTACAAGTGAATGTAATTTAAGGGACTTAAATCTTTCTTCATACGGAAGATTTCTAATGCTATGAATTAGTTTTGTCATTCTTCGCTGAATGTTTTCTAATGAATTAATATCCATCCTGTAATATGGAGACCAGAACTGTACTTAGCTCAGTGGTGACTTGTACTTAGCTCTGTGAAGACTTGTCTGTGCTCTCTGCGAATCTGAACCAAGATGTCCTCTCTTGAGCAACTATACCGGCAGCTAAAAGAGGAGCTTAAGGTTGCTAAGCTCAAGATACAGTGATTGATGGAGGAAAACAAGAGGATTTGTAGTAATCCTCCTGTTGTGAGTCCTCAGGTCAAGGGGGGCACCTGGTCAGTGGCTGGGCAACATGGAACAAAGCTGTAGTTCAAGAAGACTGTTGGAGTAGCAGACACAACAAAGAACCAGAAGACTACTGTGGAAACGTCCAACTCATTTTCAGTGCTACCCGACGACTGTGGGTTGTCTACTGGGAACATCACAACGAACACCAAGGAAGCATTGGCGGACAAGAGTCGACATCCCTTGAAAACCCAATGAAGACCATCGAGAACGTCATGACGAACTCCCTCAGTGAAGGTAAAAACATTGCTTTAGTTGGGGACAGTCAAGTTAAGTTTATGGATAGGGCATTTTCCCTTAGAGACAGGAAGAAGAGGCAGAGTATGTTTTCTTGGGGTTGGGATGGGGGATATTGTTAGCCATCTAGACGATATCATGAAAGGTAATGGGAACAATCCTATTATCTGCCTCAGTGCAGGAGGCAACGATGTTGGCAGATGTAGGAGTGAAGACCTGATTAGCAGATATAGAACAGCAATAGAGATAATTATGAAGAAGGGTGGGAACCCTGTGGCATGTGGCATTTTGCCCAGTAGAGGAGTTGGAAATGAATGGTTGTCCATGGCAACTGGTGTCAATTGCTGGCTAAACAAACACTATAAGGAAAATGCAATAACATTCATAGGATCTGTTCTATGGCAGAAATGACATGTATGCCAGGGATAGGGTTCACTTATCTAGGTTTGGGGTGGGAGCACTGGCCAATGCAGTGGAGGGAGGTTTAGGGAAACCAGTTATAGACAGAATGAGGAATGGGTTATTGGTGAATACTGGAAGGCCAGTGGCACTAGGTTACAAGGAGAGTAACAGGTATAGTGGTGGAACACAAATCAGCAGTAAGAGGAAAGAGAAGGGAGGTTTTCTGAAAATATTTTATACTAAGAGTCGTAGTGTGAGAAATAAGATGGACAAATTGAGATTAGTTGCAAGTGTGGGTAACATTGACGTTTTTGCCATAACCAACATGTGGTTTAATATGAAAAATAGGGACATGCCTGCTGAATGTCACATTCAGGGTTTTAAATTGTTCTAAGCAAACAGAAGTATTGGAAAGGGGGGTGGGGTGGCACTCTGTGTCCAAGATCGTTTAAACTGTTGCACAAAAACGGGTATAAAGTCTGAATCACATACTGAGTCTGTATGGGTAGAATTTTCAGAGGGGGCACGAAAAATTTATTTTAGGCGTGATATACCGTCCCCCAAACTTGGATAGAGACCGAGGAAGACTACTGTGGGAGGAAATTGTTAGGGCCACAAGGCATGATAACGTAATTCTAGGGGACTTAAACTTTAGTCATATTGATTGGAATTCATTCACTGGGAATTTAGAGTCTAACAGCTTCTTAGAGGTAGTTCAGGATTGTTTTTTAAGCAATTTGTTACAGAACCTAGAAGGGAAAATAACCTGCTTTATTTGGTTCTGGCAAAGAAGGAAACCCTTGTTAATAATTTAGGAATTTCAGAGGAACTTGGCGCAAGTGACCAAAAATCAATTACTTATAGCATTGAATGGAAGTTTGATAGTAGGGATAACTCAGTAACAGCCCCAAATTTTCGCTTAGCAGGTTACAATGGGCTTAGAGAACAACTATCATCTGTGGACTGGGGTAACAAAGAGAACTATCAATATGAGAGCTTTCTAAACACTTTACATGCTGCCGAAAGTACATTTATTCTGTATAACGAAATTAGATCAAAAAGAAATGACCCTAAATGGATGAATAATAGGCTCAAATATCTTTTAGGGCATAAGAAGGGAATTTACAGGCGCATCAGAAGAGGTGAGGGTCATCTTTTGAATCAATATATTGACATTAAGAGGGACGTTAAAAATTGGATAAGAAAAGCTAAATGGAATTACAAAATTAAAGTTACTAGACATTTGAAAACTAATCTAAAAGGTTTCTTCCAGGTTTATAGAGCAAAAGTTAGAGATAAGATAGGTCCCCTTAAGGAAGCTAGTCCCTTGCTGCCCTCTGCTGACCTGATCTATTGTCTTTATTTGTAACTTCATGATGAATGTCTTTTATACATTTGTATTCAACCCTTAGTGTTGCAACCTGTTTCCCACACACACCCATACCTCTATCTTCTATCAGTTTAAAATCCTAGGCATTTCAGCAATGGCCCTCTCGATCGAGTTTGCAAGTGCTACCACCCCTGCCCCAGAGAGATGTACCCCATCCCTTTCATACACATCACATTTGCCATAAAAGTTGTCCCAGTTGTCAATGAATGGGATTGCAAGTTCCTTGCAGTATCTGTCTAGCCAGCAATTTACACCAATTGCCATAGACAACCATTCATTGCCCACTCCCTTTCTAGGCAAGATGCTACATATGATTGGGACCCCTCCCTTACACTTAATTAAATCTATAGCTGACCTGTACTTATCTACCAGCTCTTCTCTCCCTACCCTTCCCAATATCATTCCCACCATGGAAATATAAACACACATGCAGTATAATGTGATCCTTTATTGACAACGTTTCACCCACACAGTGGGCTTTTTCAAGTCACAAACAGATTTACCTGGGGTGGAAGGTACGTGAGTACAGTGGACCCCAGGTTAACGATATTTTTTCACTCCAGAAGTATGTTCAGGTGCCAGTACTGACCGAATTTGTTCCCATAAGAAATATTGTGAAATAGATTAGTCCATTTCAGACCCCCAAACATACACTTACAAATGCACTTACATAAATACACTTACATAATTGGTCGCATTCGGAGGTAATCGTTAAGCGGGGGTCCACTGTATTTATAGTCAGGTTCAGAATGCTGGGTCAGGTGGAGAATGCTGCATCTGATGATCTACTGAGTGGGGTTATAGTCTAAAATCTTGAGTAGCTTGGAAGAGAGACAGGATAAGTATATGAGTAGACCTTCTGCAGTGTTCCTCCATTCCTGTGTTCTTATGTGGGATAGCGGTGAAGAAGTTTCTTGGCAAGTGGTTCAGCTATGTCATACAAGCCATTGTTCTGGTTGAAGTTGCTTGATATAGAGATAAGCAATGATTCCAGGATTCTTCGGTGTTGAGTGTTGTCTTCTCTAGAAATAAGTCTTGAGTTTCTGTAGTTTATTAAATGGTTGTGTGAATTATGGTGTTGTACACAGGCATTCCTTGGATCGTCTGACCTGCTTCCGTATTGGTGTTCTGAAATGCGTGTTTGGAGGTCTCTTGATGTTTCGCCCACATATAATTTGTTGCAGTAATTACAAGGGATTACTGTGATGAATGGTTTGAAAAACCGACAAGTTGAAGATTGAAACTTATGCAACATATGGGAATCTTTATTCAGGAAACGTTTTGCCACACAGTGGCTTCATCAGTCCAATACAAAGCAAAAGGTGTAAGGAGAGGAGGAGTTTGAGGTAATCAGTCCCTCAGCCTGGAGTCGATGTGTTCAGTCCATCAATCTTGTAGAATGTACAGCATAGGGCCATAGACTTGGCTTATATACTGTAGTCACGGGAGGCGAAGCAGGAGGAGGCAGGGTCATAGTGGTACCATCTACTAGTCGAAGTAGGTCTTCGCCCAAAGGTTGGACACGTGTTGAAGAATACTTTGTAACAAGATCCCATGATGCTGCAGTGACTGACAGTTGTGATGAATGGTTTGAAAAACCGACAAGTTGAAGATTAAGACACTTAGGCAACATATGGGAATCTTTATTCAGGAAACTTTTCGCCACACAGTGGCTTCATCAGTCCAATATAAAGCAAAAGGTGTAAGGAGAGGAGGAGTCTGAGGTAATCAGTCCCTCAGCCTGGAGTGGATGTGTTCAGTCCATCAATCTTGTACCACTATGACCCCACCCCCTCCTGCTTCGCCTCACCTGACTACAGCATATAAGCCACATCTACGGCCCTATGCTGTACATTCTACAAGATTGGACTGAACACATCGACTCCAGGCTGAGGGACTGATTACCTCAAACTCATCCTCTTACACCTTTTGCTTTGTATTGGACTGATGAAGCCACTGTGTGGCAAAACGTTTCCTGAATAAAGATTCCCATATGTTGCATAAGTGTCTCAATCTTCAACAAGGGATTAAATTCTCTGGAAAATGTACAAAGGAGGATGACAAAGATGATCCCATGTATCAGAAACCTTCCCTATGAGGATAGACTAAGGGCCCTGAAACTGCACTCTCTAGAAAGACGTAGAATTGGAAATAAATGGTATAAAATACCGACACAATGGCAATATAAACACAAATGCAGTATAATGTGATCCTTTATTGACTACGTTTCGCCCACACAGTGGGCTTTTTCAAGTCACATACAGAACTACCTGGGGTGGAAGGAACGCGAGTATTTATAGTCCGGCTGAGGTCAGGTGAAGAATGCTGCATCTGATGATGTACCGAGTGGGGCTATAGAGTCTAAAAACTTGGGTAGCTTGGAAAGGAGATTGGATAAGTTTGTGAGCAGACCTTCTACAATGTTCTTATGTGGGATAGCGATGAAGAAGTTTCTTGGCAAGTGGTTCAGCTATGTTATAGAAGCCACTATTCTGGTTAAAGTTGTCGGATATAGAAATAAGTGATGATTCCAGGATTCTTCGGTATTGAGTGTTGTCTTCTGTGGCGATAAGTCTTGAGTTTCTGTAGTTTATCAAGTGGTTGTGTGAATTACGGTGTTGTACGCAGGCATTCCTTATGTCGTCAGACCTGCTTGCGTACTGGTGTTCTAAAATACGGGACCTCCAAACACGTATTTTAGAACACCAGTACGCAAGCAGGTCTGACGACATAAGGAATGCCTGCGTACAACACCGTAATTCACACAACCACTTGATAAACTACAGAAACTCAAGACTTATCGCCACAGAAGACAACACTCAATACCGAAGAATCCTGGAATCATCACTTATTTCTATATCCGACAACTTTAACCAGAATAGTGGCTTCTATAACATAGCTGAACCACTTGCCAAGAAACTTCTTCATCGCTATCCCACATAAGAACATTGTAGAAGGTCTGCTCACAAACTTATCCAATCTCCTTTCCAAGCTACCCAAGTTTTCAGACTCTATAGCCCCACTCGGTACATCATCAGATGCAGCATTCTTCACCTGACCTCAGCCGGACTATAAATACTCGCGTTCCTTCCACCCCAGGTAGTTCTGTATGTGACTTGAAAAAGCCCACTGTGTGGGCGAAACGTAGTCAATAAAGGATCACATTATACTGCATTTGTGTTTATATTGCCAAGACGTAGAATTAGGGGGGATATGATTGAGGTGTATAAATGGAAGACAGGAATAAATAAAGGGGATGTAAATAGTGTGCTGAAAATATCTAGCCTAGACAGGACTCGCAGCAATGGCTTTAAGTTGGAAAAATTCAGATTCAGGAAGGATATAGGAAAGTACTGGTTTGGTAATAGAGTTGTGGATGAGTGGAACAAACTCCCAAGTACCGTTATAGAGGCCAGAACGTTGTGTAGCTTTAAAAATAGGTTGGATAAATACATGAGTAGATGTGGGTGGGTGTGAGTTAGACCTGATAGCTTGTGCTAACAGGTCGGTTGCCGTGTTCCTCCCTTAAGTCAATGTGACCTGACCTGACTAGGTTGGGTGCATTGGCTTAAGCCGGTAGGAGACTTGGACCTGCCTCGCATGGGCCAGTAGGCCTTCTGCAGTGTTCCTTCGTTCTTATGTTCTTATGTATACCCCTGCAGAGGATGGAAGCCTGTCCTGTCTATTACTGGTAATGTTCTTGATGGTCGTGGTTGTGGAGGTAGATACTTGGAATGAGGTATTGTTAAAGATGTTGGAAACGTGTTTGGCAATGGAGTTGGTGGGGAGGACTATGTATCTCTTCTCGGCAGGTTCAGAGAAGACACTGCCGAGAAGAGATACATAGTCCTCCCCATCAACTCCATTGCTAAACACGTTTCCAACATCTTTTCCAATACCTCATTCCATTTTAATATTCACTCTGTCAGACACTGCAACACAAGGGTATCTAGGTACAGAACAGAAACCAACTTGAACTTCTACTAGTGAGAATGGCTGGATTTGAGAGGGACGTGACCCCCCAACGACTACATTCTTACCTCTACTAGTGGCCTACATCTCACCTCCTGGCGGTATATAAGGCTCCATCCTGTCACTTCAACTCCAAATTGTTTCAAAATATGGAACAATACTCTTCTCCAGACTGAGGGACTGACCACCTCAAAACTTCAAGGGTGATGGACTGATTACATCGTCTTCAAGTCTCTTCTGCTTCTATCAACTTTTCTGTACTCGACTGAAGAAGCCTACTGTGTAGGCGAAACGTTTCGAAATACAGATACCTAACTGTTGCATATGTGTCTTGCCTAACAACGATTTGGGGATTATGGTAAGCAGCAACCTTAAACAAAGACAGCAGTGCCTAAGCGTATGTAACAAAGTGAACAGATTACTGGGATTTATATCAAGAAGTCCAGCGGTTATTTTATAGCTTTATACATCATTAGTAAGGCCTCACCTAGATTATGCAGCTCAGTTCTGGTCTCCATATTGCAGAATGGATATAAATTCCCTAGAAAACATCCAGCGTAGAATGACCAAATTAACACCTAGCATTAGAAATCTTCCGTCCGAAGAACGGTTGAAGACTCTACTACATTCACTTGTAAGACGAAGAATGAGGGGAGACATGATCGAAGTGTATAAGTGGAAGATGTGTATTAACAAAGGGGATATAAATAGGGTTTTGAGGATATCCCTTCAAGAAAGAACCCGCAATAATGGATTCAAATTGGATAAGTTTAGATTTCACAAGGATATAGGAAAGTATTGGTTTGGAAACAGGGTAGTTGATGAGTGGAACAGTCTACCTAGTAGGGTTATTGAAGCTAAAACGTTGGGTAGTTTCAAATTTAGGTTAGATAAATACATGAGTGAGAGGGGTTGGATTTGAGTGAGACTTGCGTAGCATTGAAAATTGGGTTGGGCAAATATTTTGTTAGTGGGAAGGATTGTAAAGGACCTGCCTAATATGGGCCAACAGGCCTACTGCAGTGTTCCTCCTTTCTTATGTTATGTTCTTAACCCAGAGAGTAGTAGTAAACAGAGTGGAGTCCAGGCTGCTACAGTGAAAAGCTCGAGGTTCAGTACTTGCCCCAGAATTCTCGACCATACTCCCTACGAAAGCAAAGGTTTCGGCAGACTGAGCACCATACTCCCAATGAATAGCAGGGATGCCCTAAGTACACTGAGTGAAAACATAATGACATACATTAGATTACCAATAGACCCCTGGTGGTCTTCAAGAGGGAACTAGATAAGTTCCTGAAGTCAGTACCTGACCGGGCGGGCTGTGGTTCACATGTTAGACTGCTTGCAACCAGCAGTAATAGCCTGGATGATCAGGGTCTGATCCACCGGGAGGCCTGGGCGTGGACGGGGCAGCGGGAGCATTAACCTCCGGAACACCCTTCAGGTAGACACTACGGTAGGTGCTGTATATTTACGTTTACTTTGGTCTCGGGTAACTTTCCAGTTCGTCCAAGATAAAAGATAAAATTAGGAACATACGAGAATATAGTGCAGGTAGTACCAACACTTTTATATGGGTGAAGCATGGACTTAAACGCTGTATTGCAGACGCTGGAGACAGTGAATACGTCATGTTCGAGAGTAACATGTTCCTTCAATATTATGAAGAGAATTTGAAGCAGACAAATTAGAAGACAGTATTGGGTTACCAAAGGCAATACAGCGGAGGGGTTGGGAGGAAAGAGTAAGATTAAGATTTTTTTAGGTACAGGTACACATAAGTACAATTATCATACATAGTGATATGTGCAATTTACTCACCAGAATAACCCAACACAATCAAAGTGATGGAGAAAGACGTAGGAGAAAAGGGGAGGGAGATAAAAGAGGGAAGAGGTAAAAGAGAGGAGGTATCAGGGGAAGAAAAGGCAGGGAGAGAAGGAATAATGGGAGGTAGAGAGGATGGAGGAAAAAGGAGAGGGAGAAAGGGGAGATTGGAATGCTCTTCTCCAAGGGGATGTTGACAACTAAGTGAAAGCCTTCACTGGACACATCCTTAATCTACGGCAAGAACACATTCCTCACCGGCAATACGTGACGAAGCCTACAGATCAGCCTTACCTGGAGGTTATTCCGGGGATCAACGCCCCCGCGGCCCGGTCCACGACCAGGCCTCCCGATGGATCAGGGCCTGATCAACTAGGCTGTTACTGCTGGCCGCACGCAGTCCGACGTACGAGCCACAGCCCGGCTGATCCGGCACTGACTTTAGGTATCTGTCCAGCTCTCTCTTGAAGACAGCCAGGGGTTTATTGGCAATTCCCCTAATGCTTGATGGGAGGCTGTTGAACAGTTTTGGGCCCCGGACACTTATGGTGTTTTCTCTTAGTGTACCAATGGCGCCCCTACTTTTTATTGGCGGCATTTTGCATCGCCTGCCCAGTCTTTTACTTTCGTAGGGAGTGATTTCTGTGTGCAGATTTGGGACCATTCCTTCCAAGATTTTCCAAGTGTAGATTATGATATATCTCTCCCTCCTGCGTTCCAACGAGTACAAGTCAAGTGCTTTCAAGCGTTCCCAGTAGTTAAGGTGCTTGACAGAACTTATACGTGCAGTAAAGGATCTCTGTACACTCTCTAGATCTGCGATTTCACCTGCTTTGTATGGAGATGTTAATGTACAGCAGTATTCCAGCCTAGAGAGAACAAGTGATTTGAAAAGGATCATCATGGGCTTGGCATCTCTCGTTTTGAAAGTTCTCATTATCCATCCTATCATTTTCTTTGCACGTGCGATCGTGGCACTGTTGTGATCCTTGAAAGTGAGATCCTCAGACATTACTACTCCCAGGTCCCTTACATTATTTTTCCGCTCTATTGTATGGCCGGAGTCAGTAGTATACTCTGTTCTAGTTATTATCTCCTCCAGTTTTCCATAACGGAGTAGTTGGAATTTGTCCTCATTGAACATCATATTGTTTACCGTTGCCCACTGGAAAACTTTGTTTATATCTTCTTGGAGGTTAACCGCGTCCTCAGCAGATGACAGCCTCATGCAGATCCTAGTATCATCCGCAAAGGATGATACGGTGCTGTGGTGTATATCTCTGTTTATGTCTGATATGAGGATAAGGAATAAGATGGGGGCGAGTACTGTGCCTTGTGGAACAGAGCTCTTCACTATGGCAGCCTCCGATTTAACTCTGTTGACCACTACTCTTTGTGTTCGATTTGTTAGGAAGTTGAAGATCCATCTCCCCACTTTCCCAGTTATTCCTTTAGCACGTATTTTATGGGCTATTACGCCATGATCGCATTTGTCAAATGCTTTTGCAAAGTCTGTGTATATTACATCTGCATTCTGATTTTCTTCCAGTGCATCCAAGGCCATGTCATAGTGATCCAGTAGTTGTGAGAGGCAGGAGCGACCTGCCCTGAACCCATGTTGCCCTGGATTGTGCAGATTTTGGGAATCCAGGTGATTTGCAATCCTGCTTCTTAGCACTCTTTCAAAGATTTTTATGATGTGGGACGTCAGAGCTATTGGTCTATAGTTCTTAGCTAATGCTTTGCTGCCACCTTTATGGAGCGGGGCTATATCCGTTGTTTTAAGTGACTGTGGAATTTCACCCATGTCCAAGCTCCTCCTCCATAGTGTACTTAGGGCATGCGAGAGGGGTTTCTTGCAGTTCTTAATGAAAACAGAGTTCCACGAGTCTGGGCCCGGGGCTGAGTGTATAGGCATGTTGTCAATGGCTTTTTCGAAATCTATCGGAGTTAGGGTAATGTCGGAAATCTGGCATACATTTATGGAGTTTTGAGGCTCATTCATGAAGAAATCATTTGGGTCGTTGATCCTCAGACCGATTAGTGGTTCACTAAACACAGAGTCGTACTGGGATTTCAATATTTCACTCATTTCCTTGTTGTCGTCTGTGTAAGTCCCATCCTGTCTGAGTAAGGGCCCGATACTAGATGTGGTATTTGCCTTGTTTTTGGCATATGAAAAGAAATATTTGGAATTTCTTTCAATTTCACTAATAGCTTTAAGCTCCTCCTGCCTCTCCTGGTTCCTGTAAGAGTCATTTAGCTTAAGTTCGATAGTTTCCACTTCCCTGGTCAGCGCCTCCTTTCGTGTATCAGATATTCTAGCACTCCTGAGGAGCTCAGTGACTCTTCGTCGTCTTCTGTAGAGGGAGCGTCTTTTTCTCTCCAGTTTACTCCTGCTCTTCTTCTTTCTTAGGGGAATATGCCTAGAACATGCTTCGGCTACCAGGAAGTTGATCCTTTCAAGGCACTGGTTTGGGTCCATGTCATTTAAGACATCTTCCCAACATGTTTCGTTTAGGACATGGTTTACCTGGTCCCAGTTGATGTTCTTGTTGTTGAAATTGTATTTTGTGAAGACACCTTCACCGGTACATGCATTCTGCTGTTCAGGACCCCTATGCATGTACGTCTGGACTTCGATTAGATTGTGATCGGAATTAGTTGTTTTTGATATTCTTATGTCTCTTATCAGGTCCTCATTATTTGTGAAGATAAGGTCAAGTGTGTTTTCTAGTCTTGTTGGCTCCACTATCTGCTGGCTTAAGGTGTGTTTTTCGCAGAGACTTAGTAGCTCGTGTGTGTGTGACCTTTCATCTGCGCTACCTCCGGGGATTGTTTCAGCTATAACATTATTTGCTACATTTTTCCATTTTGTATGCCTTAGGTTGAAATCACCAAGCAGTAAGATGTTTGGGGATGGAGCTGGAAGGTTTTCCAAACAGTAATCGATTTTCAGTAGCTGTTCCTTGAACTGTTGGGAGGTTGTATCTGGTGGCTTGTATACAACCACAATGACTAGGTTTTGGTTCTCGATCTTTATTGATAGAACTTCAACTACCTCATTTGTGGTGTTCAGCAACTCCGTGCAGATAAGGGACTCTTTGACATACAGGCCAACCCCCCCTTGTTGCCTGTTTTTTCTGTCGCATCTAAAAAGGTTGTAACCACTTATCCATATTTCACTGTCAAAGTGATCTTTTGTGTGAGTCTCTGTGAAGGCTGCAAACATTGCATTAGACTCCACTAGAAGTCCACTGATAAAAGGTATTTTGTTGTTGGTGGATGGCTTAAGGCCCTGTATATTAGCAAATATGAACGAGGTTGTATTCTGTGTTTGTTGGGGGGATTTTGTTATTGGCATCAGTAGTTGTAATTCTGGAGGGCCATGGGTGGCCACTGGCTGCGCCTCCAGTCCAACAAGGCTCCAAGGTGGTGGACTATTTTTGTTATTTCCTTCCATTTTCTTTTTTCATTTCCTGCCACTAAAAAATCACCTGGAGTTGGGTAGTCGTAGCTACTATTGTTTGTCCTGTGGGGTCTGTGCCTCCTGGTCCCTTTTAGATGGTATGCAGGGCACTCGATGTTGTAACACTGCTTCTGGAGGACCGAGGAGTGGCACATTTTTGGGTGAAAGAAAGTACAGGAAGAAGAGCGACACACTCCTTTAGACAGGAGGTCGCTACATTTTTTGGGATGGTCAAAGTTGCATGTCCCATTTTTTTCCCCTGTTATTCCATGCTTACAGATGCCCCAAGCATAATATTTGCACAAATTCACCTTTGGTTGAGAATTGTTGGGAGGTGTGTTGTCAATTTCTGCAGGTTCTGGGACTGCACTATAATCCTCAGTATCCAAGCCAGGGCCACCCCGTCCTGGATTCCATCTACTTTCCCCAGTAGAGGAAGGAGACTCCTCTCCAACATCTGTACTGTGGGCCACGGTCTTGTGCAATGATGGTTGTATATTTACTGTTTTTGTGGTGGTTTGGGTAGTGTCCCTAGGAGAGTCTGGGCTGGCAGTAAGGCTGGGGGCTGGGTCTGGGTCAGCACTGGGGCTGGGGGATGGGGCTGGGGCTATGACTGTGATGGTTGCAGAAGAGTCTACTCCAGAGGGCTCCTCTACTACATCTGTACTAGGGGATATGGCATTGGTAGCTGTGGAGGAGTCTTTAACTGAATCCAGATTTTCACAATGGCTGGGGGCTGGGTCTGGGTCAGCCCTAAGGCTGAGCACTGAACTAGCTGTTGTTTTTGTTTCCCGTGTTTTTTCTAGTGTGTATCTGCTTATTTTTGGGTCAGTTGTAGACTGGGCATTCTCTGTGTTAGACTTTACTCCTCTCCTATCTTCCCATGCTCTATATATTCCAGGTAGACTATTCAATAGTTCCTCCTTTTTCTCGTGTTTATTGTTTATTAACCTCCTGAGTGCTTTCCTGATATCTATCCATAGTTCCACATCCCTGTTGCAGATCCAGAAACACCTATCTAGATAGATGTCATTTTTGGTTGCAGTGTTTATTCTTGCACAGGTAACATGATGTTTTGAAAAGCAAAGGTTGCATGTGATTCTAGATTGTTTCCCAAGAGCCTTTCCACATGTCCCACAGGTATACTGTACTGCCATCCTGCCTGTATCCTATTTGCAACTGGGTACCACAAGAGCTTGATCTTCACTTTACCTTTCAGCTCTGCACGCAGGTGTGGGTGTTATAGGTCAATACATGGGTATGTGGGATGTAATTAGCATGGAGACTTATTACCCATTAAAAACTTTTATGTTGTATAACATCATATATCATACATCCTACAGCATCTGATTCCTGTCATGATCACTGCTGTTTATCTTGTCCTGGACAGTTATATGTAGTGGTGGTGGCTGGGTTTCGGTGATGAAAGGTAGTTCGGTGGTCAGGAGAATTGGGTATGGGTGCCAATAGGGGGGGTGAGGACCATCCCTTCTGGTTGGGGTGTCGGAGGGGGAGGGTGGCGAGAGGATTTGGTGGTGGTTTATCCTTTTCCACTATCCAGTCACTGCATGTTCACTGTTTCCCTGCACATCAATCAACTATCTCTTATTTTATTATTTCTACTATGGCTTAATACTTATCCAGTTTGTATCCCCACGTCTCCACTTTGCTTGGTTTGGTGATACGTGGGTCCATGGTATGGGTACCAGCAGGGAGGGAACAACCCCCGCTGGTTGGGGTACGAAGGGGCGGGGGGAGAGGTGGGGGGATCAGTGGGGTGACCGTAAACTTGAGCAGTTGTTCCCATATAATTACACCATAGCTTACACTAGCACTCGGTTTTAAGGATTACTCTCATCCACAATTCAGTACACTATATCACTGCCTATTCAAATCCTTTTTCCTTGTTATAACACCTGTACGATAGTTTACATTTCTCTGTCGCCTCTGGCAATAATTTTCCTGGTGAGTGGTCAACCCATATATATATTCCATATATTGTACACTATGTATTGGGTATTTAACGGTCGTATGCTCAATTTATGTATGCTGTGATTCCCTGCACCTCAATGCTACCATCACTCGTTTCATATCTGTTGACTATAGTAGTTACTTATCCGTTATTAACACTTCACTGGACCTCTGGCAATAGCTCGCTAGTGCCAGTCGCTTGTAAGATATTCCCCTTTCTACACTATATTGTAGAGGTAACGGTTGTATGCTCAAATTATGTATGCTGTGATTCCCTGCACCTCAATGCTACCATCACTCGTTTCATATCTTATGACTATAGTAGTTTCTTATCCGTTATTAACACTTCACTGGGCCTCTGGCAATAGTTCGCTAGTGCCAGTCGCTTGTAAGATATTCCCCTTTCTACACTATATATTGAACGCTATACTTGGGGATAATTTGGATTACTCTTATCTACAATTTAGTTCACTATGCCACTGCACATATATATCCTTGTCACTCACTATATTACTTATAGATAGATAGATCGGTATTCGTTTATTTCCACTTGTGTCGACATCTGGCAATAATTCACTAGTGCTGGTCAGGCCTATTTCCCACGGTAACCGTTTCTCCACCGGCACTCTCTATGTGACACTATGATCACTATTTTCCTATTTAGCGTTCACTGATATTCCTTTTTTGTTTGTTCAAAGGAGTATATGCACTTTATGGTTGCACACGCTTATTTCCCGCATTCTGTTCCCTTCACTGCCATCAAGACACGCAGTTTTTGACGGAGCACAAACGCGCGCGACTGTCCCCTCTGTGTATGCCTTAGTTTGGCTTTCGTTGTAGAAAGGCTGCTTCTGCTAAGTACAAGGCATGGCGAAGGTATAAGAGACATCCTACCACCTATAACAGGAACTTGCACAGGCAAGCCTGTAGGCACATGGGTGACGTTCAAAAGCGGGCCATCGCTAAATGGGAGATGGACACAAAAAGAAAGCTAGCATCAGGTAGGGTAGACTCCAAAACCTGGTGGTCCCTGATCAAGGACAGACAAGGTTATTTGCCTGAACTCATTCCACCCCTAAATCGACAGGATGGGACCACCTCTACTAGTAGTCAAGAGAAAGCGGACCTCTTTGCCAAACACTTTGCTACCAAAATGCAAGTTCCTGATCCAGCAAGGGACCCTCCTTGGCTAGCTGCACGAACTGTGTCAAAACTATCAGTGGTGACAATAAAGCAGGAAGAGGGGCATTTCCTTCTTAAATCGCTTGACCAAGAAAAGGCTGTGGGCCCAGACAAGTTGAGCCCAAGATTGCTGAGATGTGCAGACCAGCTAGCAGCACCTCTAACTCGCATCTTTCTGCACTGCCTAGTACAGTGTCAATGGCCTTCTCTGTGGAAAGAGGCAAATGTAGTCCCTGTTCACAAAAAGGAGAGCAGAGCAGAAATCAGCAACTACAGACCAGTGTCACTCCTGTCAATCACTGGGAAGCTCCTTGAGACAACAATCTCAAGACAAATGACAAGAGTTTTTTGACTACCACTCATTACTTTGTGACCATCAATATGGCTTCAAGAAAGGTTACTCTGCTGCTGATCTGTTGTTAAACCTCTCCACTAAGTGGCACCAGTCACTGGATGAATCCAAAGTCAGCTGTGTGGTAGCACTGGACATTGCTGGTGCTATCGACCGGGTGTACCACCAGGGCTTCTTAGCAAAACTGCAAACTCTGGGAATTGCAGGCTCTACGCTATGTCTCCTCAGTGATTACCTTCATGGTAGATCTCTAAGGGTAGTTCTCAATGGAACAGAATCAGCAAGACATCATATTGGGGCAAGTGTTCCACAAGGAAGCATTCTAGGACCATTTTTATGGCATGTCTACTTCAATGACCTTCTTCATCTCATCCCAGAATCCCATGCATATGCAGACGACTGTACACTGACATTCACTTATCCAAGAGAAGAAATGCCAACTGCTCTAAGCTACATCAATCACCAGCTAAGAGTTATATCAGCTTGGGAAAATACATGGCAAGTAACATTTGCACCTGAGAAAACACAAATGATGATGATCTCTAGGTACCATGATGGTAATGCCGGTGCAGTAGTAAGGATGAATGGGAGGGTGTTGGCACCTGGGGAAGAAGTTGATATCCCTGGGGTGAAATTTGACTCCAAACTGACCATGAAAAACCACGTTGTAAATCTTGCAAACAAGGCAGCCAGGAAGCTTACAGCACTTCGCAGTATCTCGCATCTGCTTGACAGCAGGGGTTGCAAGATTTTGTACGAGGCACGAGGCACAAGTACGCTCACACCTTGAGTATGCTCCACTTTCTTGGTTCGCCTGTCCCCCTTCTCATCTGCGACTGCTTGACAGAGTAGAGAACAGAGCAAGACGTCTCATCTCTCACCTGGACCAATTTTGGATAGATCTGTCATTTCAGCAGAGCCTTCAACACAGGAGGGATGTGGGTGGCCTTACTGTTATGTACAAGGCCAGTATTGTCAAAGTACCACACTTGGATCCACTTCGAGGACAGCGTGAAGCAAGCTACTATACCACAAAACGGGCAGAAAGCAGCAACTTCACTCTGGCTGTACCCTTCTCCAGAACATCACTTCATCTGAGATCATTTATCCCCAGGATGACTCGAGTATGGAACACATTCGTACAGCATTATGATGTCAACGAGATAAAGTCAGTTGATCAGATGAAAATGCTGGCCCACAGATAGCTCCAACGTCATCCTGTTCCTTACTTGTATGTTTCATAACAATAAAAATGCTTTCAAATGAACTGGTGTAGGTAACAGCTCTTAGCTTGTCAATAAAGTTAGGAATCCTTAACCTGTAAATAGCTTGTCAATAAAGCTAGGGATCCTTAACCTTGTCAAACCCTGAAAAAAAAAGTAAGGGAGGGAAAAGGACAGAAGGGGAGAGACGGGAAGGGTGAGGGATAGAGAGGGAGGGGTGGTCCGTGATTGCCGGAGCCCAGCCCGGGGCCAGGTATTTACATTGGTGACGTCACGCTCTATCCCTACCTCCGAGTCCCCAGCCCATGGATGATCAACCATCACCCTCCCCCATCACTACTCCGCATCAGGGTGCCACGTAGCTCATTGGTGAGAGCAGTCGAATTTCAATCGTCTGGTCACGGGTACATTTCCTGATGTAGAGTGATGTACGGCCAAGTTTCCTTACACCCCAGCTGTCCCTGTCAACCTAGCAGTAAAAATAGGTACCTGTGGGGGTTCGTACCCAGGGGAAAATGTGTTAGAAAACTCTAGGCCTGCTGGAATGTCATATCGTGTATAAGAATACTCCAGTAGCTGCTGGAATGTCATACTCTGTGAGAGAATGGACCGAGTTGCAGGAGCGTTAACCCCCCGAAACACCCTCCAGGTACACTATCTGCTGGAATATCATATGTAAAGTAACTCCAGTATGTTCTGGAATGGCATATGCTATTAAGAAAACTCCAGTACCTCCTGAAGTAGCAAGCTGACCTGTATTGTGTTAAATTCTTTAAACGGAATCAACGATACCTTCCTTGGAGAAGCTGTATCAGCAAGTGAAGGAGTTGGAAGCTAAGAGAAACATAAAACAACTGAAGAAAACAGGATTCATAGTAATCATCCCGTAGTGAATCCTTAGGACAATGAAGGAAGCTGGACAGATGGAGAAATGGAAATGAGTAAAATCCAGGAGACTGCTGAGGAAACTTCTAACTCCGTACTCCCTGATGAATGAGGGCCAACTACTATAATTCATGTATGCATAAATAACTCATTACAATTTTAACCACATATAAACATGTAAATATTTTATTACCAATGTAACTTGTTTTGCTAGTAAAACTTTGCGGCCCAGTCCCTGGACCCATTATGGAGTCTACCTGGAGTACATTCCGGGGATCAATGCCACCGCGGCCCGGTCCACGACCAGGCCTTCCGGTGGATCAGGGCCTGATCAACGAGGCTGTTACTGCTGGCCACACGTAGTCCAACGTATGAACCACAGTCCGGCTGACCCGGCACCGACTTTAGGTATCTGTCCAGCTCCTTCTTGACGACAACCAGGGGTCTACTGGTAATGCCCCTTATGGCTGGTGGGAGGTTGTTGAACAGTCTTGGGCCCTGGACACTTATTGTTTTCTCAGTGTACAAGTGGCGCCCGTACTTTTCACTGGGGGTATGTTGCATCGCCTGCCAAGTCTTTTGTTTTCGTAGGGAGTGGTTTCTGTGTGCAGATTAGGAACCAGTCCCTCCAGAATCTTCCAGGTGTAGATTATGATACATCTCTCTCGCCTGCACTCCAGTGAGTACAAGTCAAGTGCTTCCAGGCATTCCCAGTAGTTAAGGTGTTTGGTGGAACTTATACGTGCAGTAAAGGTTCTCTGTACATTCTCTAGATCTGCAATTTCACCTGCCTTGAATGGGGATGTTAATGTACAGCAATATTCCAGCCTAGAGAGAACAAGTGATTTAAAAAGGATTTTCACTGGCTTAGCATCTCGTCTTGAATGTTCTCATTATCCATCCTATCAGTTTCCTCGCAGATGTGATAGTGGCATTGTTGTGGTCCTTGAAGGTGAGATCTTCGGACATTACCACACCCAGGTCCTCCACATTACTTTTCCGCTCTGTGTGATTAGAACTTGTAGTATACTAAGTCCTAGCTATTAGGAAACTTTGTTTATACCTTCTTGGAGGTTAACCATGTCCTCAATAGATGACAGTTTCATGCAGATCCTAGTATCATCTGCAAAGGATGATACAGTGCTATGGTTTACATCTCTGTCTATGTCTGATATGAGGATGAGGAACAGGATAGAGGTGAGTACTGTGCCTTGTGGAACAGAGCTGTTCACTATGGCAGCTTCCGATTTAACTTTACCACTACTATTTGTGTTCGATTGGTTAGAAAGTTGAAGATCCATGTGCCTACTTTGCCAGTTATTCCTTTAGCACGCATGACTCACGAAATCGTAATGACACGATTGCAAACAAACCATACCCCGGCTGGGATTGAACCCGCGGTCAGAGAGTCTCAAAACTCCAGCCCGTCGCGTTAGCCACTAGACCAGCTAGTTTTGAGACTCTCTGACCGCGGGTTCAATCCCAGCCGGGGTATGGTTTTTTTTTTAGCACGCATTTTGTGTGCTATTACACCATGGTCGCACTTGTCAAAGACTTCTGCAAAATCTGTGTTTACTACATATACTACACCTGCATTCTGTTTGTTTTCCAGGGCATCTACTACCATATCATAGTGGTCCAGTAGTTGCGAGAGGTAGGAGCGACCTGCTCTGAAACCATGTTGCCCTGGATTGTACAATTTTTGGGAGTTCAAGTGGTTTGCTAGAGATTAGAGGGAATTGGCGCATGAGTGACCAAACTGATTATATCAACACTGAATGGAAGTATGAAAGATAGTAAGGGTCCCAGATTTTCGTATAGCATATTATAATGGACTTATAACCTATTATGTTTGAACTGAGGTTACAAAGAGAACTATCAATATGACAGTTTTCTAAACACTATACATGCTGCCCAAAGAATTTTATTCCCTGTAGAAAAAAACAGATCAAACAGAACATAATAGGGCATATGTCATGACAGGAAGATGATGAAATGGACGATGAGAACCTTCAGAACAAGGGAAGCGGGAAGCAGTGCCAAAGGTAATGCTTTAAAAATCACTTGTGCTCTCTCATGTGGAATACTGTTCGGTGTTGATGGCCCCATTCAGGGTAGGAGAGATGTCAGAGTTGGGACAGATACAGGGATCATTTACAGCCTGCACAGAGCCAATAAAGCAGTTAAATTACTAGGATCCCCTTAAAGCTCTAAATATGTATGCAGTGTAGAGAAGGAGAGAGAGAGATACATGATAATACATGGCTAGAAAGTACTTAGAGGGCCTAGTTCCAAAAACAACATACTGGAGTGAAAGATATGGAAGGACATGCAAAATAAACACAGTGAAAAACAGGGGTGTGGTGGGCACAAGAGAATACTGTACCCCAGACTATTCATCCTACCAGAAGATACAGAAACACTGCTGGGACAAGTGTAGAAGCCTTCAAAAGAAACTGGATAAGCATCTTCACCAAGTGGAAAAAACTGGAGGAAATAATAGCTAGAGTTGAGTATACTACAAACTCTAATCACACAATAGAGTGGAAAAGTATATGAAGGACCTGGGAGTAGTAATGTCTGAGGATCTCACTTTCAAGGATCACAACAGTGCCATTATCACATCTGCGAGGAAACTGACAGGATGGATAATGAGAACATTCAAGACAAGAGATGCCAAGCCAATGATGATCCTTTTTAAATCACTTGTTCTCTCTAGGCTGGAATACTGCTGTATATTAACATCTCCATTCAAGGAAGGTGAAACTGTAGATCTAGAGATTGTACAGAGAACCTTTACTGCACATATAAGTTCCATCAAATACCTTAACTACTGGGAATGCTTGGAAGCACTTGACTTGTACTCACTGGAGTGCAGGCGAGAGAGATACATCATAATCTACACCTGGAAGATCCTGGAAGGGCTGTCAGCATAGTTGCTGACCCCCTGTATATGTATATGTTACCTATCATAGTACCATCCATATGTTTTACATAATTGATCCCTTGCTAGGCTCAGTGACTAGCATGTGTGACGTCACGTGATGCCGCATGTGAGCGCTGCGCTCCCAGCTTTGTCCTCACTCCGCGCCTAGGTCTACAAACAGGCAACACAGACAGTCTGGGCTCTCCTCTCACACACTGCTAATACAAGTGTTACCATCCAACAAGTGTGTTTAACTCAACCATCACATCTCCACAAACCCTCCCAACAGCACTGGTCCCTAATTTACACACAGAAATCACTCCTTATGAAAGCAAAAGACTTGACAGGCAATGCAACATACCACCAGTGCTCAGTGAGCTTAAAGGTACCACTAACTCCCCTGCTAATAAAGGTATAAAGGTAAGAATATCTTGTGGTTGGTGACTCACAGATAAGATATATGGACTGAGATTTTTGTAACAGAGATAGGATGGTGAGACAGAGGGTGTGTTTCCCTGGAGCTAGTGTTGGTGAAGTAGTCAGGTTAGATAATATGTCGTGTAATGGGAACAAGACTGCCTCAGCACTGGTTAAAATGATATTGGGAAGGGCAGGAGACAGGAACTGCTAGATAAGTCCAAGACAGATAGATATTTAATTAGGTTTAAGGGAGGGGTCCCAATCACATGTAGCATCTTGCCTAGAAGGGAAGTGGGCAATAAATGGATGTCAAAAGTAACTGGTGTAAAATGCTGGCTAGAGAGGTACTGCAAAGAACTTGCAATCCCATTCATTAACAACTGGGACAAGTTCTACTGAAAACTTAATATGCATGCAAGGGATGGTGTACATCTCTCTCTGGCAGGAGTGGTAGCATAAATCAACTCAAATGATGGGGTCATTGCTGAGCTGTCTAGGACTTTAAAGTGATAGAAGATAGAGGTATGTATGTGTGGGAGAAACAAATAGGTTGTGACATGATGGATGAAAACAGCAGATATTACCAGGATACCTCTGGGATATATTTAAAAGACATTATTCATCATAAAGTTACTAATAAATACAATGGAACTGGTCAATATACAGAGACAGTACAAGGCATCAAGTCACTAACTCCCTTAAGGTTTACTATACTAATAGGTGCATTAGAAATATGATAGATGAGCTAAGATTAACTGCATGTGCAGAAAGCATAGATATTACTGCTGTAACAGACCTGGTTCTGCGTGAAAGATTAGAGAAATGCCTTCTGAATGCCACATACAAAGCTATAAATTATTCCACATTGACAGGGTCAACATGAAAGGTGGTGGAGTTGCAATCTATGTCCGAGATAATTTAAATTGTGTTCGACGTATAAAATTAGAAGTGTCAGACACAATCTGTTTGGCTACATTTTCTCGAGGGGGACAATCTGTTTGGCTACAGTTTCTCAAGGGTTGTGAAAAACTAATCTTGGGTGTGATTTACAGGCCCCCAAACCTTGACAGGGAATGCAGGAAACCTCTATGGGACGAAATTCATAAGGCATCTAGATATGAAAATGTAAGAACATTATTTTCATTGTATGTCCGAGATCACTTGAACTGTTGCATAAAAACGGGTATTAAGTCTGAAGTAACACATACAGAGTCTGTTTGGATAGAATTTTCAGAGGGGCATGAAAAACTGATTTTAGGAGTGATATACCGTCCCCCAAACTTAGATAGGGACCAAGGGAGACTACTATGGGAGGAAATTGTTAAGGCCACAAGGCACGATAATGTAGTAATTCTAGGAGACTTTAACTTTAGTCATATTGATTGGAATTTCTTGACTGGGAATTTAGAATCATACGACTTCTTAGAAGTAGTTCAGGATTGTTTTTTGAAGCAGTTTGTGACAGAACCTACAAGCGGAAATAACCCGCTTGACTTAGTTATGGCAAACAATGAATCCCTTGTTAATAATTTAGAAATTTCAGAGGAACTGGGTGCTAGCGACCACAAATCAATTACATTTAGCATTGAATGGAAGTACGATAGTAGCGATAACTCAGTAATAGTCCCAGATTTTCACTTAGCAGATTACGATGGGCTTAGAGAACACTTATCATCTGTTGACTGGGGTAACGAAGTGAGCTATCAATATGACAGTTTTCTGAACATTATACATGCTGCTCAAAGAACGTTTATCCCATATAAAGAAATTAGATCAAATAGAAATGACCCAAAATGGATGAATAATAGGCTCAAATATCTACTAGGGCATAAGAAAGGAATTTATAGGCGTATCAAAAGAGGTGAGGGTCATCTTATGAATCAGTATATTGACATTAAGAGGGACATTAAAAAGGGGATAAGAAAAGCTAAAAGGGACTATGAAATTAAAGTTGCTAGGGAATCTAAAACTAACCCAAAAAGTTTTTTCCAGGTCTACAGAACAAAAGTTAGAGATAAGATAGGTCCCCTTAAAAATAACTATGGGCACCTTACTGACAAAGAGAATGAAATGTGCTCGATTTTTAATAATTATTTTCTCTCAGTTTTTACACGGGAAGACACTAACAATATTCCAGTAATTAATTTTTATAGTGGGCTAGAAGAAGATAAATTATGTAACATCACAGTCACTAGTGAAATGGTTGTGAAGCAGATAGACTGAAGCAAAATAAGTCGCCGGGTCCTGATGAGGTTTTTTCAAGGGTTCTTAAGGAATGCAAAATGGAACTCTGTGAACCATTAACTAATATTTTTAATTTATCTCTTCAAACAGGTGTAGTGTCTGATATGTGGAAGATGGCTAATGTAATTCCTATTTTTAAAACAGGGGACAAGTCGTTACCGTCAAATTACCGCCCAATAAGCCTGACCTCAATTGTAGGCAAATTACTAGAGTCAATTACAGCTGAGATTATAAGAAGCCATCTCGATAAGCATAGCTTGATTAATGATACTCAGCATGGATTCACAAGAGGCCGGTCTTGTCTAACTAATTTATTAACTTTCTTCAGTAAAGCTTTTGAGGCTGTTGACCACGATAAAGAATTTGATATTATTTACTTAGATTTTAGTAAGGCTTTTGATAAGAGTTCCGCACCATAGACTGTTAAAGAAAGTGGCAGCTCATGGCATTGGGGGAAAAGTGCTCTAGTGGATCGAGTCATGGCTCACTGACAGGAAGCAGAGAGTGTCCATAAATGGGGTTAAATCCGAGTGGGGATCTGTAACAAGTGGCGTTCCACAGGGATCAGTCTTGGGCCCGTTGTTGTTTATAATATATATCAATGATCTTGATGAGGGAATTACTAGTGATATGAGCAAATTCGCCGATGACACAAAGATAGGTAGGATAATTGATTCAAACGTAGATGTTATGGAACTTCAGGAGGATTTAAACAAACTCTATTCTTGGTCAGAAAAGTGGCAGATGCAGTTCAATGTAGATAAACGCAAGGTTCTGAAGCTTGGGAGTGCCCATAACCCTAGTACTTATAAGTTAAATGATGTAGAACTTAGCCATACAGATTGCGAAAAGGACTTGGGGGTTATGGTGAGCAGCAACCTTAAACCAAGACAGCAATGCCTAAGCGTACGTAATAAGGCAAATAGATTACTGGGATTTATATCAAGAAGTGTAAGCAACAGAAGTCCAGAGGTCATACTGCAGCTTTATACATCATTAGTAAGGCCTCACGTAGATTATGCAGCTCAATTCTGGTCTCCATATTACAGAATGGACATAAATTCGTTAGAAAACATTCAGCATAGGATGACTAAATTAATACATAGCATTAGAAATCTTCCTTATGAAGAAAGATTGAAGACTCTTAAGTTACATTCACTTGTTAGACGAAGAATGAGGGGAGACCTGATCGAAGTGTATAAGTGGAAGATAGGCATTAATAAAGGGGATATTAATAAGGTCTTGAGGATGTCTCTCCAAGAGAGAACCCGCAGTAATGGATTTAAATTAGATAAGTTTAGATTTAGAAAGGACATAGGAAAGTATTGGTTTGGAAATAGGGTAGTAGATGAGCTGAACAGTCTACCTAGTTGGGTTATTGAGCCTAGGACTTTGGGTAGTTTCAAATTTAGGTTGGATAAGTACATGAGTGGGAGGGGTTGGATTTGAGTGTGACTTTCACATCAGAGCTTATTTCTTGGGTGGCATTGAAAATTGGGTTGGGCAAATGTTTTGTTAGTGGGATGAATTGTAAAGGACCTGCCTAGTATGGGCCAACAGGCCTCCTGCAGTGTTCCTCCTTTCTTATGTTCTTCTTATGTTCTTATAGAGCTTTTTTTTCTTAGGGATAGGAAGAGGAGGCAGAGGATGTGTTTTCTTAGGGCTGGGATGAAGGATATTGTTAGCCATCTGGATGACATCATGAGAGGTAATGGGAGCAATCCTATTATGTTTCAGTGCTGGAGGCAATGATGCTGGCAGACGTAGGAGTGAGGACCTGATTAGCAGGTGTAGGTCAGCCATAGACATAATTAAGAAGGGATGGAACCCTGTGATATGTGGTATTTTGCCCAGGAGTGGAGTTGGAGATGAATGGTTGTCCAGGCAATTGGTGTCAATTGCTGGCTGGCCAAACACTGTAAGGAAAATGCAGTAACATTCATTTACAACTGGGACCTCTTCTATGGAAGAAATGGCATATATGCCAGGGATGGGGTTCACTTATCTAGGTCTAGGGTGGGGGCACTGGCCAATGCAGTGGAGGGAGCTGTTAAGGCTTTAAACTATAAATAGTAGTATGGGTTTTGGGGAGAAAACAATGAAGTTCCAGTGTAGTAATATTGTGAGTTTTATGGAAACCAATAATAGGCAGAATGAGGTGGATATTGAAAAGCCAGTGGCACTAGGTGACAAGGACAGTAATAGGTATAGTGGAAAAACAGAAATGAGCAGAAAGGTAAGGGAGAAAGGAGGATCTCTAAATTTATATTATACGAATAGTCGTAGTGCTAGGAATAAAAGTTGAGATTAGTTGCACGTGCAAATAACATTAATGTATTTGCCATAACTGAGACTTAGTTTAATGCAAAAAATCGGGGCACGTCTCCTGAATGTCATATTCAGGGTTTTAAATTGTTCCAAGTAGACAGAAGTATCGGGAATTGAGAGTCTAATGACTTCTTAGAGGTAGTTCAGGACTGTTTTTTAAAACAGTCTGTTACAAAACCTAAAAGGGGAAACAGCCTGCTTGACTTGACTCAGTAACGGTCCCAGATTTTCGCTTAGCAGATTGCAATGAGCTTAGAGAAAACCTGTCATCTGTGGACTGGGGTAACGAAGAGAGCTATCAATATGAGATCTTTCTAAACACTATATATGCTGCCCAAAGAACGTTTATTCCGAATAAAGAAATAAGATCGAATAGAAATTACCCGAAATGGATGAATAATAGGCTCAAACTTCTTTTAGGGCAGGAAAGAAGGAATTCATAGGCGCATGAAAAGAGGTAGGAGTCATCTTATAAATCAATATATTCACATTATGAGAGAGGTTAAGTAAAAAGGATTAAGAAAAACAAAATGGGACTATGAAATTAAAGTTGCTAGGGATTCGAAAATTTGCCCAAAAGGTTTTTCCCACGTTTATAGAACAAAAATTAGAGAATGTAATTTAAGGGACTTCAATCTTTCTCATACGGGATTTCTAATGCTATGTATTAATTTTGTCATTCTTCACTAAATGTTTTCTAACGAATTTATATCCATTTTGTAATATGGAGACCAGAACTGAGCTGCATAATCTAGGTGAGGCCTTACTAATGATGTATAAAGCTGTAGTATAACCACTGGACTTCTGTTGCTTACACTTCTTGATATAAATCTCAGTAATCTGTTTGCCTTATTACGTACGCTTAGGTACTGCTGTCTTGGTTTAAGGTTGCTGCTCACCATAACCCCCAAGTTCTTTTCCGCATTCTGTATGGCTAAGTTCTACATTATTTAGCTATATATAAGTGCTGGGGTTATGAACGTTCCCGAGCTTCAGAACTTTACATTTAACTACATTGAACTGCATCTGCCACTTTTCTGACCGCGAATTCAGTTTGTCTAAATCCTTCTGAAGTCCTGTGAGATCATCGTCTGAATCAATTACCGTACCTATTTTCGTGTCATCAGCGAATTTGCTCATATCACTAGTAATTCCCTTGTCATTGCCACTGATATATATCAGAAACAACACTGGGCTTAAAATTGATCCCTGAGGAACGCCACTAGTTACAGATCCCCACTCAGATTTTGTCACATGTCTACTGCCTCTGCAAACTTTTCTGCACTCGACTAAAGAAGCTTACCGTGTCCGAATAAACATACTCAAATGTTGCTCAAGTGTCTTACATGAGCAACAGATGTAAGGAAACATACCCAACGTTTCACCCGTGCCGGGGATCGATCCCGGACCTTCATTGTGTGGACTTAGGACGATAACAGAATCCTTGGCTTCACATCAAGAAGCATAAATAATAGGAGTCCTCAGGTTGTTCAACTCTATATATCCTTGGTTAGACCTCATTTAGATTATGCTGCAGTTTTGGTCACCGTATTACATAATGGATATAAATGCTCTGGAAAACGTACAAAGGAGGATGACAAAGTTGATCCCATGTATCAGAAACCTTCCCAATGACGATAGACTGAGGGCCCTGAATCGGCACTCTCTAGAAAGGCGTAGAATTAGGGGGGATATGATTGAGGTGTATAAATGGAAGACAGGAATAAATAAAGGGGATGTAAATAGCGTGCTGAAAATATCTAGCCTAGACAGGACTCGGAACAATGGTTTTAAGTTAGAAAAATTCAGATTCAGGAAGGATATAGGAAAGCACTGGTTTGGTAATAGGGTTGAGGATGAGTGGAACAAACTCCCAAGTACAGTTATAGAGACTAAAACGTTGTGTAGTTTTAAAAAAATAGGTTAGATAAATACATGAGTGTGTGTGAGTTAGACCTGATTAGTTTGTGCTACTGGGTCAGTTGCCGTGTTCCTTCCTTAAGTGAATGTGACCTGACCTGACCTGGGTGCATTGGCTTAAGCCGGTACGAGACTTGGACCTGCCTCGCATGGGCCAGTAAGCTTGCTGCAGTGTTCCTTCTTTCTTATGTTCTTAAGCCAAGAGCACCTAGCACGCTACTAGGACAGCAGTCTGGTAGACCAGGAAGGTTAGCAACGAAGCCTGGCCTGAGGCCGGGATGCTGAGGTACAATCCTCGAAATCTGCCTATGTAATGTTTTAGGTATGGATGAACTGCATATTTTTCAACTGTCAGAAGAAATTAACACTGCTTCCTACAAGACACTAGTCCACAACCTGCAAAAAAATATAAGCAAGGATAACGGAAAATATGCTTCGCAGGTGTAGGGAAAAGGTGGGGAGTGCAGGGGGGAGGTGCAGATATTGGGGGCGGGGGGAAGGCTGGGAAACTGTGTAGGGCCGAAGGAAGGCTGGGAAACTGTGTGGGGCCGAAATGTTGGAAAGTGGGGGTGAAATGGTGGTGGTGGAGGGTTTAGGTGGGGAAAATGGTGGTGGAGGCTTTTAAGAGGGGAACACTCAAGGTGGAGTATGGAGGAAAGTTAACACACGAAATAAGTAGTGGAGATGGTGAAGGGGAGAAAAAAAATGAGGGAATGAATTGTGAGTAGGAGGCGGGGAGGGCTGGGAACGACCGGTGAAAGGGGGTGCGTTGGGGAGAGGAATAAGGGAAAGGGGATGAGGGGGGGGGGGCAGCTGCGCGGCCGGTGTGAGGGTTTGCGGGTGGGATGGTGGGGGGAGAGGATGGGGTGAAGGGAAAAGGTTGAAACAGGGAAGGTTAGGGAGTAGGGGAAAATATTTGCGGTTAGACAATTCAGTATATAAACGCGGAAAACACTTGAATCTGATGAATGTATGTACGTATATGTATGTATTTATTTATGTATATATATGCATGAGTATAAATTATTTATAGTCAGGAGCGGACATCAATGATACCATTATTGCAAATACAAGTGTAGACTTCCACTTACCACGTAAATTTAGCGGCAGATGGAGTCAAAGAGAAATAAGACAATTTTAATTTACAGAGAAGCATGGGGTTTAATAAGGAAGATATTAAATCAATTGTAGACGATAAAAACAATGGCGGCGTGGTTACCAGGCTGGGCTGCGGTACCTGGTCCATTCTCAGGCTCCAATTGACGCTATCTTCCGCACAGGTTCCTGGCTAACTGTATTCACATATTAACTGTTGCAGAAGTTTAGCCTCAGCTCCTGGCCCCGCCTCTTATTGCTCAATTAGATGCGTGCTGCGTGTACAGTACTTCACAAATTGCAGCTTTAAACTTAAACTAACATGAGACTGTCTTTATTTTGGAGGTAGCCATGCGCTCAAAACACAAGGTTGTTTTTGGTCAGGAAACTACAGCTTCGTACGCCAACACAAGGATATCTTGGGTCGGGAGGTTTGCCGCACAAGGATGATCATTAGCCTCGTACTTGAACCCATGGAGACGAACTTCGTGCGCCTAACATAAGGATTTTTTTTTTTTTTTTACACAAATCAATTTTACAGGCTAGAGCTGTTATCCTACCTCAAGTCATCTCAAAGCCTAGTTCTATCCAGGGTATACTACCACCCCGAGGATGCGGCCCACACCAGTCAACTAATATCCAGGTACCTACTTACTGCGAGGTGAACTGGAGCAGTAGGTGTAGAGTTCCTTCTTTCTTATTTTCTTACGTGTAAGGGAACATGACCACCAACATTTCCACCCGTACGGGATCGAACCACGGATGGAGAGGCTTGCCTCGTACTCAAACGTTTTGCATCAACTCAAAAACAAAGACAAAGCTGTCAAGTTATCATTATTAGGAAAGTCGTGCCTTCAAAATTGAGTGAGCAAAAGGGGAAAGATGAATGGACATGATGAGGACGTATTAAGTGATGAGGTGGCGGCCAACAAGCACCGAATGTTCATTCCCCCATCAGCTCGCCCGCTCCCCCCCTCTTCCCCAGTTAAGAGTAACACTGGTAGGCTACACACTAAAACTGGTAATACCATAATATATCTTTGCTGGCGTCTCGCCTTCCTTCAAAAGTAACACGAGGGCAGGGGATGCCGCGTGGCTGTAGTGAGAGCATTCGACTCAACCATAAGGTCCCGGATTAGATTTCTTGGTATCTATCTACCTAGGGGGTCGATGCCCCCGGTGGATCAGGGCCTGATCAACCAGGCTGTTATTGCTAACCGTACGCAATCCAACATATGGACCCCATTCTGGCTTGTCAGGTACTACTGACTTTAGGAATCTATCCAGTTCCCTCTTGAAGACAGCTAGCGGGTTCTATTGGTAATCTTCCTTACGCATAATGGGAGGCTGTTGAACAGTCTTGGCCCCCTGGCACTTCTTTAAGTGTACTCATAACGCCCTAGCTTTTCATAGGAGGTATGCTGCACCGCCTTCTTTCATAGGGAATGATTTGTGTATGCAGATTTCGGACCAGTCCTCCTAGGAATTTCCAGGTTAAAATTATGTTTCTTTCTCGCTTGCATTCCAAGGAGTACAGGTCAAGGAATTTCAAACGATCATTGTAATTAAGGCGTTTTACTGTACTTATACATGCAATGAAGGTTCTCTCTACATTCTCCAGATCCGAAATTTCGTCTGCCTTGAAATGGGCTGTTAGTGTACAACAGTATTCTAACCTAGAGAGAACAAGCAGCTTAAAGGATCACGGCACAGGACAACATACTTGAATGCTACTTGTAGTCTCTTCCGGGGCTCACTCTACCCAGTACAGCAGGTTCCAGATCAGGCCTCCTGGTTGATACCCGATCAATCAGGCTGTTGGTGTCCACCTGCAGTCCAAAGTTTGTACCATAGCCCGGCTGATTAAGAACTTACATGAGGAACTTATTGATTTTCTTTACACCCCAGTTTCATTACATACGTGCTGCTCCTACTCAGCAGTAAAAATAGTCACCTATGTTAGTTGACTTGTGTGTTGCATACAAGAAAAAAAAATGTGCAAGAAAGCTAAGTTTTTATTAAATGTAATACCCTGTGTAAGAAACTTCCAATGCATGGAAAAAAGTATTCAAATGTTGGGTAAAAGGTATCTATGTACTTATTGATAATAAAAAAAAGGAACACGGACAGGTTACACTCTTGCCTGGTAATGCTACCACTAAACAAGGCCGTGTGCTGGAGTCCCCGTAACCCCCACACCTGGTCAAGGGTAACAATGGGGTAGTGATGCTGCCATAACAACGCCGAGTGTTGGAGTCCCCGTAACACCCACCACTGGTCAAGAGTAACACCGAGGCAAGCTTCACTCTAGGGTAATGATGGTGCCGTAACAGAAGGTCTCGTGCACGTGCATAATTCAAACCAAAGTGACATCACAATTCCAAGTGGAAGTGTCTTGATGTTGGTGAAAGGGTCTTGATCAAAGGAGTCTAAGCTACCTTCCCCTTCTGAGGGTCAAACCTGATTACCTACCAATAAATGTAAGACATAGTGACGTTTTTGAGTTATCCTCTGCTCACACACCAAGGGTCTGGGATCGATCCCCGGTACAGGTAAAACGCTGGCCATGTGTCCATACTCCTGTTGTCCCTCTTCTCCTAGCAGTAAGTAGGTATCTGGGTGTAAGCCGACTGTTGTGGGATCACATCCTGGGAGACAAAATTAACCTAAGGTGCTCAAAATGCTCTGTATACCCAGGGTATTTTCTATATAGTATGCCAATGATGTCAACTAGATCTACATCAGTTGTATCAACTAGATCTGTATCAGTTACTTTTGCCTCAATGCATGCAACTGGAATAGTGTAAAGTGAGACTAAGTTGATAATGCAATTAAATATCAGTGTTTGTAGATTTTAAGGGAATCAGAAGATGCATTCACAAGTCATACGTAAATTAATATCCAGATTTCTTCAATAAAAATGGTAAATCAGGACAAACACTGCCCAAATCTAATTCAATCTGTTCAAAGAAACCAATATCCCAAAATATACAATCACCTTAAGCTTGAAACTTCTCATAAGATATATTACCAAGTTATCAGTATGGAGGGGTTTAAGCTGAGAGATGTGACACTTGGAAATTATAGTAAGAAATCCAGTACAGTATTTAAATTTTTCCCATTTTTTTCAAAAAATAAAGCATACTGATACCTACGCAGCCCAAAATCAATTCAATACTGACCAGGATTTTAAAAAAGTAAAATATCTAAATAAGCAAGTTATATTAAAGCTTAGTGTATATAACACAATTTTTTTTAACAATGGTCTTGAGAGTACATAGTTGTTATAGATGTATAAGTACATTTTGTTGATTTAACCTAGGGCAGCCAAATAAAGTCAAACACTTAACTTATTTCTAATCAGAAGATATTCTCTGACTATTTTACAGAAACCAGCTTGATTAATAAAACTGTCTCCTGATAACTTACACAACTTATCATAGAGAAATTGTTTCCTTTGAGGAAATTTAAAGCAAACCAAAATAGGCATTTTCCAGTTATTGCATAAATTCCAACAAAATTTGTACCTACACAGCCTAAACTCATGAAATGTTTCCTCCATTTCAAATAATGCATCAGCCACTGAAGATCGACATTGTTCACAAATATTTTATTTTAATCAGAGGAAAGCACTAAACTCAGAGGTTTCATATAATGCCTGTGGAATGCGATGCATTCAAATCTGATCCAAGCATGGGGAAATAAATCCAGTTCCTTAGATCAAGAGCCCATCACCAGCATTATGGTAAAATAATGCAATTATATAAAATATACGTATCTTTTTGAGATTAAAAGTGGCAAAATAGCACCTACACACTCCTTCAAATATACCAAACTACTTCTATGAAGGATACATGAATGCTGAAATTCTGAAGCTGTTCAGAGGTGCCTTTCTCCAGTTATCACATGGAAATCAAATCTGGGAATGTCCTATGTAACATTATGCATGAGGCACCCATGAGTGGAAGTAGTCCAGTGAATCTTGCACAAGATACAATTACACAAGCATTGAAAATCTGAAGCATTTAGGGTTTGAAGCCAATCAGATGAGGCATTCTCTAGTTATTTAACCCTTAAACTGTCCAAACATAGATCTACGTTTACAAGTGTAGCGCTCCAACCTTGATTTTCTCAATTTGAAAGCATTTAAAAAAAAAAAAAATGTAGCTCTATGTTCGGAGCGCTACACGAGCGAATGTAGATCTACATTTGGACAGTATAAGGATTAATGGGAAACAATTTATTTCATAAAAACTGCCAAATTAAAATTTACAAAGCTCAAAGTGACAAGCTTTGTTTCAATGAAGCCAATCAGAAAAGGCATTATCTAGCAACAAATCTGATTCCAAAGATTCCAAGATATTAATGATTTCAGTAAAATTATAAATTTGTACCTCTATGAACTAATGAGGTATCATCCTTCTTATAGAATGTATTATCAACAACATTTTGAAGTGAATCAGAGCATTCTTTAGTTACTGAAGAACAATTAATATGAATAGTTATTCAATTAAACTGGCAAATTGGGACTTACACCACTCAATAGCAGCAAGAATGTTGTGCTCAAGAAATCACACAGTGGTGCAAGTTTGAAACAAATTAGATAACTCATTCTTCAGTTATGGGACAAATTCCAATAAGAACATAAGAATGGAAGAGCAATGCAGAAGGCATATGGGCCCATATAAGGCAGGTCCTTATTAAAACCACCCCTACCCTAAACTACCCAAGAATTTACTCCAGTACCCACAACACCAATCAAACCCAGCCTCTTCCACTCATATATTTGTGCAATCTCTTTTTAAAGCTGCCCAAGGTCCTAGCCTCGATCAACCTACTCAAAAGACCATTCCACACATCCACGACTCTGTTTGAAAACCAGTACTTACCTATGTCCTTTCTAAATCTAAATTTATCCAACTTAAATCCATTATTTCTGGTTCTTACCTCGTTCGACACCCTCAGTACTTTATTAATATCACCTCTGTTTATCCCTATCATCCACTTATACACCTTGATGATATCTCCCCTTATTCTATGTCTCTCCAGAGAGTGGAGATTCAAGGCTCTATCTTCATACAGGAGATTCCTTATACAGTAAATCAATTTAGTCATTCTTCTCTGTATGTTCTCCAATGAGTCTAAATCCATCCTGTAGTAAGGAGACCAAAACTGAGTGGTATAATCTAAATGAGGCCTCACTAGTGATGTATAGAGCTGTAAAATAACTTTGGACTTCTGTTAGTTATACTTCTTGAAATAAATCCTAGTAATCTGTTAGCCTTGTTGTGCACACTTAGGCACTGCTGTCTTGGCTTTAGATTTCTGCTTACCATGACTCCCAAGTCTTTTTCACATTCTGTATGATCAAGCTCGAGGGTTATTTTCATTCCCAAGGACTAGTACAGTGGAACCTCAAATTTCGAACTAAATCCGTTTCAAGAGCTAGTTTGAAAAGCGAAGCAATATTTCCCATAAGAAATAATGGAAATACAATTAATCAGCTCCAGAAACCCAAAAATATTCACACACACACACACACACACACACACACACACACACACACACACAAAAAAAAAAAAAAAAAAAATTATAGAGATTAATCATAGTATTACATACACACAACAAATATAGTGTACAATTATGTATTAATAAATTTAAATAAACATATAAAATAACATTTTTACTTACCTTTATTGAAGATTGGTGATGGCATCTGGAAGATAGGGAGGAGGAGAGAGGGAGTTGGGGTTAGTGTTTGGAAGGGGAATCTCTCCCCATAAGAACTTTATATCAAAGCCCTCTCTGGGGTTACTTCCCTTCTGTCTTTTAATGCCAGTAGGACCAGCTTGAGTCACTGGACCCCTGTCTCACAAAATAACTGTCCACAGTCCTCTGTTTCTGGCACCTCTAAGATTTCCCTAAAATGGGACATGGTTCTGCCACTGAACTTGTTGCAAAGATGGCTTGTTTCAGTTTGCTCAGGGTGGTACTTCTCCACAAACATTTGAACATTATTCCACTTGGCACAAATCCCCTTAATTTTTGAATCAGCATGCAACTTCCTTGCCTTTTCACAAATAATCATCTCTGAAACACTATCACCTGCCATCTCTTTATCCTTGATCCACACCAGCAACAACTTCTCAACCTGATCGATTGTCTGTGGCTTTTTTTTGGTTAGCATATTAACACCTTTTGCAACATCAGCTTCCTTGATTTGTTCTTTCTTTGCCAGGATAAAAATGATGGTCGACTTGTATTTTCCATACATCCTGGCAAGCTCAACAAGTTTCACACCACTCTCATACTTCTGTATTATTTCCTTCTTCACATCTATGGTGTTTCTCACTTTCTTTACCACAGGGGTACCACTAGCAAGTTTCTTTGGGCCCATGGTAGCTTATTTCAGTCCCACAAGCACTAAACACAATGAATTAATCATAAAATGTTTGAATGTGACCGCAGGTTAGTGTTTACTCAAGCATTAACAAAACCAGACTGGCTCACGGAGCCTGCGCGGGGACGCGGACAGAGCTGGCTGGCGGACAGGTCCGGTACCTGGCAGTTCAAAAAAAGGGGAGAGTTCGATAATGGAGACAGAGTTGGTTCAAAAAAGGTAGTAGATTTTCGAAGAGTTCGATAAGCGATACGTTCAAAATTTGAGGTTCCACTGTACCTTACACTTATCCACATTGAACTTTATCTGCCATTTTTCAGACCAAGACATTAATCTGTCCAAATCCTCCTCAGAATGAATCATATGGCCTATTTTTGTATCATCAGCAAATTTCCTCATGTCACTTGTAAGTCCTCCATCAAGGTCAAAAATGTAAATTATGAACAACAGAGGGCCTAAAACTGATACCTGTGGAATGCCACTAGTGACTAATCCCCATTCAGATTTGACCCCAATAATTAATGGAAACTCTCTGCTTTTTATCGGTAAGCCATGCCTCTATCCATGCTAGAACTTTACCTCCTATACCATGAGCTGTCACTTTTCTTAAGAGTCTCTTGTGAGGTACTCTATTGAAGGCTTTACTAAAATCTAAATAAACAATATTATATTCTTTATCACTGTCTACTGCCTCAAATGATCTATCGAAGAATGTCAGTAAATTTGTCAGGCAGGAATGACCTCTCATGAACCCATGCTGAGATTCATTAATCAAACTGTGCTCTTCAAGGTGACTTCTAATAATGTCAGCTATAACTGATTCTAATTAATTTGCCTACTACAGATGTCAGACTTATTGGACGGTAATTTGAAGGAATGGACTTATCCTCTGATTTGAATATAGGAACCAAATTAGCCATCTTCCACATCTCTGGTACAACACCAATAATGATGGACGCATTAAACACACTTGTTAATGGCTGACTAAGTTCCATTTTGTATTCTTTAAGTACCCTGGAAAACAACTCGTCGGGTCCCAGGGACTTATTTTGCTTCAGTTTGTTTATCTGTTTGATAACCGTGCCCCTTGTGACAGTAATATTAGTTAATTTGAATTCATCAGGAACCAAATAACTGTTAATTTCTGGAATCTCATTTATGTCTTCCTGTGTAAAAGCTGACAAAAAATAGTCATTAAATAGGGAACACATTTCCAGTTTGCTGTCAGCTGTCCATTCCCAATTTTCAGAGGTCCTACTTTTTCCTTCACCTTCGTCCTATATACTTGAAAGAATCCTTTTGGATTAGTCTTTGATTCAGTGGCAACTCAAATTTCATAGACATGTTTAGCCTTTCTAATCCCTTTTTTACTTCTCTTTTAAGCTGAACATATTGGTCAGTAAAGTTAACTTCTCCTCTTTTGATGCACCTATAAATTCCCCTTTTCTCCCCTAATAGATGCTTTAGCTTCCTGCTAACCCATTTGGGATCGTTATTATTAGACCTAATTTCTCTCTGGGGAATGTATATACTCTGAGCATGTTGTATATTATTAAGAAAATCATAAACGCAGATCCCTTCATATTCCTAAGTATGATCATCGTCAATAAAATCATCAGCCAGCTTACCCCAATCGATATTAGACAGGTGTTCCCTAAGTCCATTATAATCAGCAGAACGAAAATCAGGAGCTTTTACTGCATTATCATTATTCTCGTAATCCCAGTAAATGCTAAAAGTGATGGATTTGTGATCACTTGCGCCAAGCTCTTCAGCGATCTCCAGATTATTTACGAGTGTTTCCTTATTTGACAAGACTAGGTCAAGCAAATTATTACCCCTTGTAGACTCTGTTACACACTCCTTAAGATTACCAGTCAAAGAAGTCCAGTCAATTTGACTAAAGTTAAAATCCCCTACTATCACTACATTATTGTGTCTAGAAGCCCTAACAATTTCGTTCCAAAGAAGTCTCCTTCTATCATGATCCATGTTTCAGTCATTGCAATGACATCAAAGTTCCCAGCACACGCTACCAAACATATTTCATTAATCTTATTTCTTGCACTTCGACTGTTAGCATAAAATACAGTAATATGTTTTTTCATCTGCATCTTTTTCCTATTCACCTTTGCTTTTACACAATTTCTGAAATTGTCATTACCCAGTGTTACTCCATGACTGTTATTATTAAGATTCATAATATCAAAACCTAAGTCAATATATCTATACTCATTATTTTCCATTTCTAAACCCATACTTCTAACTAATCCTAGTTTAAAGTCCTAACAACACGTTCAACTGAGGTAGCAAGAAAACCCACACCTGCTATGGGTAAGTGAACCCCATCCCTGGCATACATGTTATTTCGACCATACACATGGTTCCAGTTGTCAATGATTCCAAGTTCTCTAAATATTTTACATAAACAAGGTTGGTTGCATGCAAATACATTTAATGGGTACTATTCTGGCCATAAGATGCATCAGCCATTAAATACTAAAGCCATTCACCAGAGGCAAACAAATTTATTTAACATGAATAAAAATTTCACCCCATTTTACAGATAAAATTATAAAATATGCACATGCACACTTAAATTTCACTGTCCACCAGTGTCAAATTCTGAGGCACCTTCTCTGAATGCATGAAGCTACACCACTGAGAATTTTGGAAATGCTCAGAGCCATTCCAGAATGCAGGGAATGGATTGATAACATTGGTCACAGGGCATTTGAATGTGCCAATTGCTCCACAACTCTGGTACTTGTTACTGTATACAAACAGAGAAAATAATCTGAAGCTGACTGGATGAGGCATTAGGAGTTATGAGCAAAATATAAATAAGCTGGAGGAAGAGAAGAAACAACTGAGCAACCTCTTCAAGGTTTCCCTCCAGGACTATCTAATAATGTTAGTTAATAATAATAATAATAATAACAATAGTGTCTTGGGGATTTCTTGAAGCTAGTGAGGTACTCATAATCCAAGGAATTGGACTTTTCCTTCGTTTCCTTAGACTGAACCTGATTACTTCCAGTTCCCCAGGTGCTGTATGACTCCTATTATATACCTCTTACGACTTTCGAGTCTTTCTATTCCCAGAGACCAGTCATGGGTCAGGCTCGTCTGGTGCTTGCCTGGTCAACCAGATTGTTGCTGCTGGAGGCCCGCTGCCCCACATATCCATCATAGCTTGGGTGATCTGGCACCTGGTTTAAGATACTTGTCCAGTTTCCTCTTGAAGACTTTTACACTTGTTCCAGCAGTGTTTCTGATATCTTCTGATAAGATGTTGAATATTCTGGGGCCACAGACGTTGATACAGTGTTCCCTTATTGTGCCCACAACACCCCTGCACTTCCTCCTGTATCTCTTGCTCCAGCATGTTGTTATGGCAGTGTGCAGATTTTGAACCAGGCCCTTGAGTACCTTTTAGGTATATACATATTATCGTGTATCTCTCTCTCCTCCACTCCAGTGAATACAAATTTTAAGACTAAGGTATTCCCAGTAATTTAAATTCTTTACTGGGTCTATGCAGGTTGTCAACGATCTATGTACTTGTCCCAGTTCTGATATTTCTCCTGCCCTGAATGGGGCTGTCAACACTAAACAGTATTCCAAATGAGGGAGCACTAGTGATTTGAAAAGTTGACATTACGTGTTCCTTTCACTCTATTTGGTCACCCTCTTGAGTTTTGTATAATGTTTCTTTCGAGTTCTTCATTCTTTCCATACCTAAGAAGTTGGAACTTATCACCACTGAACGTCATGTTCTCCACTGCCCATTGGAAAACACTGCTTAAATCTTCTTGTAATTTTTCAGTGTCTTCTACTGAAATGACTTTCATGTGTATTTGAGTGTCATCTGCAAATGATGAGTTTAGCATTTCAAATAAATACAGTATAATAATAATATGGAAACAAAGAGGAAGTTACAGTAAGGAGGTGGCTGGAAGCAGTGGAGATATTATATTCGAGAGCAAAGTGTAGTGTGAATATTTTGCTGAGAATCTGGAACACTGAAATGATTAGAAGATAAGCATGTGATAAAGAAAGCATAATTTGGAGAAGAGGAAGGATTGTCCAGGTGGTTTGGACATTTAGAGCAGCTCAATCTCTTAATCAGACATTATTTCACTGTTGTAAAGACAGTCAAATGGGAGACTGATGAAGGAATCTTAAACATTGGCCAAGCCAATGATGATCCTTTTCAAATCACTTGTTCTCTCTAGGCTGGAATACTGCTGTACATTAACATCTCCGTTCAAAGCAAGTGAAATTGCAGATCTAGAGTGTGTCCAGAGAACCTTTACTGAACGTATAAGTTCTGTCAAGCACCTTAACTACTGGGAATGCTTGGAAGCATTTGACCTGTATTCGTTGGAATGCAGGAGAGAGAGAGATATATCATAATCTACACGTGGAAAATCCTAGAAGGAATGGTCCCGAATCTGCACACAGAAATCACTCCCTACAAAAGTAAAGAACTGGGCAGGCGATGCAAAATACCCCCAATTAAAAGTAGGGGTGCCATTGGTACATTAAGAGCAAACACCATAAGACTGTTCAACAGCCTCCTCCCACCAAGCATAAGGGGAATTACCAATAAACCCCTGGCTGCCTTGAAGAGAGAGCTGGACAGATACGTAAAGTCAGTGCCGGATCAGCCGGGCTGTGGTTCATGCATTCGACTGTGTGCGGCCAGCAGTAACAGCCTTGTTAATCAGGCCCTGGTCCACCGGGAGGCCTGGTCGTGGACCGGGCCGCGGGGGCATTGATCCCCAGAATAACCTCCAGGTAGACCTCGCTCAGTGGCTCTTCACTTTTATTAGTGACAAAACTTTTTATTGCCTTCATCTTATATTTTTTGTGTTGTGGTCTATAACTGATCAGTTTTGATGGAAAGAGGCCTACCTGAGAAATTTGCTGCAAACCACATACAAATATGAGAAATTCCCACATGGGAATTGAGAGGTTTACCTGAAGTTGCTTCCAGAGGTCACTGCCCCCACAGCCCAGTCCCTGACTAGCCTAATTGATTAAGCTGTTAGTGCCTGTCATCCACAGTCCAACGTGTGCACCATAACCTGGTTGATCAGGAACTGTTCTGAGGAATTCGTCAATTTCCTCTTGAAGACAACTAGGGGTTGTTGGCAATCCCCTTATGCATGAAGGGAGGGTACTGAAGTGTCAAGGAAACCTTAATACTGTACTTATTGAGCTCTCTCTTAGAATACTCATCGCTGCCCTGCTTTTTCATTGGCAGTATCCAGTACCATATACCAAGCCTTTTGTGGTCATAAGTAGCAATTCTAGTGTGCAGGTTTGGTACCAATCCCTCCAGTATCTTCCAGATGTAGATTATACTGTATCGTTCATGTCTACATTGGAAGGAGTACAGTTCTGATGACTTCAAGAGCTCCCAGTAATCTAGGAGCACAATTGAGTTTATATGAGCTGTGAAAGTCGTCTGTACACTTTCCAGGTCCGTAATTTTGCTTGCCTTGAAGGGGGCCGTTAATACACAGCAGTATTCAGGCCTAGAGAGAACGAGTGACCTGAAGAGAATCATCATTAGCGTGGCAGCCCTTATTTTGAAGGTTCTAGTTATTCTAAGTATCATTTTTTTCTTGCAGTTGCGACGATAATGTTGTGTTCCTTGAACATGAAATCTGACAATATCATTCCCAGGTCTCGAACATTTACCTTAAGTTCTATCGAGTGGTTTGAGTTTGTCTTGTACTCTGATCTTGGTTTTTATTTCCTCCATTCTTCCATGACGTCACAACTGAAATTTGTTGTTGTTGAACATCAAACTTTTGTCAATGGCCCACTGGAAGACTTGGTTTATAAATATATCAACTTGGAGGCTCAAAGTGTCTTTTATGGATGCTACTTTCATACAGATTCTAGTACTGTCTGCAAAAAGACGATATAATGCTGTGACTGATAACCACCCAGGGCCGGCTGCATGAGTAGAACAACCCTACACTCCCATTAATCTAGCATGAAATGAAGAAGGGGGACGGGTTATCTCAGGAAGGAATAGCGAGAGGGTGTGAATGTTTTAAGTGGCAAGGGACTGAGCAGAATAAGTGTGAGCATGTTAGATGGGTGTGTAGACAAGTGGTTATCAGAATTTGACGTGTTTAATTTTGAGCAAAGTAACATCTGTGAAGGAATTCAGGAAAAACCGGTTAACCGGACATAAGTCCTAGAGTTGAGTAGTACAATGTCTGCAATCTGAAGGAATAAGAACATAAGAACATAAGAATGTAGGAACACTGCAGAAGGCCTACTGGCCCATACGAGGCAGGTCCTTATCAAGACGACATCTACCTAAAGCTACTCAAGAAACAACTCCCGCACCCCCCAACACCAATCAAACCCAGCCCCTCCCACTCATATATTTGTCCAGTCTCTTCTTAAAGCTACCCAAGGTCCTAGCCTCTATCACCCCACTGGGAAGACTGTTCCACGCATCTACAACTCTGTTAGAAAACCAGTACTTACCTATGTCCTTTCTAAATCTAAATTTATCCAACTTAAATCCATTATTCCTGGTTCTTACCTGGTTCGACACCCTCAGTACTTTATTAATGTCTCCCTTGTTTATCCCCGTCATCCACTTATACACTTCAATGATATCTCCCCTCATTCTACGCCTCTCCAGAGAGTGGAGATTTAAGGCTTTAAGTCTATCTTCATACGGGAGGTTCCTTACACAGTAAATCATTTTAGTCATTCTTCTCTGTATGTTCTCTAATGAGTCTATGTCCATCCTGTAGTAAGGGGACCAAAACTGAGCAGCATAATCTAAATGAGGCCTCACTAGTGATGTATAGAGCTGTAAAATAACTTTTGGACTTCTGTTACTTATACTTCTTGAGATAAATCCAAGTAATCTGTTGGCCTTGTTGCGCACACTGAGGCACTGCTGTCTTGGCTTTAGATTTCTGCTTACCATGACTCCCAAGTCTTTTTCACATTCTGTATGACCAAGCTCTACTTCACCTAGATTATAGCTTCGAGGGTTATTTTCATTACCAAGGGCAAGTACCTTACACTTATCCACATTAAACTTCATCTGCCATTTCTCAGACCAAGACATTAGTTTGTTCAAATCGTCCTGGAGTTCATTGATATCCTCCTCAGAGTGAATTATACGCCCTATCTTTGTATCATCAGCAAACTTACTCATGTCACTAGTAATCCCTTCATCAAGGTCATTAATGTAAATTATGAACAAGAGAGGGCCCAAAACTGATCCTTGTGGAACGCCACTAGTGACTAATCCCCATTCAGATTTCACTCCATTAATGGTAACTCTCTGCTTTCTATTGGTAAGCCATGCCTCAATCCATGCTAGAACTTTACCTCCTATACCATGAGCTGCCACTTTTCTCAAGAGTCTCTTGTGAGGTACTCTGTCGAAGGCTTTACTAAAATCCAAATAAACAATATCATATTCCTTATCACTGTCAACTGCCTCAAATGTTCTATTGAAGAACGTCAGTAAGTTTGTCAGGCAGGAACGACCTCTCGTGAATCCATGCTGAGATTCATTTATCAAGTTATGCTCTTCAAGGTGACTTTTGATAATGTCAGCTATAATTGATTCTAATAACTTGCCCACTATAGATGTCAGGCTTATTGGACGGTAATTTGAAGGAGTGGACTTATCCCCTGATTTGAATATAGGAACCACATTAGCCATCTCCCACATCTCTGGCACAACACTGGTAAGGATGGACGCATTGAATACACTCGTTAATGGCTGACTAAGCTCCATCTTGCATTCCTTAAGTACCCTTGAAAACAACTCATCGGGTCCCGGGGACTTATTTTGTTTCAGTTTGTCTATCCGCTTAATAACCATGTCCCTCGTGACAGTAATATTAGTTAACTTGAATTCATCAGGAACTAAATAATTGTTAATTACTGGAATCTCATTTACATCTTCCTGTGTAAAAACTGACAAAAAATAGTCATTAAATAAGGAACACATTTCCAGTTCATTATCCGTCAGCTGTCCATTCCCAGATTTCAGAGGTCCTACTTTTTCCTTCACCTTCGTCCTATACACTTGAAAGAACCCCTTTGGATTAGTCTTTGATTCATTAGCAACTCTAATTTCATAGTCACGTTTAGCCTTTCTAATCGCTTTTTTTACCTCTCTTTTAAGCTGAACATATTGGTCAGTAAGGTTAACCTCTCCTCTTCTGATGCGCCTATAAATTCCCCTTTTCTCCCCTAATAGATGCTTTAGCCTCCTGTTAACCCATTTGGGATCGTTATTATTAGACCTAATTTCTCTCTGGGGAATGTATATACTCTGGGCACTGTGTACATTATTAAGAAAACAATCATAAAAGCAGATCCCTTCATATTCATAAGTATGATTATCGTCAATAAAATCATTAGCTAGATAACCCCAATCAAGATTAGACAGATGTTCCCTAAGTCCATTATAATCGGCAGAACGAAAATCGGGGATTTTTACTGTATTATCATTATTCTTGCATTCCCAATTAATGCTAAAGGTGATGGATTTGTGATCACTTGCGCCAAGCTCTTCAGTGATCTCCAGATTATTCACGAGTGTTTCCTTATTTGACAAGACTAGGTCTAGCAAATTATTACCCCTGGTAGGTTCAGTTACACTCTGTTTCAGATGTCTCAACTCCAAGGGTAATTTGAATTGCGATGTCTGCGCAAGACAGCCATTTAATGAATAATGGTAAATGTTTCCGTTTTTGGTGGGAGACGGCCAGTGTGGAAAAATACTACTACTACTAATAATAAAGTAGCACCCTTGTACAGGAGATGAAAAACAAGGTAATTATGAAGAAACTTTCACTGTTGTTGTCCAGCAGCGGTATGAGTGTCATGAACCTAGAGGGAGCATCACGTTTCAGTTTACCAGACGAGTCAATACTCGGCCAGGCAAGACTCACTAGCAACTATTACTCCTGTTGGTTGAGGGCGCAACTGTAGAGTAGCAACACTACTAATGCCAACCTTGAATGCTGGAGATAGTGCACGCGCACACGCTGACCCTCGTGACCTTCACGCTCCTACAACTACTGTCTTTAACATTCACTCGTATAAAAATATCCATGCCACATATAAACTAAATAGTGTAGATCTTAATACTACTGATTGCGAAAAGGATTTAGGAGTTCTAGTTAGCAGTAATCTAAAACCAAGACATCAGTACATTCGTGTTCGTAATAAAGCTAACAAAATCCTCCTTGGCTTCATATCAAGAAATAATATAAGTCCTCAGGTTGTTCAACTCTATATATCCTTTGTAGATGAATGGTTCAGAGAACCGACATGTTGATAAATTAGACACATGTGCAACTCTTGGGTATCTTTATTGAGGAAACGTTTCGCCACACAGTGGCTTCATCAGTCCATACAAAGGAGAATCTTGAAGAACAGGAGGATTGATGGACTGACCACATCGACTCAAGGTTGAGGGACTGATTACCTCATTCTCCTCCTGTTCTTCAAGATTCTCCTTTGTATGGACTGATGAAGCCACTGTGTGGCGAAACGTTTCCTCAATAAAGATACCCAAGAGTTGCACATGTGTCTAATTTATCTATATATCCTTGGTTAGGCCTCATTCAGATTATGCTGAACAGTTTTGGTAACCGTATTACAGAATGGATATAAATGCTCTGGAAAACGTACAGAGGAGGACAAAATTGATCCCATGTATCAGAAATCTTCCCTATGTGGATAGACTGAGGGCCCTGAATTTGCACTCTCTAGAAAGGCGTAGAATTAGGGGGTATATGATTGAGGTGTATAAATGGAAAACAGGAATAAATAAAGATATAAATAGCGTGCTGAAAATTTCCGGCCAAGACTCCAGCAATGGTTTCATGTTGGAAGTTATTTCTTGGGTAGCTTTAGGTAGATGTCGTTTTGATAAAGACCTGCCTCGTATGGGCCAGTAGGCCTTCTGCAGTGTTCCTACATTCTTATGTTCTTAAATCAGATTTAAGAAGGGTATATGGAAAGCACTGGTTTGGTAATAGAGTTGTGGATGAGTGGAACAAGCTCCCGAGTACCGTCACAGAAGCGAAAACGTGCAATTTTAAAAATATGTTAGATAAATACATGAGTGGGTGTGGGTGTGAGTTGGACCTGACTAGCTTGTGCTACTAGGGTCTAATGCCGTGTTCCTTCCTTAAGTGGAAGTGACCTAGCTAGGTGGGTTATTGGTCTAAGCCGGGGGGGGGGGGGGTGACATGGACCTGCTTCGCATGGGTCAGTAGGCCTGTTGCAGTGTTCCTTCTTTATGTTCTTAAACTACAGTAACTCACTCTTTCCTTAACCGACCCCCACTCCCAGCACTGACCTCTCCTCTCCTTACGCCTTCCTCTTTGTATTGGACTGATGAAGCCACTGTGTGGCGAAACGTTTCGTGAATAAAGATTCCCATATGCTGCATAAGTGTCTCAATCTTCAACTTGTCGGTTTTTCAAACCATTCATCACAACTGTCAGACACTGCAGCATGATGGGATCTTGTTACAAAGAATTCTTCAACACTTGTTCAACCTTTGGACGAAGACCTACTTCGACTAGTGGATGGTACCACTATGACCCCGCCTCCGCCTGCTTCACCTCACCTCACTACAGTATATAAGCCACGTCTACGGCCCTACGCTGTACATTCTACAAGATTGATGGACTGAACACATCGACTCCAGGCTGAGGGACTGATTACCTCATACTCCTCCTCTCCTTACGCCTTCCTCTTTGTATTGGACTGATGAAGCCACTGTGTGGCGAAACGTTTCCTGAATAAAGATTCCCATATGCTGCATAAGTGTCTCAATCTTCAACTTGTCGGTTTTTCAAACCATTCATCACACCTGAATAAACTTACTTACACGAGAAAAAGCAAGGAAAGAGAGGAGAGGGAGGAGCGGTAGGAGAGAAGAGGGGAAGGGAGAAATGTGAGGAGGGAGGAAGGAAAGATGGAGAGGGATTGAGGAGGTTATCCTGGTTGCTGGCCTGATTGATCAGGCTGCTGGTACCTGCCGCAGGCACCCTCATTAGGCACCACACCCCTGCTGATCAAGAACTGTTTTTGAGAAATTCGTCACTCTCTCTTGAAGACAGGGGTGTGTCGGTAACCTCCCTTATGTATGAAGGGAGGGTGTGGGAGTCGTGGTCCCTTTACTTATTGAGTTTTCTCGCAATGTATTAATGGCTCTCCTGCTTTTCATTTAAGGTGTTCTGCACCGTCAAACCTCGTGTGTTCACAAGTAGTAATTTTGGGGTGGAGCTTTGGGACCAATCCCTCCAGTATCTTTCAGATGTAGACTCTGATGTGTCTTTCTCGCCTACGTTGTAAGGAGTACAATTCTAGGGACTTCAAACATTTCCAGTAATTTAGGCGTTTTGAGTTAATATGAGCTACCTACCTACCTGGAGCTGTGAAGATTCTTTACATTTTAGAGCTCAGGAGAGAGAGTGGTAGGGGGAGAGAGATGTAGGAAAAGAGAGAGGTAGGAAGAAAGGTAGGAAGAGAGGAGAAAGGAGAGTGGTATGGAGAGAGGAGTGGTAGGGAGGAGAGAGGAGAGTTTCGGGGGAAGAGTGACAGGGAGAGAGAGGAGTGGTAGGGAGTAGAGATAGGAGTGGAAGGGAGGAGAGAGATGAGAGTGGTAGGAGGGAGGGAGGGAGAGATGGGGAGGGTGGGAGGACGGGGCCGTGTGGGAGGGTGGGTTAACGGGGCAGTGAGAGGGGTGCTAGCGGGTGGAGGGAGTACCACCACCATGATACACGTCCAGGCACACGTGATCAGTCTAGTAAACTCACCTTCACTTTAACAACTGCAGTCAATCAATCAAGTATAGGTAATGGATAATGGATATCCTTAGTATTGCAGATGTCTCTAACCCACGCTCATAAGTTAGGTAGGTAGCTGTTTTGTGGTAAGCGCGCACCGCTCTCACTCAAGAGGGTTTGGGATCGAACCTCACTACGACGCGAGACGTATGGACAAGTCTAACACATACTGCCCGTTATATAGTTATAAACAGGTATTATTCAACTGTTGTGGATCCCATCCTGGGGAAAACGTGATAAACAAAGGACTTCAATGGAAATAAGCCATACTAACATTACTGGGTTATCCCGGGTTATTAACCCTCGGGATTAATAATTCGAATAAGTCATCGTAATTTTCGTCTTCGCCGCCTCCTCCTCCTCTAACAAATACAGAAAATTTTTACAATGTATAATCTTCGTGCAGGTAAAGGATTGCGTCAATGAAGGAGGAGAGGTTGCTAATGGTAAATAACACGGATAAAATGAAGGTTTTAAAACACTGGACAACACCTATGAACAACAAACTGCGGTAGTTTTTTTTTAATAAGAAAACTTTTCTCGCTCGCCAGGGGCTTTATTACTCCAGTGAATTGGACTGATAGACACTGGCTTCACATTATCACAGCGTTCCGAAAATCAACACCACAACCCATCATAGCAGGCTCTTCACAATACGCATAATTATACACCTTTAATATTAATGCATTAATGCATTACAAGTTTCTATGGGTTTACAACTGTAACTTGAATAATAATTTTTAACATAATTGTAATTGTGTGCGTGTGTGTAATTACGAGGATTTTATTATCATACGTCATGCCTAACATGTTACCAATATCATAAAAAAAAGTATATACGCAGTATGGGAGTGGAAACAACGAAAGAAAAATCACAAGAGGAAGGAGAGGGAAGCAAAGATCCATTTTCTCCCACAGTGACCAGCCGGGTGCTGCTGGTCGGGGGGGGGGGGGGGGGATTGAGGGAGAAGTAGTGGCGCAACCCATCCCACACTTCTCTTTTCAAAACAATCTACTTATATTAATGCCCAAGTAGCACTTGTTATGTTAATTATGGCAATATATACAAGCGGGATATGAAACAAGTATACAGATGTACACAGTAGCTAATAACTAATGAGACGACAATGAAGCAAAAGATAAACCCGTACTACACCACTTACATTAAATACGAAGCATGTCAAAATGATATCTAAAAATAAACGATAAAAACAACTGCGAAAATAATGTCAACTGCAGTTGTCGGAATTGCTGATTGGATTGACACGAATTTTCTACTGCTGGCGCAGCAGGCTTAAGAATGCAAGAGAGTAGCAAGAAAGTTGGACGAAAGCAATAGTTTTGTATATAATAAGTGTAGTGTTAAGTGTGGCGGGAGGGTAACCTTGGGGGTGGGCTTGTCACAGCGACCCGAGATGTTGGCCGTGACGGAGCCACCCCCACAACACCCCAGAAATATTTAAATGCAAGGAACCTCCTTACAAGCGACAATTTCAAAGCAATCATTTCAACTCATTAGCTAACCTATTAGTCAAACGTTAGATTTCAAATATTTTGAAGACGTTTTAAATGAACTTGGTTAATGTAGTGGGAGAAAAGAATATGTAGATGTCTAAGAGGACTTTTAGACATGATTTTAATTTACGTGACAAGTACAAATGCAACGCTTGTTATTCAAAAGCTACTGTAACCTATACATTAACAGCAAAGCCTTAAATGTGAGCTGGTGCGTAGCTTTCCCTACTAGAACCGATCGAAACCTCTTGTTCACTTTGCAACACAAGCCATAACTTGGGTTCACCTTCACTCTAACACTAGAAAACCAACGTAAATCTTTCAAAATGTGCCAACGACCATTTCAAAATGACGACAAAATAGTTAAATATACCAAAAAATTGTCTCACGACATCGCAAAGCTCAACACATCCCAAAGAACAAAGAAAAGTGAAATATCGTGAAGGTGGGGAGTTAGATGCGTAAGCCACTGGCCCGCCAGCATGCCACTCACGCTCGTACACCAGGTGGAACTAAGGGTCAGTGTGTGCCGCAACCGCCCTCCCTTTACTCACCTGTCTTTGCTCCTCCTTACCCATTGCCAGCAAAATACGAATAGAGATTTGGATAAAGTGAATAACGCCGGGTAGGGCGACTAGCGTAGGCCTAGATGCGTCAAGAAGTGCAAGAATGCCTGTGTCGTGATAAGCACACGATGAAGGCTGTGAGCCAATAAGTGTGTAACTAGCAGTGTTGAAGTGACTATGACGCATCTACAAGGTCACTCATCACCGGTTAAAACTTCACATACGCAAAAAAACTATACTATATGATCTCACCAAATATACTTTAACCTTTATATTAAGACAACTCAAATCTACCGTCACCATGTTAGATATTAACAGTATAAGCAATCTTTATTATACATCAAATAACTAATAGCAAATCTTTACCTAATTAATCAAACCCCATAAGAATAAAAACTGACATAGAATCAATTAAAAAAGAGAGGAAATAAGGATGTTATTAGCAGTAACCAAGACCACAGCAGCACACCGGCCATTTTGTGTGGCTGCTGCCTCACATCCCTATCACCAAGAGGCAGCCAGCCGCTACAAATACCTCTCATTAACATCTCATTTTATACACGAATTTAAAAGCATTTGACATATCACTAATTGATGGTTCACGTCTCATTACCAAATTGCCTACCTCATGCAACTAATTACAAGCTTCGTCACCTTGTGTCAGCTGCTCAGGAAAATAAAATTGAAGAATGAATCATAGTACTGTGGATGAAATAATTCACAATAAACCCACATTCTAGAGGAAACTGTATATGACATTTCGGCTTCTCGTGGACCACTATCAAGTTGCGAAAGATAACCGTCCAGGAAGGACGTAAATGTCCTTCATCTCCAAATTTTGGGTTAACTGTGACTGACTGGTTTATTTGAATGTTAGAATATGACAGGAAAACATTCTGAGTGATGGATGTGTTTGGTAAGCAGAACAAGTTCTTTCCCTGACTTAATAAAATGTCATATTGATCAGGATAGCGATACAATATGGTGAAATTTTAATAATAGAAACCTCCAACATGAAAGACGAGTGGAAAGCGGTGAAAGTCATTTAGAATACCAGCAACATATTACGGTACAACATGAGGTGCTAGCATATTCTCGGTTATAACCAGGAGGTACAATGAAGGTACAAAGTCAACTAGAGGGATTCATCCTGTGTAACAGATAAGGCAGATATCCCTCACTTCCCCTCCTCCCACCCCACTCATATTATTGGCCGGGGGTACTTTTATCACGGGGGGTTATACTTTAACACACCATCAAACAACCTGATCAATTCATAACATCATAGTTATCTCCAACTGACCCTTTATTGTAGTGCCCAAAATAACCCCATGGAAAATTAGAAAAAAAAGAAAGTTAAAATAAGTGGCATTAATTACAATTTTAATGCCGTTTCAGGCAGTCGCACCTTTCACTTACTTTTTCTTGTGCCAAGAACAACTGACCTCGCATGGGCTTCCCAACTCAAAAATTATAATTCATGAATTATCGGAACTTTTTATATTCTAATGGTATCCGATGAACCAACCAATACTTATAATTAAATCATAACCTCCACATAAAAAACTGGTTTTCATTTACACTAAAGTTGGCAGTAACAATGTTTACATTCAACAATATCAAAATAAGGACATTTTCTTCGCCCATTCCTAAAACGCAGGAATTTATAAAACGCTCTTCATTAGAACTACAATTACAACTTTCTCTAATCGATCCAAGAATTACGTGTTAAGTGTTAAGGTGCAATTCTTAATCAAATGACAAAGACTTAACTATTAAGATAAGATAAGATTTCGTTCGGATTTTTAACCCCGGAGGGTTAGCCACCCAGGATAACCCAAGAAAGTCAGTGCGTCATCGAGGACTGTCTAACTTATTTCCATTGGGGTCCTTAATCTTGTCCCCCAGGATGCGACCCACACCAGTCGACTAACACCCAGGTACCTATTTGCTGCTAGGTGAACAGGACAACAGGTGTAAGGAAACGTGTCGAAATGTTTCCACCCGCCGGGAATCGAACCCGGGCCCTCCGTGTGTGAAGCGGGAGCTTTAGCCACCAGGTTAGCTACACTAACCTGCATGCACAGCTTTTGGACATGGAAAAACAATAAGGCATTAAATTCTGGCTAGAAAACTGGAACAATACATATAGGAAATACCAGATTTGCCAGGTTGTGATGAATTTGTAGGTATGTGGGCAGTAAGAACATGGTTGATCATTCAACAAGATTTGGAAAGAGGTATTCTTGCCCTACGAATTTACTAACTTTTATCACTAAGATAAAATTAGAATACGATATTGTGTATACGGACTTCAGTAAGGGCTTTGATAAAGTTCCAAACAGGAGACCGAAGTAGCGGCATATGAATCACGAAATCATAATATAACATGATTACAATCAAATCACTGAATGGATGGGGCACGAACCCATGGCAAGCGAGTCCTTGCCTGCTAAATTTACGACTCCCGTGCCATGGGTTCAAGTCCCACCAGTTATGTGATTTCAAGGTTAAGGTAAAAAAGATAAAACTTCATTTCTTTCTATAAAGAGTGGTTTGCAAATGGTACAGAAAAAGTAATATTATGACATAGTTTATAGAATGACCCTGGTTATGCAGAGCATTTCGGGGGAAACCTTAAATTAACTTATATAAATACAAGTGGAATTTTTGCAAGAACAAGCTACTGGAAGTGTTAAGAAATTTGCTGTAACATTTGTGGAGATTAGCGGCATAAGGTATTGGAGAAATTATCTCCTGGGTCGAGAGGTATGAGTGATTCACAGGTAACATAATTTCCACTTATGGGAACCCATTACAAGTGGTGTGCCAAAAGGGTCAGTACTGGGATGTTTGTTCACACTCTACATAAAAGATAGTGATTCAGGGAATAAATAGCAACATAAGTAAGTTTGCCAGTGACACTATATATATATATATATATATATATATATATATATATATATATGTATATATATATATATATATATATATATGTATGTATATTTTTTTTTTCAACAAGTCGGCCGTCTCCCACCGAGGCAGGGTGACCCAAAAAAGAAAGAAAATCCCCAAAAAGAAAATACTTTCATCATCATTCAACACTTTCACCACACTCACACATTATCACTGCTTTTGCAGAGGTGCTCAGAATACAACAATTTAGAAGCATATACGTATAAAGATACACAACATATCCCTCCAAACTGCCAATATCCCAAACCCCTCCTTTAAAGTGCAGGCATTGTACTTCCCATTTCCAGGAATCAAGTCCGACTATAAGAAAATAACCGGTTATATATATATATATATATATATATATATATATATATAGATATATATATATATATATATATATATATATATATATATATATCATAAACACGCTAAGATAACAGGGATATCTTGCTACTCCTACTTACACTTTGGTCACACTTCATAGACACGCACATGCATATATATATATATACATACATCTAGGTTTTTCTCCTTTTTCTAAATAGCTCTTGTTCTTTTTTATTTCTTCTATTGTCCATGGGGAAGTGGAAAAGAATCTTTCCTCCGTAAGCCATGCGTGTCGTATGAGGCGACTAAAATGCCGGGAGCAATGGGCTAGTAACCCCTTCTCCTGTATACAATTACTAAAAAAGAGAAGAAGAAAAACTTTATAAAACTGGGTTGCTTAAATGTGCGTGGATGTAGTGCGGATGACAAGAAACAGATGATTGCTGATGTTATGAATGAAAAGAAGTTGGATGTCCTGGCCCTAAGCGAAACAAAGCTGAAGGGGGTAGGAGAGTTTCAGTGGGGGGAAATAAATGGGATTAAATCTGGAGTATCTGAGAGAGTTAGAGCAAAGGAAGGGGTAGCAGTAATGTTAAATGATCAGTTATGGAAGGAGAAAAGAGAATATGAATGTGTAAATTCAAGAATTATGTGGATTAAAGTAAAGGTTGGATGCGAGAAGTGGGTCATAATAAGCGTGTATGCACCTGGAGAAGAGAGGAATGCAGAGGAGAGAGAGAGATTTTGGGAGATGTTAAGTGAATGTATAGGAGCCTTTGAACCAAGTGAGAGAGTAATTGTGGTAGGGGACTTGAATGCTAAAGTAGGAGAAACTTTTAGAGAGGGTGTGGTAGGTAAGTTTGGGGTGCCAGGTGTAAATGATAATGGGAGCCCTTTGATTGAACTTTGTATAGAAAGGGGTTTAGTTATAGGTAATACATATTTTAAGAAAAAGAGGATAAATAAGTATACACGATATGATGTAGGGCGAAATGACAGTAGTTTGTTGGATTATGTATTGGTAGATAAAAGACTGTTGAGTAGATTTCAGGATGTACATGTTTATAGAGGGGCCACAGATATATCAGATCACTTTCTAGTTGTAGCTACACTGAGAGTAAAAGGTAGATGGGATACAAGGAGAATAGAAGCATCAGGGAAGAGAGAGGTAAAGGTTTATAAACTAAAAGAGGAGGCAGTTAGGGTAAGATATAAACAGCTATTGGAGGATAGATGGGCTAATGAGAGCATAGGCAATGGGGTCGAAGAGGTATGGGGTAGGTTTAAAAATGTAGTGTTAGAGTGTTCAGCAGAAGTTTGTGGTTACAGGAAAGTGGGTGCAGGAGGGAAGAGGAGCGATTGGTGGAATGATGATGTAAAGAGAGTAGTAAGGGAGAAAAAGTTAGCATATGAGAAGTTTTTACAAAGTAGAAGTGATGCAAGGAGGGAAGAGTATATGGAGAAAAAGAGAGAAGTTAAGAGAGTGGTGAAGCAATGTAAAAAGAGAGCAAATGAGAGAGTGGGTGAGATGTTATCAACAAATTTTGTTGAAAATAAGAAAAAGTTTTGGAGTGAGATTAACAAGTTAAGAAAGCCTAGAGAACAAATGGATTTGTCAGTTAAAAATAGGAGAGGAGAGTTATTAAATGGAGAGTTAGAGGTATTGGGAAGATGGAAGGAATATTTTGAGGAATTGTTAAATGTTGATGAAGATAGGGAAGCTGTGATTTCGTGTATAGGGCAAGGAGGAATAACATCTTGTAGGAGTGAGGAAGAGCCAGTTGTGAGTGTGGGGGAAGTTCGTGAGGCAGTAGGTAAAATGAAAGGGGGTAAGGCAGCCGGGATTGATGGGATAAAGATAGAAATGTTAAAAGCAGGTGGGGATATAGTTTTGGAGTGGTTGGTGCAATTATTTAATAAATGTATGGAAGAGGGTAAG
>NC_091306.1:36603801-36613801 GCF_038502225.1 Cherax quadricarinatus | reverse complement strand
TTGGTGCTATTATTTAATAAATGTATGGAAGAGGGTAAGGTACCTAGGGATTGGCAGAGAGCATGCATAGTTCCTTTGTATAAAGGCAAAGGGGACAAAAGAGAGTGCAAAAATTATAGGGGGATAAGTCTGTTGAGTATACCTGGTAAAGTGTATGGTAGAGTTATTATTGAAAGAATTAAGAGTAAGACGGAAAATAGGATAGATGAACAAGGAGGCTTTAGGAAAGGTAGGGGGTGTGTGGACCAGGTGTTTACAGTGAAACATATAAGTGAACAGTATTTAGATAAGGCTAAAGAGGTCTTTGTGGCATTTATGGATTTGGAAAAGGCGTATGACAGGGTGGATTGGGGGGCAATGTGGCAGATGTTGCAGGTGTATGGTGTAGGAGGTAGGTTACTGAAAGCAGTGAAGAGTTTTTACAAGGATAGTGAGGCTCAAGTTAGACTATATAGGAAAGAGGGAAATTATTTCCCAGTAAAAGTAGGCCTTAGACAAGGATGTGTGATGTCAACATGGTTGTTTAATATATTTATAGATGGGGTTGTAAGAGAAGTATATGCGAGGGTCTTGGCAAGAGGCGTGGAGTTAAAAGATAAAGAATCACACATAAAGTGGGAGTTGTCACAGTTGCTCTTTGCTGATGACACTGTGCTCTTGGGAGATTAAGAAGAGAAGTTGCAGAGATTGGTGGATGAATTGGGTAGGGTGTGCAAAAGAAGAAAATTAAAAGTGAATACAGGAAAGAGTAAGGTTATGAGGATAACAAAAAGATTAGGTGATGAAAGATTGGATATCAGATTGGAGGGAGAGAGTATGGAGGAGGTGAATGTATTCAGATGTTTGGGAGTGGACGTGTCAGCGGATGGGTCTATGAAAGATGAGGTGAATCATAGAATTGATGAGGGGAAAAGGGTGAGTGGTGCACTTAGGAGTATGTGGAGACAAAGAACTTTGTCCTTGGAGGCAAAGAGGGGAATGTATGAGAGTATAGTTTTACCAACGCTCTTATATGGGTCGATGTGGTCAGGATTGATGGACTGACCACATCGACTCAAGGTTGAGGGACTGATTACCTCATTCTCCTCCTGTTCTTCAAGATTCTCCTTTGTATGGACTGATGAAGCCACTGTGTGGCAAAACGTTTCCTCAATAAAGATACCCAAGAGTTGCACATGTGTCTAATTTATCAACATGTCGGTTCTCTGAACCATTCATCTACAAACCTGTCAGACACTGCAACTTCTTGGGATCTTAATACTTGGGAATTCTTCGCTTGCCTAATTCTTGGGCACGACCTACTTCAACATTGAACAAATGTTACACGACCTATGACTTCTGCACCTCTCCTGCCAACGGTTTATAACCTCCTTCTCAGCACGTATGCCGTATTCTATTCAAGATTGATGGACTGACCACATCGACTACAAGGTTGAGGGACTGATTACCTCATTCTCCTCCTGTTCTTCAAGATTCTCCTTTGTATGGACTGATGAAGCCACTGTGTGGTGAAACGTTTCCTCAATAAAGATACCCAAGAGTTGCACATGTGTCTAATTTATCTTATTCTATTGTTATTAATCTATTGTTATTGTTGTTACTGTAATTATTCTATTGCATTAAACTTAATATTTCATGAGGAAAATTTTTTTTTTCATACTTTTGGGTGTCTTGCACGGATTAATTTGATTTCCATTATTTCTTATGGGGAAAATTAATTCGACTTTCAATATTTTCGACATTCAATAGCTCTCAGGAACGGATTAGTATCGAATGTCGAGGGTCCACTGTGTGTATGTGTGTGTGTGTATATTATTGTACCCACGGAACTAGTGGTATTGATCAGTAACAACACTGCGCTAGCCAAGGAGTCGAACCGATGCTGTTTTGGCTCGCCTCATGGTGAGAGAAAATGCTTGATGCTTTAGACCACAGGATTGTGTGATCTAGTGGTCTAAAGTGTCATGTGATTTCTCTCACCATGAGGAGGGCCAAAACAGCATGGGTTCGAATCCTTGGCTAGTGCAATATTGTTACTGATAAATACAACTTGTTCCGTGGGTACAATAATACACACACACAGACACAGACAGACAGACAGACAGACACACACACACACACACACACACACACACACACATGCACACATGCATACAAAGGGATCTGGACAAGCTGCAGACCTGGTCCAGCAACTGGCTCCTGGAGTTCAATCCCACCAAGTGCAAAGTCATGAGGATTGGGGAAGGGCAAAGAAGACCGCAGATGGAGTACAGTCTAGGGGGTCAGAGACTACAAACATCACTCAAGGAAAAAGATCTTGGGGCGAGTATAACACCAGGCACATCTCCTGAAGCGCACATCAACCAAATAACTGCTGCAGCATATGGGCGCCTGGCAAACCTCAGAACAGCATTCCGACATCTTAATAAGGAATCGTTCAGGACCCTATACACCGTGTACGTTAGGCCCATATTGGAGTATGCGGCACCAGTTTGGAACCCACACCTACCAAGCATGTAAAGAAACTAGAGAAAGTGCAAAGGACAGGAGAGATAGGGGGGACATGATAACGACTTACAAAATACTGAGAGGAATTGACAAGGTGGACAAAGACAGGATGTTCCAGAGACTGGACACAGTAACAAGGGGACGCAGTTGGAAGTTTAAGACACAGATGAATCAAAGGGATGTTAGGAAGTATTTCTTCAGCCACAGAGTAGTCAGGAAGTGGAATAGTTTGGGAAGCGATGTAGTGGAGTCAGGATCCATACATAGCTTTAAGCAGAGGTACGATAAAGCTCATGGTTCAGGGAGAGTGACCTAGTGGCGACCAGTGAAGAGGCGGGGCCAGGAGCTTGGACTCGACCCCTGCAACCTCAACTAGGTGAGTACACATGCGCACACACACATGCACACGCACACACACATATATGCAATAAGATCACAGTAAACACGTAATATCAAAATATGCAAAACAACTACTGTGAAAGAATAGTGAAATTCCAAGCGCTTTCGTGACTTCTCCTATTATCAATCAAGGAACCATACAGTTCCTTGATAATGCGAGAAGTCACAAAAGCGAATGGAATTTCACCATTCTTTCACAGTGGTTACTTTGAGTGAGTGAGTGCGTGAGTATGTATGTATGTGTGTGTGTAATATATATATATATATATATATATATATATATATATATATATATATATATATATATATATATATATATATATATATATATATATATATATATATATATATATAAACAGAACTTGATGTTGTACTTGCTACCCAAGGACATATAGTGGTGTGGATGACTCTAGGCTAATTTCATTCTACTCCTTGTTTGGTGTACTAGTAAAACGAGCATTATTTTATATTATTGTACCCACAAACAAGTGGTATTGATCAATAACAACACTGCGACTAGTCAAGGAGTTCGACTTCTTGTTCTTATTTGTTTCCTTTCATCTCCATGGGGAAGTGGAGAAGAATCTTTCCTCTGTAAGGCATGTGTATCATAAAAGCCAACCTAAATGCCGGGAGCAAGGGGCTAGTAACCCCTTCTGTATATATTACTAAATTTAAAAGGAAACTTTCGTTCCTGCTTTTGGATCACCCTGCCTCAGTGGGATACGGCTGTTTGCTGAAAGATAATGATCAATACAGTGCTACCTCGGGATATGAACAGCTCAGAACTCGAACAGTTATGTAAGTGTATTTATGCAAGTGCTTTTGTAACTGTGTTTTTGGGGGTCTGAAATGGATTAATGTAATTTACATTACAGGTCTCCCTCAACATTCACGTTTTCGACTTTCACGGGCTTCACACATTTGCGAATTCCCAACTGCCAAATTCCCAGCCACCAAATCATATTTAAGTTTCCCGCCACCTGCGAGTCCCTACTACCCTCCCTCCGACCCCCGCAACTGGCAGCCAGCCCTCCCACCACTCAGTGTGGTGAGTGTTTTGTTTGTTCATTATTTGCTATTAAACTACAGTATAAATAATGTAAACCCATTCATGACTGCATATTGGAATGGCTATTCGGACAGGTATTAGACGGTGACATTATGTGTTTCCTCTTGAACACTGCAAAAAATTAAACATTTCTGCTACAGGTAATAATAACAATAGTAATAATAATAATAATAATAATAATAAATATGATATAATTGAAGAAGGAAATTGTACAAAAATACGAGGGAGTGGTTGACACATCGTCAGTGTGACTTTGTTTATGCTGGAGTGAACATTAGTCTCCCTGCTCTTCCAAACATTTCACAATAATTCATTGTGTTTGGTGCTTGTAGATTGAGTGTGACTGGAGTGGTAGAGGCAGTGATTGAGGCAATGGTATTTAATAACATACATCTTAATAATAATACATGTTATTAATAATATGTACTATTATTATTTATAACATATATGTTATTAAATACATACATGTTAATAATAATACATGTTATTAATAATAACATGTACTATTATTATTTATAACATATATGTTATTAAATCCCACTGCCTCAACCGCTGAATTATTGTGAAATGTTTGGAAGAGCACGGAGACTATTGTTCACTCCAGCATAAACAAAGTCACACTGACGATGTGTCAACAACTCCCTCGTATTTTTGTACAATTTCCTTCTTCAATTGTATCGTATTTATTATTATTATTATTATTCTTATTATTATTATTATTATTATTATTATTATTGTTATTATTAGCAATAGCAGAAATGTTCGATTCTTTGCCGTGTTCAAGAGTAAACACATGATGTCACCGTCTAATACCTTTCCTAATAGCCATTCCAATATGCAGTCATGAATGGGTTTACATTATTTATTCTGTAGTTTAATAGCAATAATGAACAAACAAAACACTCACCACACTGAGTGGTGGGAGGGCTGGCTGCCAGTTGTGGGGGTCGGAGGGAGGGTAGTAGGGACTTGCAGTGGTGGAGTCTGTGGTATTTAATAACATACATGTTATTAACATACATGTTATTAAATAACATACGTTATTAAAGCATAACATGTATATATTTAGTACAATTTACGACGTTTTCATGTATTTTATGATTATTCATGGTTCAACAAGTTAAGAAAGCAGTATCGTAATATATTTCCCTACAATATATTGGGGCACCAAACATTCACGGTTTTTCAACATTCGCGAGGCTCTTGATCCCCTAACCCTCGCAAATGTTGAGGGAGACCTGTATACCTTATGGGAACAAATTTGTTCGGTATCGGTACTCGAACAGCTGAGGTACCACTGTATATTCATATACTATATACAGCCTCTCCTCACTTAGCGACGTATTCATTTACCGATGACTCGGACTTACGACGGGCTCTTTGACCAGTATTCATACCTAAATAATGTATGTTAGAGATGATTTCCTCTATTCTGTTTATTACAGTGGAACCTCTACTTACGAGTTTAATCCGTTCCACGACCTTTTTCGCATCTGGATTTGCTCATTTGCAGAGTCAATTTTCCTCATTTAAATTAACTGAAATGGAATTAATTCATTCCAGTGGAATTCCAGGCACGACAAAATGCTTCGATAATTTCCCTAATATGAGCCCATTTTTTTTGACAGTAAGTATACTGGGGGAAAGGGGCTTGAATTATAAATACAGTGGACCCCCGCGTAACGATTACCTCCGAATGCGACCAATTATGTAAGTGTAATTATGTAAGTGCGTTTGTACGTGTATGTTTGGGGGTCTGAAATGGACTAATCTACTTCACAATATTCCTTATGGGAACAAATTCGGTCAGTACTGGCACCTGAACATACTTCTGGAGTGAAAAAATATCGTTAACCGGGGGTCCACTGTATGTCATAATATAATATAGCTTAATCGTACCCCACTTGTCAACCTAAGTTTGATTTTTAGTAGTAAACATCAAACATATTTATCCTATAGTCTTCATGGCTACTGACTTTCAAGGAAATTTTAACAAAAACTAATTTCAGCTGCAAACAGTACAACCTTTCTGCCAATAAAAAGCAAGGGTGCTGTGAGTACAATGAGAGAAAGCATAATAAGTGTCAGGGGGCCCAAGGCTGTTCAACAGTCTCCCATCACACATAAGAGAGATTACCTATAGACCTTTATCTGTCTTCAAGAGGGAACTGGACATATACCTAAAGTCAGTGCCTGACCTTCTGGGCCGTGGTTTGTACGATGGATTACATGTAACCACCAGGAAGAGCCTAGTTAATCAGGCCCTGATCCACTGTCAGGCCTGGCCATGGACCGGGTCATAGGAGCATTGATCCCCAAAACTCCCTACAGGTTGACTCCAGGTAGGCAGAGCTAAATTCTATGTTCACTTTTAATTTCCTACGTTTACACATCCATCCAAACACCTAAACCTACTTCTTTAACTTCTCTTCTGAATTTCCCAAAAGCAATGCATCATTAGCAAAGAGAACCATGACAATTTTCATTTTATAGTAGATTCATTACAGTTTAAGGCCACACCTTTTTCAATAGGAAAGATGAAGATGCATTCCAGATTTATTTTCCCTACACTTGAGACATACTGTTGTACTTTTCAAACAGGAAGTTTTATTTATGGGTTATTTAACTGACATAGATGCAATAGTATATACAATTTTCAATCTGGGAGCCATGTTCATGAGTAACTATCACCATAATACTATACATAAGTCAAAACAAAATACTGTACACGAGTTGTGGATAAGTGAAGCTTGTCTCAGATAATGGACAATGAAACTGTACACTAAACTTGCAGATTGAAATATCTGCACACATAAAACATCCATATGTCAAGACAGTATACAGTGGAACCTTGGTTTTCATTTGCCCTGGTTTTCATCGAATTCGGTTTACGACAACTTTTTTTTTTGTCAAAATTTCGTCCCAATTTTCGTTCATCATCTCAGTTCTCATCAGTCCGCCTGCCCACACCCACACAAAGCATCCCACGTGTTCTGAGTCACTCTGGCTTTGTTTCTCGTAGAGTGAGCATTACCCTGTGTGTTCTTCTGAAACATTTCGTAATAATCCATTGTTTTTTGTGCTTGTTTATTGAGTGCAACTGCTAAGTACGCCGCTGTGGGGCCAAAGAAAGTTCCGAGTGCCAGCCCTTTGATAAAGAAGGCGAGAAACACGAACGAATTCAAGAAGGAACTCGTAGCAAAGTACGAAAGTGGTGTATGTGTGGTCAATCTTGCCAGTATGTATGGAAAGTGATTAAGGACGTGCGCAAAGTGGAGTGAATTGCAAAGTTTTGTGGAGAAATATCACCCTAACAAAGCTGTTGCAAGTCATGTCTGCAACATGTTCAATGACAATGCCTTGTCCCATTTTAGGCAAATCTTTAAGAGATGCCAGAAACAAACCTCTCTGGTCAGATTTTTTTGTGCGACAGGGGTCCAGTGCTAGTAAAAGACAAAGAAGGTAAGTAACCCTGGACAGGGACTTGATACCTGAAGTCCTTATGAAGGGGGGATTCTCCTTCCAACCAATAACCTCTCCTCCTCCCTCCCCCTTCCTCTCCGTCTTCCATATGCCAACAAGAGGCTTCAATAAAGGTAAAAGTGATATTAAATGTCCATTTATCCATTTCATTAGTCCTTTATATTTATTTTTCATTGTTTTCTGTATGTAAAACTATAGTTATTCTCATTAAAATGTATTCTTTATTAATACTTTTGGATGTCTGGAACAGATTAATTTTATTTACATTATTTCTTATGGGAAATATTGCTTCAGTTTTCGCCAAATTTGGTTTTCGTCAGACTTTCTGGAATAAATTAACGACGAAAACCGAGGTTCCACTGTAGTGTACAGTACTTCAATACTCACCATATAATGTATCTAAAAGTAACTCAAGAAAAAGCATATAACTACAGAACAAATAGGTGAATATGCTACAGTTTATTTTTTATTTATTTAAGGGCAGCTACTCAAGTACTATGCCTAAATATCAAAACTTAAGTTACTTGTGTACTACATATAATACGTAATTTGGTGTAGCCAATTAATCACTTAACCAAACCAATGCACTTAACAACATTAATACATATTGGTAAAACTATAGTATATATAGTATATACATATATATATATATATATATATATATATATATATATATATATATATATATATATATATATATATATATATATTATATATATATATATATATATATATATATATATATATAATACAGTGGACTCCCGGTTAATGATATTTTTTCACTCCATAAGTATGTTCAGGTGCCAGTACTGACCGAATTTATTCCCATAAGGAATATTGTGAAGTAGATTAGTCCATTTCAGACCCCCAAACATACACGTACAAACGCACTTACATAAATACACTTACATAATTGGTCGCATTCGGAGGTAATCGTTATGCGGGGGTCCACTGTATATATATATATATATATATATATATATATATATATATATATATATATATACTATATATATATATATATATATATATATATATATATATATATATATATATATATATATATATATATATATGTATGTATGCATGCAGAACAACCACTGTGAAAGAATAGCGAAATTTCAAGTGCTTTCGTGGCTTCTCACATTATCATAGTTTCTTGATAATGTGAGAAGTCATGAAACCGTTTGGAATTTTGCTACTCTTTCATTGTGGTTGTTCTGCATATTGTGATATCACCTGTTATTAATATAGCTACCAAGTACCACAACTTTCCCAGAACATTTGTCAACATGAATGTATGTATGCAGAACAACCACCATGCATATGTATGTACATATTTATGTATGTATGCATATTGTACCAATATTAAAGAAATCATTACACAAATATAAAATGTAGGTCAATTTCCTCAGTAACTTTATTAATATGGTTACCAAGTACCACAACAACTTTCCCAGAACACTTGTCAACATGAATGTTTAACAAGCATTGCAACAATTTCACTTGTATCCTAGTCAACATGAATGCCTGTTAAGCACTTCAAAATTTTTTCCAATAATCCAATAAATAGTATGGGATAATCAGCTGGTGAACTTGCTAGCACACCCAGTCTGCCAAATACAGCAATTTTTCCCAATAACCTAGTCAACATGACTGCTAAACACTGCAACATTTTCTCCAGTAACCTTGTCAACATGAATAGCTGCCAAGCACTGCAACAATTTCCCAGTAATCTTATCAACATGAATGTCTGCCAAAGACTGCAAAAATTCAATGCCAATACCCATATTACAGAACCATGAAAGTATTGTATTCATATACTGTATCTAAGCATAAAAGCTTTTACCATTCATGTGCTGTACTTAAACTGTACTTTCATGACAAACATACTTAATGGATTTTCTTTTTATTGCAATTATTATATTTTGTTACATACTGATAACACAAGACTGACATTAGGCATGATATTTAAATATTAAAATGTGATATATAAAGTACTAAAATGACTTCAGTATGCACATCATATAATATCATTATACCATTTTTGCACAGGATTGCTTTTTTTTTTCTTTGTATTATTAACAGATATGATGATGGGTTAATCTTAAGAAATCTATTAGCATTCAGAATGCACTCATCTTTCATTTTTATTTTTAATAGTTCTTAATCAAGAAATATTTTTTCCCAATTTAGGCAGATTTGTGTGATAGTGTGGTGGGGACAATGATTCCTAAAACCAATAACAAATGTATGTGTGTGTGTATGTATGTGTGTGTGTGTGTATGTGTGTATGTGTGTGTGTGTGTGTGTGCATGTGTGTGCGTGTGTGTGTGTGTGTGTGTGTGTGTGTGTGTGTGTGTGTGTGTGTGTGTGTGTGTGTGTGTGTGTGTGTGTGTGTGTGTGTGTGTGTGTGTGTGTCTGTGTGTGTGTGTCTGTGTGTGTGTGTGTCTGTGTGTGTCTGTGTGTGTGTGTCTGTGTGTGTGTGTCTGTGTGTGTGTGTCTGTGTGTGTGTGTCTGTGTGGGGGGGGCAGTTAG
>NC_091306.1:36568801-36596301 GCF_038502225.1 Cherax quadricarinatus | reverse complement strand
ATTTTACTGAGGAAACTGAAGTGATGGGTTCGCCATTACACTGGACATTAAAATTATTTACCCTTCTCAGTTTTTGTTTCATGCCAGAGTATGGCTTCCGTTTTCCCGAGGTGTAACGATAGTTTGTTGTCTACTAACTATTTGCTGCAGGACTCCAGTTCTAGTGTTATTACATTAGCTATATCTTGCGGGTCTTTACCTGACAGTAACAGAGCACTGTCATCCGCATACAGTAGGAGTTTGCATTTGACTGATGGGCATGTCATTTACATAACATAAGAATACAGTGGACCCCCTGTATTCGATGGCATCGGTATTCGGTAAATCCGGTATTCGATGCATTTTAACGCAAAAATTTTGCCTCGGTATCCGATTGAAAACCCAGTATTCGATACGATTCGTACGATACATGCCCACGTGTGGCCTGAACTGCCCCGTGTGTGCCACTGTTTACAAGCCAGCCAGTGTGCGCGCATCTAAGGATACATTCGGTACATTCCATATTATCGCTGTTTTTGGTGCTTGTTTCTGCAAAATAAGTCACCATAGGCCCCAAGAAAGCTTCTAGTGCCAACCCTGTGGTTAAAAAGGGTGAGAATTAGTATGGAAATTAAGAAAGATTTTGAAGAGTTTGGGGCTAACCCTGAGAAGCCAATGCCAGTTGTGGAATCCATTGTGCCTACTTCAAAAATTAAGGAAATGTGTGCACAGTGGGTTGAACTGCAAGCCTTTATGGATGAAAATCACCCTAACATAGCTACTATTGCAAGCCGTGCTGGTGACTATTACAATGACAATGTTGTGGCCCATTTTAGAAAAATCGTAAAGGAACGGGTGGTACAGAGCTCTATAGACAGATTTGTTGTGCGGCAGAGGTCCAGTGACTCAAGCTGGTCCTAGTGGCATTAAAAGAAGGGAAGTAACCCCGGAAAAGGACTTGCCACCTCAAGTCCTAATGGAAGGGGATTCCCCTTCTAAACACTAACACCATCCACACTCTCCCCTCCTCCCATCCCATCAATCATCACCAGATCTTCATTAAAGGTAAGTGTCAATTATTCTATTGTTATTATTCTATTGTTATTGTTGTTATTGTAATTATTGCATTAAACTTAATATTTCATGTGGTAAAATATTTTTTTTCATACTTTTGTGTGTCTTGCACGGATTAATTTGATTTCCATTATTTCTTATGGGGAAAATTGATTCGCTTTTCAATATTTTCGGTATTCGATGAGCTTTCAGGAATGGATTAATATCGAATACCGCGGGTCCACTGTAATAAGGGACCCTGAATTCTACCTTGGGGAACTCCACATGCTATCGGCAGGGGTTATGATTCTGTTTTGTTGATTTTGACAGTTTGTTTCCTATTGTTAAGATAGGACTTAAACCAGTCTATGGAACCTATGCCGATAGCTTGAAGTTTCTTATGTATTATATTTTGGTTGACAGTATTGAAGGCCTTTTGCAGGTCTAAGGTTACCATTCCTTTGAGGTTCCCTATCGACATTTCATTTCTCATGTAATACATCAGATTAATTAAGGAGGTGTTGGTTGAGTAAGAGCTTCTGAAGCTTGATTGGTAACTATGAAGAATGTTGTTGTCATTAACCCTTTGAGGGTTTCGGACGTACTAGTACGGCTTACGCACGGGTTTTTGACGTACTAGTACGCATAAATTCTAGCGCCATCAAATCTCACGGAAAAAGGCTGGTAGGCCTAGATGAGAGAATGGGCCTGTGTGGTCGGTGTGCGTGGTAGAAAAAAAATCTGGGACCCAGTGGTGCATTGTGGGAACGCCATCTTAGTACACAATGTCCACCATGCCTCGCGGTAAGAAGTTCCTCACTCCTTGATGAATTGGGACACTTTTGTATTTTTATCCCTTCAGGAAGCTTGTAATTGACGAGTCTTTGATTCTGTTCAAAGGAAGACTCTCTTTCAAGCAGTACATACCAAGCAAGAGGAAACGCTTTGGTATAAAGTTGTTTGTGCTTTGTGATTGTTACAGTGGTCTGCTATTGGATATTGTGTACACTGGAAGTTATACATTGCAAAATACTGTACCAGGAAGTTATTGGGCATCTCTGGTGATGTGGTTAGAACAATGATAGAGCCATACCTTGGTAAGGGGCATATATTATATACTGATAACTGGTACACAAGCCCCTCACTCAGTGATTTTTTGTGAGTGAACATGACAGATGTGTGTTGCACAGTGCGTGTAAATTAGAAACATATGCCCAGGTTTGACGCTGGCACTCGTAGAGGTGAGGTGCAGGCGTTTGCTGTCAATGACATCATGGGATTTCGGTGGCATGACAAACGAGATGTCACACTGCTGTCATCAGTTCACCCTAATGAAATGGCAGACACTGGCAGGCACCATAGAGAGAGCAATGAACCCATTCTAAAACCTGCAGCTGTGATTGATTACACCTTCAATATGCATTCAGTGGGCAAATGTGACACGCACATTGGGTTTGATGATTGTCTTCACAAGAGTTATAAGTGGTACATAAAACTTATTTTCCATCTTCTGGACATTTCCATGCTCAATGCATATAATATGTATAAGATGAGGACCAGAAACGAACCACAATACGGCGAATTCTGTTTGTCTGTCATCAGACAAATAGTATTCAAGTACCAAGGAAGAACACCTGCAATAGACCGCCCACCAAATTATCAACAACTACCTTCTCGTCTGAAGCATGGTGATTACTTCCTGGTAAAACTGCCTGCTACTGCTTTCAAGAAAAAGGCTCAGAAGAGGTGTTACGTCTGTGCACATACAAGGAAACGCCCACAACAACGCAGAGACACTCGTTTTATGTGTGAGGAATGTAAAACACCACTGTGCATGACACCATGTTTGAAAGACTTCCACAGGCTGCAGAACCTCTAGAAACATTCCCTGTGACTGTATATGTGTATATAAAATACAGAAAAATAGTAATAAACAACATTTCATATCGTTTGTGTAAATATTTTTTATAAACAAAACAATGACAACAGTGTTTACGCCCTTATTGTGTAGTACTGAAAAAGAAAAAACTTACAAAATACTGATCATATTGGTCTCACAGGCCATAAAAGTTACTTGGAAAAAGAAAAATTAAAAAAAATAGAAATTAGTACATAAGAAAGTAAATAAAAGAATACCGGGAGACGGCAGTCGGCGATGTTGCCACATTGTCCCCCTTTTTCATCAACTTCACACCTCCATATCTCGGTAAGTATTGATGTTAAAAATTTTTTGTTTAGCCTATAATATTTAAAGAAAAAAAATTTTTTTTCATAAGAATTTTTTTTTTTTTTTTTTTTTTTTTTTAAATTTGGCCGACCCTGAGAACGAGTCTCTGAGAGAACCTGTCGACCCTCAAAGGGTTAAGATACTTTACTACTTGACAGTACACCATCCTCTAGAATTTTGGATATTACACTGAGTATACTAACAGGCCTATAGTTGCTGACATCAGACCTACTATTTTTCTTGAAGATAGGAGTAACTCTGGCCTCCTTAAACCCTTCTCATACTGTATTAGTGGTGATAGACAAATTTATTATGTGAGCAGTGGGGATTGCCAATTCAGAGGCACCATCTTTTAGGAACTTAAATGGGATGTTATGTGGGCCAGTGCTCTTAGTTGGGTTTAACCTGCTTACTTCTTTTGCACAAAGCCATGAGATACACTTACTAGTTGACGACTGTTTGGGGTTACCCTTTTATTGGCATAGTATGTTTTAAACTTATCAAAATCTGTGCTAAAGGTATTTGATATAGCTGGTAGTTTACTTACTAGTGTTGATGCGACAGTTGTGTAGTCTGAATTAAAACAATTTGCCACTTTGTTTCGTGGCATATCTCATTATCGACATTTAGTACTATGTTACGTCTGTCTACGGGTTTATGGCTATTCTCCAACTGTTTTATTTGTTACCAGAGCTCTCTAGGGTTATTCTTGTACTCTTCAATTTTTGAACAATAGTGCCTTGCTTTGTGCCTTTTATAAGCCTCTGCACTCTGTTCCTCACCCTTTGAAATTCATTTAGTGCTGCAATATCGTGTCTGTTTGCCTTAAATCTTTTTAGCAACTGGTCTCTGAATTTCATATTATAGTATCTAATATTTCGGTAGTCATCCAGGGTTCAGTTCTTCATTTAATCCTAACTTCTTTAACTGGTGCAGTATTATCAAGGATGGCAGTGAACATTGTTTTGAATTTTTCCCAGGTATCAATTACGTCCATGCAACTTGTTATCACTGTCCAGTCACAATTGTGTAGCTTATTTAACAGTGTTTTTTAATGTAGTTTTTAGTTGACCTAATTTTTATTGTCTTGTGTTGGCCCATCCATTCCTTAGTGATTTTCCTGGTACAGTAAATGATCACTAAGGTCTGTGGTAATGTTGCCTGTCTGACTAATGTTCTCAGAGTGGTTGGAAAGTATGTGGTCAATTAGGGTGGCTGAGAACTGTGATATCTGGGTTGGTGTACAGGTCTCCCTCCATATTCGCGAGGGTTAGGGGATCAAGAACCTCGCAAATGTTGAAAAATCACTAATGTTTGGTGCACAAATATATTGTAGGAAAATATAATAATAGCATTTACTTAGCCTAACAATACTGCTTCCTTAACCTACTGAACCATGAACAGTCATAAAACACATGAAAGTATCGTAAAATATTGTACATACTAGTGCCAGCCCTTTGGTAAAGAAGGTGAGAAAGACTATAGAACTCAAGAAAAGACTCATAGCAGAGTACCAAAGTGGAGGAGGAAGAGAGAGGGGAGAATGTGCCTTCTTCAGTGATTCAGTGATTCTACAATATATACAATACTAAAGCAGCACGAATTGATAAAGTCTATAGCACCAGCCAGCAATAAAGTGTAGCATTAACAGTGTAGCAAGTAAGCTAAGCTATTAATCAATAGAAAAAGGACAGCACAAACCTAACTACAGTGGACCCCAGTTCACGATATTAATCCATTCCTGAGAGCTCATCGTAAACCAGAATTATCGGAAAGCGAATCAATTTTCCCATAAGGAATAATGGAAATCAAATTAATCCGTGCAAGACACCCAAAAGTATGAAAAAAAAAACTTTTACCACATGAAATATTAATAAAGTTGGTAGAATTACCGACAATATGTAAAGTAAAAGGACACAAGTGCAACTAATGTGACATTTTATTGTGGCAATGTTTCGCTCTCCGGGAGCTTTATCAAGCCATTACAAACAGTACATGGACACAGAGGATATATAAAGGCTCAGAGTGAGGTGCAATACTAGTGAGGTACCATTTCGATGTTCACTAGTGGTAGTAGTAGTAGTAGTGACAAAAGTAATACAATACGGTAGAGCGATTAATTCGTAAAGGAGTAAAAGGATATAAAAGCTATTACTTGGGTAACATAAAAATAGGTTGGACAAATATAGACTGGAAAGAGGCAGCTTGTTTCAGTGTTCACTCTCTGTAATGTGCTTGTGAAGTATAACAGGAGAGACTATGTGATGGCAGGGTTTTCGGTTTTCAGGAGGATTCTTGCTAAGACTTCGGAGATGGTGAACATAAGAACATAAGAAAGGAGGAACACTGCAGCAGGCCTGTTGGCCCATACTAGGCAGGTCCTTTACAATTCATCCCACTAACAAACATTTGACCAACCCAATTTTCAATGCTACCCAGGAAATAAGCTCTGATGTGCAAGTCCCACTCAAATCCAACCCCTCCCACTCATGTACTTATCCAACCTAAATTTGAAACTACCCAAAGTCCTAGCCTCAATAACCCAACTAGGTAGACTGTTCCACTCATCAACTACCCTATTTCCAAACCAATACTTTCCTATGCCCTTTCTAAATCTAAACTTGTCTAATTTAAATCCATTACTGCGGGTTCTCTCTTGGAGAGATATCCTCAAGACCTTGTTAATATCCCCTTTATTAATACCTATCTTCCACTTATACACTTCAATCAGGTCTCCCCTCATTCTTCGTCTAACAAGTGAATGTAACTTAAGAGTCTTCAATCTTTCTTCATAAGGAAGATATCTAATGCTATGTATTAATTTAGTCATCCTACGCTGAATGTTTTCTAACGAATTTATGTCCATTCTGTAATATGGAGACCAGAATTGAGCTGCATAATCTAGGTGAGGCCTTACTAATGATGTATAAAGCTGCAGTATAACCTCTGGACTTCTGTTGCTTACACTTCTTGATATAAATCCCAGTAATCTATTTGCCTTATTACGTACGCTTAGGCATTGCTGTCTTGGTTTAAGGTTGCTGCTCACCATAACCCCCAAGTCCTTTTTGCAATCTGTATGGCTAAGTTCTACATTATTTAACTTATAAGTGCTAGGGTTATGGACACTCCTGAGCTTCAGAACCTTGCATTTATCTACATTGAACTGCATCTGCCACTTTTCTGACCAAGAGTAGAGTTTGTCTAAATCCTCCTGAAGTTCCCTAACATCTACGTTTGAATCAATTATCCTACCTATCTTTGTGTCATCGGCGAATTTGCTCATATCACTAGTAACACCCTCATCAAGATCATTGATATATATTATAAACAACAATGGGCCCAAGACTGATCCCTGTGGAATGCCACTTGTTACAGATCCCCACTCGGATTTAACCCCATTTATGGACACACTCTGCTTCCTGTTTGTGAGCCATGACTCGACCCACGAGAGCACTTTTCCCCCAATGCCATGAGCTGCCACTTTCTTTAACAGTCTTTGGTGCGGAACTCTATCAAAAGCCTTACTAAAATCTAAGTAAATAATATCAAATTCTTTATCGTGGTCAACAGCCTCAAAAGCTTTACTGAAGAAAGTTAATAAATTAGTTAGACAAGACTGGCCTCTTGTGAATCCATGCTGAGTATTATTAATCAAGCTATGCTTATCGAGATGGCTTCTTATAATCTCAGCTATAATTGACTCTAGTAATTTGCCTACAATTGAGGTCAGGCTTATTGGGCGGTAATTTGACGGTAACGACTTGTCCCCTGTTTTAAAAATAGGAATTACATTAGCCATCTTCCACATATCAGACACTACACCTGTTTGAAGAGATAAATTAAAAATATTAGTTAATGGTTCATAGAGTTCCATTTTGCATTCCTTAAGAACCCTTGAAAAAACCTCATCAGGACTCTGTGACTTATTTTGCTTCAGTCGGTCTATCTACTTCACAACCATTTCACTAGTGACTGTGATGTTACATAATTTATCTTTTCCTGGCCCACTATAGAAATTAATTACTGGAATGTTATTAGTGTCTTCCTGCGTAAAAAACAAGAGAAAATAATTATTTAAAATCGAGCACATTTCATTCTCTTTGTCACTAAGATGCCCATAGTTATTTTTAAGGGGACCTATCTTATCTCTGACTTTTGTTCTATATACCTGGAAAAAACTTTTTGGGTTAGTTTTAGAATCCCTAGCAACTTTAATTTCATAGTCCCTTTTAGCTTTTCTTATCCCCTTTTTAATGTCCCTCTTAATGTCAATATACTGATTCATAAGATGACACTCACCTCTTTTGATACGCCTATAAATTCCTTTCTTATGCCCTAGTAGATATTTGAGCCTATTACTCATCCATTTTGGGTCATTTCTATTTGATCTAATTTCTTTATACGGAATAAACGTTCTTTGAGCCTCATGTATAGTGTTCAGAAAACTGTCATATTGATAGCTCTCTTCGTTACCCCAGTCAACAGATGATAAGTGTTCTCTAAGCCCATCGTAATCTGCTAAGCGAAAATCTGGGACTGTTACTGAGTTATCCCTACTATCATACTTCCATTCAATGCTAAATGTAATTGATTTGTGGTCGCTAGCACCCAGTTCCTCTGAAACTTCTAAATTATTAACAAGGGATTCATTGTTTTCCAGAACTAAGTCAAGCAGGTTATTACCCCTTGTAGGTTCTGTCACAAACTGCTTCAAAAAACAGTCCTGAACTACTTCTAAGAAGTCGTATGATTCTAAATTCCCAGTCAAGAAATTCCAATCAATATGACTAAAGTTAAAGTCTCCTAGAATTACTACATTATCGTTCCTTGTGGCCCTAACAATTTCCTCCCATAGTAGTCTCCCCTGGTCCCTATCTAAGTTTGGGGAATGGTATATCACACCTAAAATTAATTTTTCATGCCCCTCTGAAAATTCTATCCAAACAGACTCTGTATGTGTTACTTCAGACTTAATACCCGTTTTTATGCAACAGTTCAAGTGATCTCGGACATACAATGCCACCCCACCCCCCTTCCCGACACTTCTATCTACTTGGAACACTTTAAAACCCTGAATGTGACATTCCGCAGGCATGTCCCGACTTTTTTAATTAAACCACGTTTCAGTTAAGGCAAATACATCAATGTTACCTGCACTAGCAACTAGTCTCAACTCGTCCATCTTATTCCTAGCACTGCGACTATTTGTGTAATATATATTTAAAGACCCTCCTCTCTCTTTACCCTTCCTGCTCCTTTCTGTTATTCCACTAAACCTATTACTGTCCCTGTCAATTTGTGCCACTGGCTTTCCAATATCTACCTCATTTTGCCTATTACTAGTACTCATATTACTACACTGCGACTTGACTGTTTTCCCGCCAAAACACATACCACTAACTATTCCTAGTTTAAAGACCTAACAGCTCCCTCCACTGCAGTTGCCAGTGCTCCCACCCCAGACCTAGATAAGTGAACCCCATCCCTGGCATACATGTCATTTCTGCCATAGAAGAGGTCCCAGTTGTCAATGAATGTTACAGCATTTTCCTTACAGTATTTGTCCAGCCAGCAATTGACACCAATTGCCCTGGACAACCATTCATTTCCAACTCCTCTCCTTGGCAAAATACCACATATGACAGGGTTCCCACCCTTCCTCCTAATTATTTCTATTGCTGACCTATACCTGCTAATCAGGTCTTCACTCCTACGTCTACCAACATCGTTGCCACCAGCACTGAGACAGATAATAGGATTGCTCCCATTACCTCTCATAATGTCATCCAGACGGCTAACAATATCCTCCATCCCAGCCCCAGGAAAGCAAACTCTGTCTCCTACTCCTGTCCTTCAAGCAGAACGCCCTATCCATATACAGCAGGGCCCCACTTATACGGCAGGTTAGGTTCCAGGCTACCGCCGTAAAGCAGAAACCGCCGTTAAGTGGAACACCCTTTTTTTCCACTTATAAATGCATACAAACACTAGATAACAAGTTTACACTAACATATATTAAGTTAGCAATAGACCCAGGCATCAAAAAACAATAAAAGAGTACAATACACACATAGTGCACTCATTACTTACCTTAAAATATTTATAGTCTTAATCTAGGGTGAGACAAGTAGTATTTATTGTAAGAAATCAAGTGTGGTATGTATGGCAATCAGCCAGGCTACCTTACCAGGCCACCCCACCCACACATACTATTCTATGATATTTAAGCATCCCAGAGCGATAAAATGTATATACAGTTCACTCATTACTTACCTTAAAATATAGGGTGAGATGAGTAGTATTTATTGTAAAAAATCAAGTGTGGTATGTATGGTAGTCAGCTGTGCTACCATACCAGGCCAACCCACCCACACATATATTCTATGATATTTAAGCATCCCAGAGCGATAAAATGTATATACAGTTCACTCATTACTTACCTTAAAATATTTGTAGTCTTAATGTAGGGTCAGGAGTAAGTAAATAAGATAAAACGAATAAATGAGAGAGAGAAAGAATGAGTACATGAGAGGGGACAGGCGCAGAGTTATGTAAACAAACCATGCGAAGGTAAGTTTTGTATTAAGTGTACACGTCTGGTTTGTGTACAAGTTACATTGTGTACAGGTTGTCTCTACATTGATACGGTAGAATTAATAAAGAAGAACACTCCCATTCTCATGTAACACCATTTTGAGAAGAAATGAAGCTCTGAGTGAAGGCAATGGAAATAAGTCACACTGACTTTTTTGGGTTATCCTAGGTTCTCTACACACATGTTATGTATGATAATCTATGTAACTGTATTTGTGTATACCTGAAAAAACTTACATACATACGAAAGGAATAATTTTCTACAGTTACCCCCAGTAACACATTTTCTCTTATGTTAGATTAGAGAAAATGTTATTCTTGCCGTCACTTGTACAAGTTATCTGGCTCCCACATCTTATATTTGTTTATTTATTCTATTGTGGGGTGTATTTATCATCTTTTTATGTTATGTATCGTGTTTATTATATAATTTTGAAAAAAATATCATGGATGGATTAATGAAAATGTGTATATTAACGTAATATACGACATTTAATGAGACTCGGTGAGTATTGTTATTATTATTATTATTATCATTTCTAATATGGTGTCACTTGTGCAAGTCGTCTGCTACCACATCTCACATTTATGTTTATTTATTCTACTGTGGGGTGTATTTATATTATTTATATGTTATGCATCGTGTTTATTATATAATTTTGAAAAAAATATCATAGATGGATTAATGAAAATGTGTATATTAACGTAATATACGACATTTAAATGACTCGATGATTATTATCATTACTAATATGACGTCTGGAGACATAAGACACTTACCGATTTTAATGTGTACCTGCATGCCAGCACAGTATGTAAGTTTATTTAGGTACAGGTATACATAAGTATAATTATCAGAGTATATATAAAATATGAAATAACTTTTAAAAACGTTTGAAATTTTGGAGTTTCCAGACAAAATGGAGAGACTTAGTGCTTACTGAGCTCACGAAGAATGTAAACAAACAGGGTGGGGCGCGGTGACCGTATTAGAAAGTCAGGTGGAGGGAGCCGTATAGCGAGTTTTGGTCATAATTTGAAATGACCATATTAGCGGAACGCCGTAAAGCGGGGGCCCTCTGTACCTAACTTGGCTATCCCCAACAACAACAATATTCTTACCTTCCTTGGTGTCGATCGTCGTGACGTTCCCAGTAGTCGACTCGCATTCGTTGGGTAGCTCTGAGAATGTATTAGATGTTTCCACAACAGTTTCCACGGCAGTCTCTTTCTTCTTCATCGTTTCTCCCTTTCCATTCGTCTTCTTGATCGTCAACTTCGTTCCCTGCTGTCCAGCCACTGACCAGTTTCCTTTCTTGACCTGAGGACTCAAAACAGGAGGACTACTACGAATCTTCTTGTTTTCCTCGGCCAGTCGCCAAATCTCCATCTTCGCCATCCTCAATTCTTCCTTAAGCTGTTGGTAAAGTAGCTCGATGGAGGGCATCTTGCTTCATTTCGTAGAGAGCGCCCAAACAGGTCTTCACAGAGCTAAGTACATGTCACCACTCAAAGTACACGTCACCACTGCTGCCGTTGTTTTGTTTAATTGTATTCGAAACAGCGATCAGTGCTGATTCGAGTCACTTGCGTCTGCGGAAATTAGTTTCTTTGATCACTAATTGGGCGTCTCTGAATTTCATGAGAAGATTGGTGGAATTTCGGTGTTGTACACAGGCATTGTTCAAGTTATCGTTCCTACATGCGTAAATGTGTTCAGTGAGGCGAGTGTCGAGGTTTCTTGCTGTTTCACCTACGTAAATCTTGTCACAGACTCCACAGGGTATAGTGTAAACTCCTGCATTGACTGGTTCATGGTGCTTGGATTTTGTCCTGGTTAGATCCTTTATTGAAGTGCTAGAAGCAATGGCGACTCTGGTGTTACCTTGTGAAAGTACTTTTGAGACGTTCAGTGCAACCTGGCTGTTGGGAAGAATTATAACTTTGTTGGGAGTGGTGTTGATGCGTGGAGAATTAATGATCTGAAGAGCTCTTTTCTTGCAGTCTTTGATGAAAAAAGAAGGAAAATGTAACTCAGTGAATGTTTGATGAATGTATGTACATTCCTCGTCGAGAAACTCAGGACTACAAATTCGGTATGCTCTTAGGAAAAACCCGATGATGATGCCTCTTTTGGTCTTGGTATCTTGACTGGAATAGAAGTGTGTGAGATCATTTTTATTGGTGGGTTTAAAGTAGACAACAACCTAAGATTTCAAGTTTATCGGAAACCCACCAATAAAAATGATCTCACACACTTCTATTCCAGTCAAGATACCAAGACCAAAAGAGGCATCAGCACTGATCGCTGTTTCAAATACAATTAAACAAAACAACGGCAGCTTCACCATCTCCGAAGCCTTAGCAAGAATCCTCCTGAAAACAGTAAACCCTGCCATCACATAGTCTCTCCTGTTATACTACACAAAACACATTACAGAGAGTGAACACTGAAACAAGCTGCCTCTTTCCAGTCTATATTTGTCCAACCTATTTTTATGTTACCCAAGTAATAGCTTTTATATCCTTTTACTTATGTACGAATTAATTGCTCTACCATATTGTATTACTTTTGTCACTACTACTGCTACTACTACTACCACTAGTGAACATCGAAATGGTACCTCACTAGTATTGCACCTCACTCTGAGCCTTTATATACCCTCTGTGTCCATGTATTGTTTGTAATGGCTTGATAAAGCTCCCGGAGAGCGAAACATTGCCACAATAAAATGTCACATTAGTTGCACTTGTGTCCTTTTACTTTACATGAAATATTAAGTTTAATGCAATATAATAATTACAATAACAATAATAACAATAGAATAATTGACACTTACCTTTAACCCTTTGAGGGTCCGTCCCGTAGATCTACGGCTTTATGTTCAGGGTCCAAACCGTAGATCTACGTCATGAGCTCAGCTCACTCTGATAAACTGTGAGTGGTACATTTGGGCCTAGATATGAGAGAATACATCTATGTGGTATGTGTGCACCACATAAAACAGATCCCGCAGCATGCTGTGTATAATGAGAGAAAAAAACTGAAATCATGATTTTTCGATTAAAACAGCAACTTTGCAGTGTTTTTTCGTATGTTTTTTATAGTTGTATTTTCAATTTCTTTGTCTCATTTGATAGAATGGAAGACATATTACAGAAATAGAGATGATTTTGATTGGTTTTAGCACTGGAAATGGCTTGAAACTGAGCTCAAAGTAGCAGAAATGTTAAATTTTTGCCGATATTCAAGAGTAAACAAACGACCTCACACATCTAATACACGCCAGCTGGTGGGTCTAATATACATTCACAAATATGGTGATGATATTTATACAATTATTACAGTATTGCATAACAGTAAATCTTCTATTTTTTGGGGTGAATAAAAATTCATTATGTGAATAAAAAATCAAAATGGAATTTATTTGTAAAGCCTCAAAACGTAACTAATGAACAGAGGAAATGTTAGTTTAGTTCCAGGAATACCTACATTGTTTATTCTGGACCCTATTTTGAAATTGGAATATTTTGAACTTTGTGTTAAATTGGCCAAATTAACAATTTCCGGTCACTTTAATTTGTAGTTGAAACAGTTGACTTGGCGATTTCTTGTGCTCAATCGATAGAATAGAAGTAATACTAGTGAAATAGCTAAGAATTTGGTTGACTGGAATAATGTAATTGGCCTAAAATGGGAGTCAAAGTCGGCAAAATTGCCGATTCGTAAATATCGCTGACACATCAAAATTCGCGAGAGCATAATTTCGTCAATTTTCCATCAAATTTCGTACATTTTGTTTTATTACCTTCACAAAAAGATTCTCTACCATTTCATAAGAAAAAATAACAATTTTTTTTTTTTAAATTCTTGGACACTGGGGCACCACTTCAGATTTGGGCCTTGGACCCTGAAGGGGCTAATGAAGATCTGGTGATGATTGATGGGATGGGAGGAGGGAAGAGTGTCGAAGTTTTTAATGTTTAGAAGAGGAATCCCCCTCCATTAGGACTTGAGGTAGCAAGTCCTTTTCCAGGGTTACTTCCCTTCTTCTTTTAATGCTACAAGGACCAGCTTGAGAGTCACTGGACTTCTGTCGCACAACATATCTTGAAATCAACTCCTTGAATTCATGCACATATTTTTCAGCTGCTTTTTGGTCTGAACTGGCAGCCTCACCATGCCTAATCACACTATGTATGCCACTACGATTCTTAAATCTTTCAAACCAACCTTTGCTGGCCTTAAATTCACTCACATCACCACTAGTTGCAGGCATTTTTCTAATTAAATCCTCATGCAACTGCCTAGCCTTTTCACAAATGATCGCTTGAGAGATGCTATCTCCTGCTATCTGTTTTTCATTTATCCACATCAATAACAGTCTCTCAACATTTTCTAACACTTGCGGTCGCTGTTTCGTAATCACAGTTGCACCTTTTGCAAGAACAGCTTCCTTGATTGCTGTTTTCCTGCTCACTATAGTAGAGATGGTTGATTGGGGTTTACTATACAACTTGGCCAGCTCCGACACATGCACTCCACTTTCATACTTTGCAATTATCTCTTTCTTCATTTCAATAGTCGTTAGCACCCTTGGTCTTGATGGGTTGGCACTAGAAGCTTTCTTGGGGCCCATGGTGACTTATTTTGCAGAAACAAGCACCAGAAACAGTGATAATATGGATAATATGGAATGTACCAAATGTATCCTTAGATGCGCGCACACTGGTTGTCTTGTAAACACTGGCACACACGGGGCAGTTCAGGCCACACGTGGAAACGTCTCGTATGAATCGTATCGCATACCAGGTTTTGTAACGGGAACCGAGGCAAATTTTTTGCGATATAATGCTTCGGATACCGGATTTATCAGATACCCATGGCTTCGCGAACCTGGGGTCCACTGTACTCCAGTGTTGTTAGAGGTATATGGGGCTACTGAGAATACCGCCGCCTCTGCTGGCCTTCGCCACCACTATGTAAGGCTTATGCTCTCAGTGGCCCTTATACACCCAAAAACAACAACACGACACCACTCGTTATTAATATTGTTATTAATGTTAATAATAAGTGGTTAATACTGTTGTTAAGGGAGGGGCGAGTGAAATCATTTTTTTTTTGTCGGATTTCAATGAGATTCTAACCCTTCAGAGGGCAAGTTATGATACATTAGAATTTCAAACAGAACTCCCTAGAGTGGATAGAGTATCTCAATATAAGTTGAATGAGGCCATATAAATGGAATTCTGATGGTTAGTTTTAGAGCAATTGCTAATCTCCGAAAGGTGAATATTTTCGCCCCTGCCCATAATAGGGAGTAAAAATCTGAATGTTGCAAACTTGCAATTGCTAATAAAGCAATAACTATTTTTAAAATTTATTATACAAACAGACAATATTTTATATATATTTATTTTATTATCACACTGGCAGATTCCCACCAAGGCAGGGTGGCCCGAAAAAGAAAAACTTTCACCATCATTCACTCCATCACTGTCTTGCCAGAAGGGTGCTTTACACTACAGTTTTTAAACTGCAACATTAACACTCCGCCTTCAGAGTGCAGGCACTGTACTTCCCATCTCCAGGACTCAAGTCCGGCCTGCCGGTTTCCCTGAACTCCTTCGTAAATGTTACTTTGCTCACACTCCAACAGCACGTCAAGTATTAAAAGCCATTTGTCTCCATTCACTCCCATCAAACACGCTCACTCATGCCTGCTGGAAGTCCAAGCCCCTTGCACACAAAACCTCCTTTACCCCCTCCCTCCAACCTTTCCTAGGCCAACCCCTACCCCGCCTTCCTTCCACTACAGACTGATACACTCTTGAAGTCACTCTGTTTCTCTCCATTCTCTCTACATGTCCGAACCACCTCAACAACCCTTCCTCAGCCCTCTGGACAACAGTTTTGGTAATCCCGCACCTCCTCCTAACTTCCAAACTACGAATTTTCTGCATTATATTCACACCACACATTGCCCTCAGACGTGACATCTCCACTGCCTCCAACCTTCTCCTCACTGCAACATTCATCACCCATGCTTCACACCCATATAAGAGCGTTGGTAAAACTATACTCTCATACATTCCCCTCTTTGCCTCCAAGGACAAAGTTCTTTGTCTCCACAGACTCCTAAGTGCACCACTCACCCTTTTCCCCTCATCAATTCTATGATTCACCTCATCTTTCATAGACCCATCCGCTGACACGTCCACTCCCAAATATCTGAATACATTCACCTCCTCCATACTCTCTCCCTCCAATCTGATATCCAATCTTTCATCACCTAATCTTTTTGTTATCCTCATAACCTTACTCTTTCCTGTAATCACTTTTTATTTTGTTCTTTTGCACACCCTACCAAATTCATCCACCAATCTCTGCAACTTCTCTTCAGAATCTCCCAAGAGCACCGTGTCATCAGCAAAGAGCAACTGTGACAACTCCCACTTTGTGTGTGATTCTTTATCTTTTAACTCCACGCCTCTTGCCAAGACCCTCACATTTATTTCTCTTACAACCCCATCTATAAATATATTAAACAACCACGGTGACATCACACATCCTTGTCTAAGGCCTACTTTTACTGGGAAATAATTTCCCTCTTTCCTACATACTCTAACTTGAGCCTCACTATCCTCGTAAAAACTCTTCACTGCTTTCAGTAACCTACCTCCTACACCATACACCTGCAACATCTGCCACATTGCCCCCCTATCCACCCTGTCATACACCTTTTCCAAATCCATAAATGCCACAAAGACCTCCTTAGCCTTACCTAAATACTGTTCACTTATATGTTTCACTGTAAACACCTGGTCCACACACCCCCTACCTTTCCTAAAGCCTCCTTGTTCATCTGTTATCCTATTCTCTGTCTTACTCTTAATTCTTTCAATAATAACTCTACCATACACTTTACCAGGTATACTCAACAGACTTATCCCCCTATAATTTTTGCACTCTCTTTTGTCCCCTTTGCCTTTATACAAAGGAACTATGCATGCTCTCTGCCAATCCCTAGGTACCTTACCCTCTTCCATACATTTATTAAATAATTGCACCAACCACTCCTAAACTATATCCCCACCTGCTTTTAACATTTCTATCTTTATCCCATCAATCCCGGCTGCCTTACCGCCTTTCATTTTACCTACTGCCTCACGAACTTCCCCCACACTCACAACTGGCTCTTCCTCACTCCTACAAGATGTTATTCCTCCTTGCCCTATACACAAAATCACAGCTTCCCTATCTTCATCAACATTTAACAATTCCTCAGAATATTCCCTCCATCTTCCCAATACCTCTAACTCTCCATTTAATAACTCTCCTCTCCTATTTTTAACTGACAAATCCATTTGTTCTCTAGGCTTCCTTAACTTGTTAATCTCACTGCAAAACTTTTTCTTATTTTCAACAAAATTTCTTGATAACATCTCACCCACTCTCTCATTTGTTCTCTTTTTACATTGCTTCACCACTCTCTTAACCTCTCTCTTTTCCTCCATATACTCTTCCCTCCTTGCATCACTTCTAGTTTGTAAAAACTTCTCATATGCTAACTTTTTCTCCCTTACTACTCTCTTTACATCATCATTCCACCAATCGTTCCTCTTCCCTCCCGCACCCACTTTCCTGTAACCACAAACTTCTACTGAACACTCTAATACTACATTTTTAAACCTACCCCATACCTCTTCGACCCCATTTCCTATGCTCTCATTAGCCCATCTATCCACCAAAAGCTGTTTATATCTTACCCTAACTGCCTCCTCTTTTAGTTTATAAACCTTCACCTCTCTTCCCTGATGCCTCTATTCTCCTTGTATCCCATCTACCTTTTACTCTCAGTGTAGCTACAACTAGAAAGTGATCTGATATATCTGTGGCCCCTCAATAAACATGTATATCCTGAAGTCTACTCATCAGTCTTTTATCTACCAATACATAATCCAACAAACTACTGTCATTTCGCCCTACATCGTATCTTGTATACTTATTTATCCTCTTTTTCTTAAAATATGTATTACCTATAACTAAACCCCTTTCTATACAAAGTTCAAAGGGCTCCCATTATCATTTACACCCGGCACCTCAAACAGACAATATCAAAAACATAAATGGAACTTGTATCAAAACATTTTGTAAGTATTAGAAAAATATAAAAATAAAACAAATAGCAACATGGACACATTGCAAAGGGATAAAACTTTAAAGTTCCATATTGCTGAGATTCATGAGGAAGAGCAATTACTCTATATTGCTAATTGATAGTATGGTAGTCGCTGAAGCAATTTCTATTATTCTATATGCACAGATTTATTTTGCATACAGAACATTGGAATGAGGATGTGACAAGTTTCTTCGAGTTGCTGCAATACTTGCAACTAAGAGGCTTTTTCTCTGCCACTGGCAAGTGGTTTGGAGCTCTGTCAAGCCTAACACTGTCGTCAGGCCTTTCTGCATGTTGGCTCTGCTGAGCTTTCACTATGCTTACACCATTGGAAGTACATGGTGAATTACTTGGTGAAGCTCTTGCAGATTCTCTTAGGGTGCTGCCCCTAAACTTTTGTCCTTTAGACCTTGCAGTGACAGAGATATCATTCCTGAAATATTTCAGTGCCATGCACTTGGTATTTAGTGCTCGACAATCACGGCAGTAAAGAAGCCATGCATTCACAACAGCAAGATCAATAACATAGGTCAGTGGAATGCCTTCCATCTGAACAAAAGAAACTAATGGAAAAATAAATACATAAAGAAACGACTAGGAAAAAAAAGACTAATGACTTTTGATGATTTTACTTAAAATTTAAATATAATAAAAAAAATGGCCTTCGGTTCTTGTAGTGGGCAGGAGTAGGTAAGGCCCTGGATAGATCTTCTGATATTAATGAAGTAGGTTATCCTGGGCTGATGGTGGTAGTCCGATGTTTAGGAATCTCCTACCACTTGGATGGAGCACCACAGGTAAAACAGGTAAGGGCCAGTGGTAGAATAATGTTAATAAGTCCCATTAACAAATGTCTTGCTCCTTTATCTGACGTCTATCCTGGATGACCACGCCAGGAACAGAGCTAGTAATAAGAAAAAATAAACTGGTTACCAAAGGTCATGATAATATAACATTTAAGAATGGAAAGGAGTGATAAATGCCAAAATCATTACTGGTAACCAGCAAACAAAAGAAAGGAATAACAGTAATACTCCTGGTAGATCACCCTACCTGATTAGGAGAAGAGTGGAGGTGAAGTGACTCTCCACACTTCAACCCACAAGGTAAGGTCAATACTACCAGGAGTAGAAATTTGAACAAATCAGACACCAAGAACTAGTTTTGCCCCAGCCCGCCAGAGGGGGGGGGGGTGCGCGACGTAACTCGCTAATGGTTCCTGGTTGCCTGAACAACCTTAACCCCACTCACGCCTACTTTTCCCTCACAAGCCGCATGTACCAACGTTTAGATTTTATTGGTGTTTTGTACAGATGCACCAACATGTTACTTTTGTCAATACCTCCCATGTGTGCATTATAGTTCTTGATGACTACAGGGCACTGTAAGTGGCTTTTGTTCTTTGTAGCCTTGTTATATCTTTCAACAAGACTCACAGGATTGACCCCTACATCACTTGTTACTAAAGTCACAACTTTGTTGTCCTTCCATCTTACAACAATGACACCACCATTGTTTTTGAAGCTAAAAGTGCCCCTGTCCAAAGTGTTCCTTTCCATTTGTTTGACAGGCATCAGATCTGGCTAATAATTTCATCTATCAAAGCAAAAAAAGATATATACATAAACGAGTGTCTCACAAAAAAACAACAGAACCTCCTGTACAGAGTGAGAAAGCTAAAACGAGAGAATAATGATAAAATTCACCAGTGCTTTGTACGTGATGGACAAATTCTAGTAAGAAAAATTAATGTAGGCCGTGTGTACTACATTACAAATGAAAATGAACTAGCAAACTTCCTTCATGATGCAAACATTACAGAGTCTGACTGATATTAGTGACCAAATCCTTACTACGTTAGTGTATGTTAATATGTCATTATTGAACTAATCCCTGTACTATCACCTCCTAGATAGTATTTACCACCTCATTATCCCAGGTGTCCCACACAGTTCTTTGTGTGACCCATTTTGTGTTATCTTTTCAGATTCCCAATTCACGATTTATTTTTTTGTTAATAGGATACTTACTCTTTAAAAGTATCTGTATTACCTTTTTCTTTCCTACTTAAGCACTGTTAAAATTCTCTTATAACCATACTAATTTTCCCATTTCTCCCAAACTACAAATAACAAACTAGTGTATGTTCCTACTACACTACTGTGCAATACCTTGAACCTTCCCTCACTAGCTAGTTTCAACTACCTCAAATAATATTCCTATAGTGATATTAATTGCTCAAACTTTATGCTATTAGGCAATTCCTACTCTCAGATTATTTTCATATCTTAGTGACTATATTGTGTGTGCAATTAGTGTATATTTCAATTACATTATTGTTCAAGGCCCAAAACTATCTTTTGCTAGCTACTACCAACTACCTCATATTATTTTTTACTTTTTATAGTACAATAAATTGCTCAACTTATTTTTTTTTTTTTCAACAAGTCGGCCGTCTCCCACTGAGGCAGGGTGACCCAAAAAAGAAAGAAAATCCCCAAAAAGAAAATACTTTCATCATCATTCAACACTTTCACCACACTCACACATTATCACTGCTTTTGCAGAGGTGCTCAGAATACAACAGTTTAGAAGCATATACGTATAAAGATACACAACATATCCCTCCAAACTGCCAATATCCCAAACCCCTCCTTTAAAGTGCAGGCATTGTACTTCCCATTTCCAGGACTCAAGTCCGACTATATGAAAATAACCTGTTTCCCTGAATCCCTTCACTAAATATTACCCTGCTCACACTCCAACAGATCGTCAGGTCTCAAGTATCATTCGTCTCCATTCACTCCTATCTAACACACTCATGCACGCTTGCTGGAAGTCCAAGCCCCTTGCCCACATAACCTCTTTTACCCCCTCTTTCCAACCCTTTCGAGGACGGCCCCTACCCCTCCTTCCTTCCCCTATAGATTTATATGCTTTCCATGTCATTCTACTTTGATCCATTCTCTCTAAATGACCAAACCACCTCAACAACCCCTCTTCTGCCCTCTGACTAATGCTTTTATTAACTCCACACCTTCTCCTAATTTCCACACTCCGAAATGGTATAAATATTATTGGTGCAGTTGTGAGAGAATATTAGACTCACCAGTTGACGTGTATTGCACGCTTGGCACGATTTGTTCACTTTTGAAGTTTGGTAAAAATTGAACATTTCTGCTACTTTGAGCTCAATTTCAAGGCACTTTTCATTGTAAAACCAGTCAAAATCATCTCAATTTCTGTAATATGTCTTCCATTCTATAAAATGAGACCAAGAAAACTAGAATACAACAATAAATACCATACGAAAATACACTGCAAAGTCGCTGATTTATTAAAAAAAAATGGTCAAAGTTTTTTTTTTCTCATTATGCACTGTGTGCTGCAGGATTTTTTTTAGACTGTGCACACTGACCACATAGACCCATTCTTTCATATGAAGGCCTACCAGCTTTCTCCCACTAGATTTGAGGCCGCTAGAATTTATGAGTACTAGTACGTCAAAAACCCCTACGCGTAAGACGTACTAGTACGACGAAAACCCTCAAAGGGTTAATGCCACTAGGACCAGCTTGAGAGTCACTGGAGTCCTGTCTCGCAAAAAAACTGTCCATAGAGCTCTGTTTCCGGTGTCTCTTTAAAACTTCCCTAAAATGGGCCAAGACTCTGTCACTGTACTAGTTGCCGATATGGCTTGCAACATCCTTCTCAGGGTGATGTTTCTCCATAAATCTTTACATCCTACCCCACATTTCAAAAATCTCCTTAATTTTCGAAGAAGGCACCTTCTTCCGTCTTTCTTCCTCCTCCTCTGCAGCAAGATTCTGAGCTGTGATCTGTTGCTCTTCCTGCTGAAGTTCTTGCAGCTTGTCAGTGGTTAGCTCTTTGTTGTGGTCTTCCACCAACTCTTCCACATCCTCCAAACTCACATCCAACCCCATGGAACTCCCCAGTGCCTCAATAGAGTTCACAACTGACACTCAAGTGAGTGTCTGAGGTCACATTAAAGCACCTTTCAAACATTGCTTTGGTGTAGAGTTTTTTAAAGTTTGAAATAACCTGCTGGTCCATGGGCTGGAGGAGAGGAGTGGTATTCGGGGGCAAGAACTTTACAGTGATAAACCCAAACTCTTTCAGAATTAGGTCATCCAAGTTTGGAGGATGAGCAGGTGCATTGTCCATTAATAGGAGGCACTTGAGATCCAATTTCTTTTCCAGGAGGTAATTCTTCACACTAGTGCCAAACACTTCATTGAACTACTCGACGAAAATTTCCCTCGTGACCCATGCCTTATTATTAGATCTCCAAAACACACACAATTTACTCTTCATAACATTGTTTTTCTTGAACACTCTGGGATTTTCAGAATGGTATACTAGTAACGGGTTCACTTTGAAATCCCCAGTAGCATTAGGACAGAACATAAGTGTCAGCCTGTCTTTCATAGGCTTGTGTCCTGGCAGTGCCTTTTCTACCTGATTAATGTAGGTCCTCATTGGCAATTTCTTCAAAAAGAGGCCTGTTTTGTCACAATTGAACACTTGTTCAGGTTTCAGTCCTTCAGCCTCTATGTACTCCTGGAATTCATGCACATGCACATATTTTTCAGCCGCTTTGTGGTCCGAACTGGCAGCCTCACCTTGCCTTACCACACTGTGTATGCCAGTACGGTTCTTAAATCTCTCAAACCAGCCTTTGCTGGCCTTTAATTCACTCGCATCACCACTAGTTGCAGGCAATTTCTTTACCAAATCGTCATGCAACTGCCTAGCCTTTTCACAAATAATCGAAATCATACGAGTAACTCCTGCTAATTGTTTCTCATTTATCCACACCAATAATAACTTCTCAACCTCTTCGAGTACTGGTGATCTCATTTTTGTCAGCATAGTTACCCCCCTTTGCAACAACAGCATCCTTGATTTCCTTTTTCTTGGCCACTGTGGAACATAAGGTTGTGTAGGGTTTCTTATACATCCTGGCCAGTTCGGCCACACTTGTACCACTTTTATATTGTTCAGTGATGGTTTTCTTAAATTCAATCGTATTTCTCACCTTCTTTACCACAGGCTTGGCACTAGGAGCTTTCTTTGGAGCCATTGTAGCTTTTTTAGTACTTGCAAGCACTAAAATAAATGGAATATTATGAAATATTTCGCTGGAGCACGTGAGGGGACCTTCGCTCACTGGTAAACAATGCCAGACTGGCTGCCGCCACGGCTCACGCCGTGGGTACGCGTCCCGGATGAACTACGACTCGTGAGTCAACCTATGAAAAGCAAGCCCATGTTGATACGAAAATATCCCTATGATTGCCGAAATTTACGATTGCCGAGAACTACGAAAAGCGAGGGACCACTGTATATGCTTCTAAACTGTTGTGTTCTGAGCACCTCTGCAAAAACAGTGATTATGTGTGAGTGTTGAATGATGATGAAAGTATTTTCTTTTAGGGGATTTTCTTTCTTTTTTGGGTCACCCTGCCTCGGTGGGAGACGGCCGACTTGTTGAAAAAAAAAAAAATATATATATATATACAGTGGTCCCTCAATAATCGTCCATGATCCGTTCCTGGAAGTGGGACTATTATCGAAATGGACGATTTTCGAATCAATTTTCCCCATAAGAAATAATGTAAATCTAATTAATTTGTTCCAGACACCCAGAAGTATCAACAACAATTTTTCTTTTTACCTAAAAGATAGATTTACATGCACAAAAGAATGAACATTCAACATGAGTTACCTTTATTGAAGGCTGTTGTTGATGAATGGAAGACAGGGAGGAGGAAAGAGGGAAGAGAGGTTATTTGGTAGGGGAATCCCCCTCCATAAGGACTCTAGGGCACTAATAAAATGTATAAATGAACATTGGTAATTGGGGTAGATGATGAGTGGAACGGTCTGCCTAGTAGGGTGATCGAAGCTAAAACATTGGGTAGTTTCAAATTTAGGTTGGATAAATACATGAGTGAGAGGGGTTGGATTTGAGTCGGACTTGCACCTGAGTTTATTGCTTGGGTAGCATTTGTTCTGTTAGTGGGTTGGATTTGTGAAGGACCGGCCTAGTATGGGCCAGCAGGCCTGTTCCAGTGTTCCTACTTTCTTAAGTTCTTATTTAACATCACACTTACCAGTAGGGTGATCGAGGCTAGGACCTTGGGTAGCTTTAAGAAGAGTTAGTTAGTTTAATATGTTTATTATGCACCCCATACCCATCCTGTGGGCGGTAGTCAAAAGATTACAGAGGTACATAATTGGTCCAGGGACTGGACTCCAAAGTTTTGATAGCTGAGCAAGTTACAGAGGTAATGAACTCACAATTTACAAAGGTAATGAACTCACAATTTACAAAGGTAATGAACTCACAATTTACAAAGGTAATGAACTCACAATTTACAAAGGTAATGAACTCCAGGTAAGTCTGGTCACAATCATGACAAGTTACAAAGGTATTTACAGATTACAGAGGTACGTAATGGGTCCAGGGACTGGGCCCCCAAAGTTTTGATAGCTGAACTAGGTACAAAGGTAATGAGCTCACAAGTTACAAAGGTAATGAATTCTGTAGAATGGTTACTTACGTTTATACTTTGGCTACAATCATGAACAAATTATAGAGTAATGAGCAATTCACACTTCCACACCCGGTCACAATTGTAATGAGTTATTGGTGCAAATATTGATTGTTGAGTCTCTCTCTCACACACACACACACACACACACACACACACACACACACACACACACACACACACACACACACACACACACACACACACACACACACACACACACACACACACACACACACACACACACACACACACACTTACACACACACTTACACACACACTTACACTTTAGTTTAATATCTTTATGCACCCCATACCCATCCTGTGGGCGGTAGTCAAAAGATTACAAAGGTACATAATGGGTCCAGTGACTGGACCCCAAAGTTATGATAGCTGAACTAGTTACAAAGGTAATGAACTCCAGGTAGATCTGGTCACTAATCATGGCAAGTTACAGAGGTAATGAATCAGCTTCACTCCTATACATGGTTACAGTCATGAACAAATTACAAAGTAATGAACCACTGATACGTCCAATATACAACAAATACGACAATATACGACAATACGACAAATATGCGAGTTGGAGCAGCTGAGTTTGATTTGTGTCATTGGGTACGGGCCAGTAGACCTGCAGTGTTCTTCCATTGTTATGTTCTTATTGGCTATTTGTTTGTGTGAAGGAGGGATGGCAAGTTTATTGTTGGAGAATATGACACTAATATCAACTCTATGGCTTATTTATCTATCACAATTCAACTAATATGACATAATAAACAATATTAATAACATAGAAACATGGAATATACTTTAGAATGAATAAAATAAGTCATTACGTATGTCACGAGAGGTATTACGTATGTCACGAGAGGTGTTGTGTTGTGTTGTTGTTGGGTATATAAGGGCCACTGAGTGTAAGCCGTCCATAATGGTGGTGAAACAGCAGCTGAGGCGGCGGTGGTTTTTGTACCCATATATAACTCCAACAACATTGGAGGATGTGATGAATGGTTTTGAAAACCGACAAGTTGAAGAATTGAGACACTTATGCAACATATGGGAATCTTTATTGAAGAAACGTTTCGCCACACAGTAGCTTCATCAGTCCAATACAAAGTAGAAATGGGTAAGGAGAGTAGAAGTTTGAGGTAATCAGTCCCTCAACCTGGAATCGATGTTTTCAGTCCATCACTCTTGTAGGAAGTGATGGACTGAACACATCAATTCCAGGTTGAGGGACTGATTACCTCAAACTTCTACTCTCCTTACCCATTTCTACTTTGTATTGGACTGATGAAGCTACTGTGTGGCGAAACGTTTCTTCAATAAAGATTCCCATATGTTGCATAAGTGTCTCAATTCTTCAACATTGGAGGAGTTGGTAGAATCGCTGAATCACTAAAGAAGGAACCCTCTACCACCATCACTACTACCTTCTACCACCATCACTACCACCAAAGAAAGCTTCTAGTGCCAGCCCTTTGGTAAAGAATGTGAGAAACACATAATTTATGAAAAAGTTTGTAGAAAAATACAAAGATGGTGGTGGTAGAGTGGACGCAGTTGTGATAGTGGTTGATGAACATAAGAAAGGAGGATCACTGCAGCAGGCCTGTTGGCCCATGCTCGGCAGGTCCTTTACAATTCATCCCACTAACGAAACATTTTCCCAACCCAGTCCTCAATGCTACCCAAGAAATAAGCTCTGATAACTATCCACTCATTTGGGACTTGCAAATGAGTGGGACCTGCCGAGCATGGGCCAACAGGCCTGCTGCAGTGATCCTCCTTTCTTATGTTCATCAACCACTATCACAACTGCTTCCACTCTACCACCACCATCTTTGTATTTTTCTACAAACTTTTTCATAAATTATGTGTTTCTCACATTCTTTACCAAAGGGCTGGCAGTAGAAGCTTTATTTGGAGCCATGGTAGCTTATTTAGCACTTGCAAGCACTAAAATCAATGGAATATTATGAAATATTTCGTAGGAGTATGTGAGGGGACCGTCACTCACTGGTAAACAATGGCACACTGGAAAGGCCGAGGCGGCTCAGAGCGTGAGTACGCGTCTGGGATGAAGGATTATTAGCGAGTTACCGGACCATTTGCGAGCCAATATTTTGACAAAAAATAGGACTGAGGGACTGACAAACAGGCTGAGGGACTGACAAACAAGACTATTTCTGAAATGGACGACTTTCAGGCCAGACGATTATTGAGGGACCACTGTATATATATATATATATATATATATATATATATATATATATATATATATATATATATATATATATATATATATATATATATATATACATATATATACAGTGGACCCCCGCATAGCGAACGCCTTGCATAGCGAACAATCCGCATAGCGAACGCTTTGTTCGCTAAAATTTTGCCCCGCATAGTGGACAAAAACCCGCTCAGCAACCTTCGTCCGAGACGCGTCCAATGTGCGCCCTCAGCCAGCCTCACATGTGCCGCCCGTCCCATTGTTTACCAGCCAGCCTCCGCGGTAACATTCAAGCATACACTCGGAATATTTCGTATTATTACAGTGTTTTCGGTGCTGTTTGTGGAAAATAAGTGACCATGGGCCCCAAGAAAGCTTCTAGTTCCAACCCTACACCTCAAAGGGTAAGAATACCCATTGAAATGAAGAAAGAGATCATTGATAAGTATGAAAGTGGAGTACGTATCACCGACCTGGTCAGGTTGTACAAGAAACCAAAATCAACCATCGCTTCTATTGTGGGCAAGAAAACGGCAATCAAGGAAGCTGTTGTTGCCAAAGGTTTAACTGTGTTTTCGAAACAAAGATCGCAAGTGATGGAAGATGTTGAGAGACTCTTATTGGTGTGGATAAATGAAAAA
>NC_091306.1:36559474-36564474 GCF_038502225.1 Cherax quadricarinatus | reverse complement strand
AAAGGCAGATTCGGTGCACTCAAATCTAGACTGTTAACTCTCAGAATTCGGAGAGAACGCGAACACAAAAAAAAAATTCTTGAATACTGATAAGTTAATACTGTAATTATTCATCTATACAGGTTATTTACATTTAACCCCAACTCTGCTAGGGTGAGATTGACATATGCAGAATGTGTGCCATCTCTGGGAGGATCAAACTCTGTTGCACTGGCTAACTCGTGCTGTATTTGAGGCAAATCTGAATTGGTAGTTACAAATGATACTTGAGGATTTCTCAATACCTGTCGTGTACGTAGGGAATAACGACATTCAGGTTGGTCGTCTGACTGAGTATCAGAGGTAGAGAGTACAGGATCAGGAGGATTGTCAGAGTCTGTCACATTAGTCTGGGTTGGAACATCATTATCATCACATACTAACTTAATATGATCTAAATGCGATTCTTTATACTGACCAGTACTTTTCTCTAACCTTATACTTATTGCCAGTGATATGTTCAACTACTCGATAAGGACCAACAAACTTTTGATCAAGCTTAGGCATTGCAGACGTTTTGTTAAAGTTAGTCAGCATAACTCTCGAACCTACTTTGATTTTGGACGGCTTTGCTCGAGTGTTTGCGACTCTTGTAAATTCTGCTGTTGATTTATGAAGTGTTTCACGGATTCTTCTAAAAACACTTTGAGCTAAGCTGGTACGAGTTGCTATGAAATCATCAGGGTTGTAATTTGGTTTCGGATTAGAATATAACAACTCATAAGGCAAACGTTTATCTACACCGTACAATGCATAATGTGAAGTGTCACCTATAGAATCATTATAAGCAGAATTTATAGCACACTGCACATCAGGTATAACTTCATCCCAAGTTTCACTGTTGGGATTGATAGTGGCTCTCAAGACATCAAGTACTTATTGGTTCATTCCGCTAACCCATTGCTGGCAGGATGATGAGGAACAATGGTGGATTTAGAGATCTTATACAAGGTACACAATTTTTCAAGAATCTCATTACAGAATTCACCTCCATTATCTGTTACTAGGGACTTAAGGGTGGTATGCCTGCAGATAATGCATTCTTTAAATGCTTTAGCTACTGTCTCTGCAGTCTTATCTGCAATAGGAACTAACTCTCAATATCTGGTGAAATGGTCTACCATAACACACAGATGTTTGTTGCCTTGGAAGGAACATTGGAAATTAGATAACAAATCTAGCGCAACTCTTTCCCATGGTTCGCTAGTAGTTTGATACACTTGGATTGGATTAGGGCCATTAGCATTACCTTTATGTTGCATGCAGACACTACATTTCTTAACATACTCAGAAATATCAGTTGCCATACGAGGCCAAAAGTATTTCAATCTGGCTTGTTTTACTGAACGATCCATACCAGGGTGCGCAACACTTGGTACATCGTGAACTAGCTGTAAGGCTACATTTACTAGTGACTGTGGAATTACTAACTGTTGAACTCTTCTGCTAGGAGTACCCAACTCGGCTGTTCGATACAGTAATTCTTGGTTCATGACAAAGTCACTGATGGGTGCTGGTGGCTTCACAGTCAGAATACGATCTTCCTGGAGCAGGAATCGAATCACACCAGACCACATGGGATCTGTTCGTTGAGCATTCTTTACATCCTCAGCTCTAAATGGAGGGTCTACAGTTACAGTGGACCCCCGCATAACGATATTAATCCGTTCCTGGGAGCTCATTGTTATGCGAAATTATCGTTATGCGAATGAATTTTCCCCATAAGAAATAATGGAAATCAAATTAATCCGTGCAAGACACCCAAAAGTATGAAAAAAAAATTTTTGCCACATGAAATATACATTTTCCTACACACAAAGAGAAGGATACATGCACAATAGTAGAGTAGTACATGCACAATATATATTGTGCGTGTACTACTATACTAAATGAAGAATAAATGACACTTACCTTTATTGAAGATGCAGCAATGACTGATGAGACACTGTGTCCTGGGAGTGCCTTTTCCTCCTGAGTACTGTAGGTCCTGTTTGGCATTTTCTACCAGAACAGGCCTTATCACACTGTGTATGCCACTACGATTCTTAAATCTCTCAAACCAACCTTTGCTGGCTTTAAATTCACCAATATGAGCACTAGTTCCAGGCATTTTTCCCTGTTCACCTGGGTGTTAGTCGACTGGTGTGGGTTGCATCCTGGGAGACAAGATTAAGGACCCCAATGGAAATAAGTTAGACAGTCTTCGATGACACTGACTTTTTTGGGTTATCCTGGGTGGCTATCCCTCTGGGGTTAATTGTTTCTTGGTATTCTCAATAAGCCACACAAACAACGGTGCTACAGCAGCAGCAGCAGCAGCTGACAGTGCTACAGCAGCAGCTGACAGTGCTACAGCAGCAGCAGATGGTGCTACAGCAGCAGCAGATGGTACTACAGCAGCAGCAGCAGCTGACGGTGGTACAGCAGCAGCAACAGCTGACGGTGCTACAGCAGCAGCAGCAGCTGACAGTGCTACAGCAGCAGCTGACAGTGCTACAGCAGCAGCAGACGGTGCTACAGCAGCAGCAGATGGTACTACAGCAGCAGCAGCAGCTGACGGTGGTACAGCAGCAGCAGCAGCTGATGGTGCTACAGCAGCAGCAGCAGCAGCTGACAGTGCTACAGCAGCAGCAGCAGCTGACAGTGCAGCAGCAGCTGACAGTGCTACAGCAGCAGCAGCAGCTGATAGTGCTACAGCAGCAGCAGCAGCTGACGGTGGTACAGCAGCAGCAGCAGCTGACGGTGCTACAGCAGCAGCAGCAGCAGCTGACAGTGCTACAGCAGCAGCAGCAGCTGACAGTGCTACAGCAGCAGCAGCAGCTGACAGTGCTACAGCAGCAGCAGCAGCTGATAGTGCTACAGCAGCTGCTGACAGTGCTACAGCAGCTGCTGACAGTGCTACAGCAGCAGCAGACGGTGCTACAGCAGCAGCTGACAGTGCTACAGCAGCAGCAGCAGCTGACAGTGCTACAGCAGCAGCAGCAGCATCAGCAGTTGACCATGGTACCACAGTATTTCGATAATATTTCTCACCCTTTTTACCACAGGGCTGGGACCAGAAGCTTTCTTGGGGCCCATGGTCACTTATTTTGCAGATAAAATCACCAAAAATGCTGTAATAATACGAAATGTTCTGATTGTATGCTTGGATGTTACCGCGGAGGCTGGCTTGTAAATAATGCCACCGGCGGAACATGTGAGGCTGGCTCAGGCCTCACATAGACGCGTCTCGGACGAATAGCGTTGAGCGGGTTTTTTAGCGGTATGCGAGGCAAAATCTTAGTGATAAAATGTATCGGTATGCGGATTTAACGTTATGTGATGCCAACGGTATGCGGGGGTCCACTGTACTATACTAACATGTCGCGATAAGGCATCTGCGACTACATTTGACTTGCCAGATAAGTGTTCAAAGGTGGGATTGAACTCTTGGATAGTCAAGGTCCATCTGGCTAACCTTCCAGTAGGCTGTTTGTTCTGGAATAAAGGTATCAGTGGAGCCTGGTCTGTCAAGACATGAACAGAGTACTGATAAATAATGTCTCGGAAGTGCTTTAAAGACCATACTATTGCTAAAGCTTCTTGCTCAGTTACTGTATAATTACATTCAGTCTTCGTAAGGACTCGGCTAGCAAATGCAACTGCGTTGTACTTGCCATCAGTCTTCTGAGCTAGTACGGCACCTATGCCAATAGAACTAGCATCAGTTGTCAGATAGAAGGGCTTAGAAAAATCTGGAAATTTCAAAATTGGAGCAGATGTTAGCTTTTCTTTTAGAGTTTGGAATGCTCTTTCTTGACGGAAGGTCCAAATGAAAGGAGCATCTTTCTTAACCCTTTGACTGTTTCCGACGTATAAATACGTCTTACGAGCCAATGTTTCTGACGTATTTATACGCATAAATTCTAGCAGCTTCAAATCAAGCAGGAGAAAGCTGGTAGGCCCACATGTGAGAGAATGGGTCTCCATGGTCAGTGTGCACCATATAAAAAAAATCGGGGAGCCAGTGGTGCATTGTGGGAATGCCATTTCAGTTGTCATTTTTCAGCATGTCTAGCGGTAAGAAATATGTGATTCCCCAGCAAATCTGGGACTCTTCTCTTCCCAAGTGATGCTCTAACACAGATGGAAGTGTCAGTGAAGATCAATTTCATGATTTGGAGGAGTTTGAGACCAAAAGCAATTTAGGAGGAGGAGGGGGAGGAGGGGAGGAAGAGGAGGAGGAGGAGGAGGAGGAGGGAAGGAAGAGGAGGAGGAGGAGGAGGAGGAGGAGAAGAGGAAGAGGAGGAGGAGGAGGAGGAAGAAGAAGATGTAATAATATTGTTCCCTTGAAGCAAGAAAAAAAAAAGTCCACCCCATGACAGTGACAAGATAAGGGGAGATAACATCTGATAAGAGCTGACTTTGATGAGGGTAAAGGAGGGTAATATTACATGACCATTGCCCTCCCTTTGTTTTTGCTGGTACACAAACATTTCTGTCTGTCTATTTGTCTGTCTGTCAAGCTCCCTGTCTGTCCATCTAGCTCTCTGTCTCAGAGAGAGCCACAAGACTGTGTCATCACGTTTACTCACATCTTCAAGCAGAGTATAGCACTTTGTCTGGATTTCTTGGGTTATCCTAGGTAATTTACACTATGTATACTTGTATTTATGTGTACCTGTGAGACAGAGATAGGCAGACAGATAGAAAGAGAGACAGATTGAAAGATATAAAATGAGGGAGAAAGATAATTAGATAGAATGGAGGAGGGGAAGCAGCATCCGACCCCATTGTTTTGACAGGCGGTAGGGTAGTGACTAATGACACAATATGTCACTTTGACAGCTGCCGACTCCTGACTCAAAACAATTATAAGCCACACACTCGCACACAAGGAGGAGGAGGAGGAGGAAGAAGAAGAAGAGGAGGAAGAAGAAGAAGAGGAGGAAGAAGAAGAGGAGGAGGAAGAAGAAGAAGAG
>NC_091306.1:36534474-36556974 GCF_038502225.1 Cherax quadricarinatus | reverse complement strand
ATACAGATAGAGACACACAGACAGAGATAGACAGAGACAGACAGAGATAGACAGAGATAGACAGAGACAGACAGAGATAGAGATAGACAGAGAGATATAGACAGACAGAGAGACAGCCAAAGCAAGTCAGCCGGCCAGCTTGCCGAATACATAAGAACATTAAGAAGGAACATTGCAGCAGGCCTACTGGCCCACGCAAAGCAGGTACATGTTCCCCCCCCCCCCGGCTCAGACCAATGACCCGCCTAGTCAGGTCACATCCATTGAAGGAAGGAGCATGACATCAGGCCTAGTAGCACATGCTAATCAGGTCCAGCTCTCACCCACCCACACTCACTCGTGTATTTATCTAACCTATTTTTACTTTCCTCTTAAAATGGGAGTGGTAATGTGACATGGCATCAGTAAATCCCTGGTGTTTGCCACGCTATTTGTTCTAGGTGGCGCTCAATTGAGCTGGTGCTCCCACAAGGTACTAAGTGCTCCTAGATTTTTTTTAATAGTGCACACATTGAGTGTACAGACCCATTCTTTCATGTCTAGGTGATTCAAGCCTGTTGTGCCAAATTTGAAGGAATGAGAAATGAAATGTTGTTCTACGTTTGGAGCGCTATGCGTGCAGATGTAGACCTACGTTTGGACAGTTTAAGGGTTAAAACAATGACTTTGCGGTGTATTTTCATGTAGTATTTATGGTTGTATTCTTGTTTTCTTTGTCTCGTTTGATAGAATGGAAGATATATTACAGAAATATAGATGATTTCTGAATGGTTTACGAACTAAAAGGACCTTGAAATTGAGCTCAGAGTAGCAGAAATGTTAGATTTTTTGCCAATCTTTGAGAGTAAACAAATCACATCACACGTCCAATACATGTCAACTGGTGGGTTTAATATGCTTTCACAAATGTGCTGATATTATTTATTCCATTTTTACAATAATGCAGCAGTCTGTATAACAGTAAATCTTCTATTTTTTGTGTGAATAAAAATTCAAAATGGACTAATGAACAGAAAAAATTTTATTGTATTGCTAGGAATGTTTACATGGTTAATTCTGAGCCCTATTTTGAAATTGGCCTTCTTTGAATTTTGTATGAAATTGGCCAAATTATCAATTTCTGATAAATTTTATTGGTAGTTAAAATCAGTAAATGGGTGGTTTCTTGTACTCGCTTGATAGAACGAAAGGAGTTCTAGCGAAATAGCTTTGAGTTTTGTCTACTGGAACAATGGAAATGGCCGAAAATAGGGCTCAAATTGGGTGAAATCGCTGTTGCGTAAATATTGCCGAAACCTCTATCTTCGCACAATTCCATAAGTTTTCCATCAAGTTTCGTACTTTTGGTTTCATTACCATCAGAAAAAGATTGTCAATTCATAAGTTTTTTAATTCTTCAACACTGAGAGCAAGTTCATGAGCAGGGGTCAAGACAGTGACAGGTTTAGTAGTATCTATTTAAAATTCTTTGTAATCTTTCCATCTTTATTTAATATTTTCACTTCCACTTTTTTCCCTTTATTCAGTTTTGGTAATTGTATTGACGCACTCTTGTATACTGCCGCAGCCGTCTGGCAAATACACTAGCATGTGCAAAACCATGTATGCAGAATTCTCTAAATATTTTTACATTTTTGTAATCTTTAGCCGAGTTGTAAAGGAAGAACCATTTACTTAATATTATAAAAACCTACTATTGTACACAGTATCATTTAATGTAAAACTCATGTTATTACTTTCTATTTTAGTATGATGCTGTGACTTGGTGAATTATCTTAATCAGACATTAATGTTAGGCAGTATCATTGGACACCTAAATGTTCTCTAGGACTAACTTAAATTTGTATCTTTATTTGCAGTAAAACTCATTCTTTTTATTCCTTTTAATAAATTTCTAACTTACTAAGTATTGAAATTTTCTTTAGTTACACTGTTTGTCAAGCAGTTGATTGTTTTTAATGTATTATTTCCCACAAAAGTGGTACTCCAAGAATGAAACATTAAGTCATTAATCCTGTAGCTATTTTTCCAGAAGTGCTCTCACACAATGCTAAATAAACATGACCCACCTGTCATCATAACACTGAATTTAAATTATTTGTACTTTGTCCAGCTGTGTTTTTTAATTACATACTTTGCTTGATAAATTAATTTTTAAAGAATTTTCTGTGTGACAAAATTTAAGATTTAATTTTCAAAAAATTTGTTCAGGTCTCTTAACAAAACAAAGCAGCTAAAATAAGTTTAGCTGCTTTCATTAACAATTTACTAAAGTTTTCTTGACATCCCTTCATAATATAAGCCCTAGACTACAAAGTTTTGCTTGAGTTATAGAAATATTTGTGTAATATTGTTATAATTTTTTTATTTATTCTTGATTGCTTAATATGCAAAATTGGTGTGCTAAATGAGTGTTCTAACTTGTGAACATTTATTTTATGAGTGAACAAGTATTGTACTACACCATGCATTGTGGCAGAAAAATGGTCATATCTTTGAATGCTAATCTTGAGCATCCATTTGTACCACCACACTCCCCATTAGCCACTTCATATTGCAGGCTGCCTAGGACTCCTAATTTCTCTCTCGTTGCTTCAGGGATCTGTGTAGTTGTTTTGCCTTCAGTAATTAATTAATTTTTGTTTATTCACTTGAAAAAAATGGAAAGCTTTGCAGTATTCATATGGTGTTAAATCCGGAGACCTCAGTGAACTAAATGACATTGAGTGAATCTTGTGAAGATGTTATGCAATGAAGTAATCATGATCTAAGAATGAAATATTTTGTGCTCCTAAGAAGTCAGTCAAGTCATAGAGTTGAGGGGAGAGAGATGGATCTTCAGAGGAAAGATTAGTTTTGGGTGATGTAGACTTCCAGAGAAGGGATTAAATGAAGGAAAATTTGAGCTGAAATGAAAGAATATTTAGTATTGTGACAAGAGGGTGTTTCATAGCCTTGACTATTGGAGTAGTATAAATTCTTGTCATGAGGAAATGGTTCAGAGTTTAGAGAAGAGGGAATGATGATCTTCCTGCCTGCTGCAGTCTTGTTTATCAGTTCTGCCTTTGTTTAGCAATGGTCCATTGCCTCTCATTGACTCTAGTTCAAAATTGTGTAGTTTAGAAATAAATTTAAGTTTAGCTCTCTTCCATTAGAGAGATATTGGGGATTTATTATATATTTAAGCATTGCAGTTTTTTCTTCTTTTGAACTTTGTGATTTCTGGCATGAATAATTTAATAATTTTAAATCTACTAGCCAAAATAGAGCTTTTTTAATTTTCAGCTCCAAGAAGACTGGAAAGCAACCTTGATAAAGTGAGAGAAGATGAGCGGAAAATGGATCAGAGTCAGGATGGAGAAATTAAAACCAGAGAAGATGAGGTTAAGTTTGAGGACTTGAAGGAAATCCTTAGTAGGCAGAAAACACTAATGAAAAATCTCGAAGATGAACTAGAGAAACCTAATGCCAATCCCTCTTCAATTGTAACTTTTCTTTTGAGCATTATTGATCTGCTTCCTGGACAGTTGACCCCACAGCAGTATGCAGGTTTGGACCAGCCTAATCAACATGCACAGCTATTTTATAAATACCTCTGTGCCATAAATGTTGGCATGTTGATTAAGAATTTTGTGAATAATGGAGTTTTGAGGAAAAATTCTGATTGCAAGATATTGTTTCATGAAATTTTGCAAGCTTGCTATTTAGAAGAAAGTGTGAGTGCATTACTAATCACAATAAATGAGGCAGACTTGGATAAATCAAAGGTTGCAGCAAATTTATTAGAGAGAGTAATTTTATCAGATTCATTTTTGTTCTGTCTTTTGAGACATGCTTCACTATTTATGAGGAAGGAAAAGGACATAGTAGTATGGGAGGAAACTGTTAGACTTCTCATCACCTTGCCAGAAAAGGTTGCAAATAAACTTCATAGCAATATTCCAGAGACCTTGATACCAAAAATATATTGCAAAGTTATTGCCTATCAAGTTCTTCAGGCTGTGTGTTTTATAGCTAAGGGACTAAGCAAAGATGTTCCTGGCAATGTTGAACCCATTGGCAAACTTTTTGGCCACATGTGTTATGTTAGTGATGCACAAGCTTTGCTCACTCCTTTTGTCTATTGGGTAAAAAAGTGTTCCTCCAAAAATCCCGTAGTTGTAAGAGTCACACACAAAATATTTCAGCATATACCCCCTATGGCTAAAGAAAGATTCATTGCAACCTTGTTAAGTATGGAAATTGACTACAAAATGCTGTATATAATGGTGGGAGATTCTGGCATTGTTTGTCCAAAGACTAATTATCTTCTTACACAAAAGTTTCTCATTACTAGACAACTCTCTAGCATGTCAGTTCCTGTTATTATTGAATATTTAGCAGCCTCAGAAAGTAGCCACCAAGTTCTCAGAACTACATTTCAAACATTGTTCAGTACTTGGTGTGACAAGAGCATTATGGCTCATACATCCTTTGAGTATCACAAAGACATTACTAGAGGCCTGTTGGCCTGCCTTGCTCACTTCACTGAAACTGATGTTCACTATTGTAGAGATGAAATTATGGAAAAAATGCTTCATGGAATTGCTAGTCACCTTGACAGTGCAAATCATCAGATGAATCTGGTGGGGATGGTTGTGGGTGAAGAGTTAACAAAAGTCTTTTATGCAGATGCCCCAAAACTCAGATTTGAATATGATGATAATAAACTTGTTCTTGATTTAAAGCTTGTTGGGTGTTGCAAGAAAAATTATAAAACGTGTAAAAATTTAGTTTCCTTAATAGAGGTTGATGTGACAGAAGACAGTGATGAAAATTCATTTTGGTTTGAGGACTTGAGGATGGAATTACAAAATTTGAGTACATCTAAGAGATCATTTAGTAGATCCAAAGAAAATGAGGACACTTCTGAAATGGAAAGTAAAGATAAGGAAAATAATTTTCCAACAGGTGAAATAATCAAAAGTGTTGGTGAACAGTACCCAGGGTCATTTGACAATGTTGAAGGATTGGATAGTGATGATGAATTTCAACCATATGACATGTCAGATGATACACCTAAAACCAAAGTTAAGTCACCATCATATCCTCAAGAAGTTCTAGAATATTTAATTGAAGGTGAAGCAGACATGGTTGAAGCAGCTCTGAAGGTATCCGAGAAAATTGTACGTCAGGAATCAGCAAGAGTGGATTCTGAACTAATTGTGGAGATGACGAAGGTTGTCCTCTGTTTAGAAGATAATTATAACACTGAGGGGTTTGAGGAAAGCCGTTTGAAAACTCTTCTTGCATTGACGATCTCGCATCCTAGCAAGTGTGCACTATACCTTGGTGGTGAATTTTATAAAAGAAACTATAGTGTTAGGAAAAGAATGGATATATTACATACTCTAAGTAGAGCTGCAGTTGAACTCTCAGGAGCAGATCAGTGTATTTTATCAACTAGAAATGATACTGTTCCATCTACTAATAAAAATTTACATGAAACCTTGAAAAAGAATGTAATGAAAAATGTTGCTGGATTTTTTTTCTTTCCTCTTATCCATGGCATTACTGAGTCACAGCCATATCTTGATTTATTAGACACAGATCGTGCTCTCCTATGTAATCTTTTGAGGACTCTTGGTCTGATTGTTGAGATTACTGGACAGTGTGAAATAACATTGAAAATGGCTGAGTGTCTTTTGGAATTAACTTGGTTCTTACGCACACATAGTGACTCTCAAGTTCGTGCTGCTTGTTTAGAAGCTCTTAGTGCAGGTTTGGCATGTGTGCCTGATGCTGTATTGTTGTCACTAGTTCCAGGAGACCTGCTTGAACTGCGCCAGTGGTTGGCAATAACCCTAAAAGAGGATAAAGACAAAAAATGCCAACTTCTTGCAACAAAGTTGGCACTGAAATTAGACAAATGCTTTTCTTAGTAAATTGGCTATTCTAGTAGTTAAATATAAGTTACACTGTGTACTCGCTTAGTTGAGGCTGCAGGGGTCGAGTCCAAGCTCCTGGCCCTGCCTCTTCACTGGTCGCTACTAGGTCACTCTCCCTGAACCGTGAGCTTTATCATACCTCTGCTTAAAGCTGTGTATGGATCTTGCCTCCACTACATTGCTTCCCAAACTATTTCACTTTGTGTGTGTGTGTGTGTGTGTGTGTGCGCACACGTGTGTAATGTGTGTGTGTATGTATATAATGTATATGTACATGTGTGTGTGTATGTATATGTATTTATATATTTGTATTGTATTTTAACAGCTGTAACTGGCAGCTTTTCATTTTATAAATTTCATTTTAACAGTTTGCTGCTTTTTATTATGAAATAATGGTACCCTGAGTTTGGTACAGTTCCCACCTTGAACAATTATGCAAGTGTATTATTGTAAGTGCTTTTGTAAGTGTATTTTTGGGGGTCTGAAATGGACTAATGTAATTTACATTATTCCTTATGGGAACAAATTGGTTCAGTAACACTACTCGAACAGCCTTCTGGAAGAAATTATGGCTGAAACTCTGTGTACCACTGTATATAGATTTTCTGAAATGTATTTTTAGTTCTTCAGTTGACAACTTGTGGGATTATATTGTTTTTGTATTCTTACTGTTCCCTTACTGTTTACTCTTACTATTCCATTGAGGGAGAGGCCCTGATAATGAAGGGCTCTTGATCTAAGGAGTTAAACTACCCCCCTTTAGATCATTTCTTAATGTGTCCTATTTCCCAGGTGCTGTATAATCCTGACAGGTTTAGTGCTTACTGTGAATATAATTCTACTAATATAATTGTTGCTGTGTTCCTCTTGCTGCTGCTGCACTCTTCTGTTGCTCCACTCAATTGCTCTCATCTTTACAATAGCTGCAATTTCTTGTCACATGAGCAGTTATAACTGTGAATCCATATTAGATAATATTTTGTGGCTGTTTTTACTTTATGGTAACAGATCTCCCAACGTATTTGCAGCTTGCAAATTATTTTCCTCAAGAAAATGCTAGTATAAAGGATTATGTGACATGGTCGCAGATGCTGTCAATTCAGTGTTTTAAAACTATTTTTTGAGTTAATTTTTATGGACCAAATTGGTAAATGTGTTTTAGGAATTAGTGTTAATGAGGTGGGATGCCATGTGTTAGTAGTACTGTACTCAGCAGTAGCAAGAAAAGGCAAAGCCTCTACACCAGTCATCTTCCCTTGTATGCTACATAAAGGTGATGAATGCCACCAGTCATATACCCTTTTTTTTTTTTTTTTTTTTTAACATGCTGGCCGTCTTCCACTGAAGCACGGTGACCCAAAAAAGAAACATTCACCATCATTCACACATAATCAGTCTTCACAGAGGTGCCCAAATATGACAGTTTAGATGTCACTCCAAACAGCCAATGTCCCTTGTATACTACATAAAAGTAATGACTATCACCAGTCATCTCCACTTCTATACAACATTAAAGTGTAATGCTCACAAGTGATAAACAATGCAGTCTTTATTAGTAAAATGTTTCACCCTTGAGTGAGCTTTATCAAGTACATAAAGTAAATGACACAATAAGTACAGTACAGTGGAACCTGGATTTCAGCCATAATCCTTTCCAGAAGGTCAACCTAAATCAGAAAAGGCCGAAAACCAAAGTCACATTTCCCATAAGAATTAATGTAAATACAATTAATCTGTTCCAGACACTCAAAAATATTAATAAAAAATACATTTTTTAACTCTCTGACTGCTTTGGTCATATATATACATGTACAGTAGGGCCCCACTTAAACGGCTGGTTAGGTTCCAGGCTACCGCCATAAAGCGGAAACCGCCGTAAAGTGGAACACCCTTTTCTTTCCTTATAAATGCATACAAACACTAGATAACAAGTTTACACTAACATATATTAAGTTAGCAATAGAACCAGGCATCAAAAAACAATAAAAAAGTACAATACACACATAGTGCACTCATTACTTACCTTAAAATATTTATAGTCTTAATCTAGGGTGAGACAAGTAGCATTTATTGTAAGAAATCAAGTGTGGTATGTATGGTAGTCAGCCGGGCTACCATACCAGGCCACCCCACCCACACTTACTATTCTATGATATTTAAGCATCCCAGAGCGATAAAATGTATATACAGTTCACTCATTACTTACCTTAAAATATTTGTTGTCTTAATGTAGGGTCAGGAGTAAGTAAATGAGATAAAACGAATAAATGAGAGAGAGAAAGAATGAGTGCATGAGAGAGGACAGGCGCAGAGTTATGTAAACAAACCAGGCGAACGTAAGTTTTGTAAACGAAGTGTACACGTCTGGTTTGTGTACAAGTTACTTTGTGTACAGGTTGTCTCTACATTGATACGGTAGAATAAATAAAGAAGAACATTCCCATTATCATGTAGCATCATTTTGAGAAGAAATGATGCTCTGAGTGAAGGCAATGGAAATAAGTCACTCTGACTTTTTTGGGTTATCCTAGGTTCTCTACACATGTTATGTATGATACTCTATGTAACTGTATTTGTGTATACCTGAATAAACTTACTTACATACATACGAAAGGAATAATTTTCTACAGTTACCCCCAGTAACACATTTTCTCTTGTGTTAGATTAGAGAAAATGTTATTCTTGCCGTCACTTGTACAAGTTATCTGGCTACCACATCTCATATTTGTTTATTTATTATATTGTGGGGTGTATTTATCATCTTTTTATGTTATGTATCGTGTTTATTATATAATTTTGAAAAAATATCATGGATGGATTAATGAAAATGTGTATATTAACGTAATATACGACATTTAATGAGACTCGGTGATTACTATTATTATTATTATTATTATTATTATTATTTCTAATATGGCGTCACTTGTGCAAGTCGTCTGCTACCACATCTCACATTTATGTTTATTTATTCTACTGTGGGGTGTATTTATCTTATTTATGTTATGCATCGTGTTTATTATATAATTTTGAAAAAATATCTTTGATGGATTAATGAAAATGTGTATATTAACGTAATATACAACATATAAATGAGACTCGATGATTATTATTATCATTACTAATATGACGTCTGGAGACATAAGACACACTTACTGATTTTAATGTGTTCCTGCACGCCAGCACAGTATGTAAGTTTATTTAGGTACAGGTATACATAAGTATAATTATCAGAGTATATATAAAATATGAAATAACTTTTAAAAACGCTTGAAATTTTGGAGTTTCCAGATAAAATGGAGAGACTTAGTGCTTATTGAGCTCACAGAGAATGTAAACAAACAGGGTGGGGCACGGTGACCGTATTAGAAAGTCAGGTGAGGGGAGCCGTAAAGCGAGTTTTGGTCATAATTTGAAATGACCGTATTAGCGGAACGCCATAAAGTGAAACGCCGTAAAGCGGGGTCCTACTGTGTGTCTTACAAGCCAGTGTTTCGGACGTATATGTACTCGATAATTCTAGCGGCTTCAAATCAAGCAGGAGAAAGCTGGTAGGCCCACATGTGAGAGAAGGGGTCTGTGTGGTCAGTGTGCACCACATAAAAAAAAAATCCTGCAGCATGCAGTGCATAATGAGAAAAAAAAACCTGACTGCTTTTTTGGATTAAAACGCCGAATTTGAGGTGTATTTTCGTATAGTATTTATCGTTGTATTCTCATTTTCATGGTCTCGCATGATAAAATGGAAAACATATTGCAGAAATAGTTGATTTTGATTAGTTTCACGATGAAAACGACCTTGAAATTGAGCTCAAAGTAGCGGAAATGTTGATTTTTACCAATGTTCAAGAGTAAGCAAATCACATCACACGTCCAGTACACGTCAACTGGGGAGTCTAATATTCTTTCACTAGTGCACTGATATTATTTATACCATTTTTACAGTAATGCAGTGGTCTGCATAACAGTAAATTTTGTATTTTTTGTATGAATAAAAAATCAAAATAGAAAGCAATAGTAATATAAGAGGGGCCTGGAGACGTGACTAATGAACAGAGGATATGTTATTTTAGTGCCAAGAATGTCTACATTGTTTAGTCTGGACCCTATTTTGAAATTGGCATCTTATTTAATTTGCGTGAAATTGGCCAAATTGCCAGTTTCTGACCACTTTATTGGGTAGTTCAAATCGGTAAATGGGCAGTTTCTTGTACTCAGTTGATAGAAAAAATGAAGTTCTAAAGAAATAGCTATGTGTTTGGTCAACTGGAACAATGGAATTGGCCAAAAACAGGGCTCAAAGTCGGCGAAATTGCCGATCCATATATGTCGCCGAGACTGCTAACTTCACAAGATCGTAATTCCGTGAGTTTTTGACCAAATTTCATAGTTTTGGTGTCATTACCATCGGGAAAAGATTATCATTTCATAAGAAAAAAAAAATTTCCAAAAATTTTGCAATATAGAATGACAGTTTCAGAAAGGGACTTGCGACAGTCAAAGGGTTAAAGAATACCTATAGTTTTTACATACAGAAAACAGTGGGAAATATATATAAAGCAATAATTTTACTGATAAATGAACATTGCATACCTTTATTGAAGACTCTTGTTGGCATATTGAAGGTGAGAAAGGGAGAGGGAGGAGTTCATTGTTTGGAAGGGAAATCCCCCTCCATAAGGACTTCAGGTATCAAGTCCCTCTCTGGGGTTACTTCACTTTGGTTTTTTACTGGCACTAGAACCAACTTGAGTCATTGCACCCTTGTTGTACAGAAAAACTGTCCAGAGAGGTCTGTTTCTGGCATCTCTAAGATTTGCCTGAAGTGGAACAAGGTGTTGGCACTGAACATGTTGCAGATATGGCTTCTTTCAGCTTGGTCAGTGTGATGTTTCTCCACAAAACTTCGCACCTCCCTCCACTTTGCAAAATTTGTCCTTAATCACTGAAGAAAGCACATTCTCTCCTCTGCTGGCCTTAAATTCACTAACAACAGCCCTTGTTCCAGGCATTTTCTTTGAGATCTGCATGCATCTGCCTTGCCTTTTCACAAATGATCAACTCCACAATGCTATCTCCTGCTAATTCTTTCTCGTTGATCCATACCAACAATAACTTCTCCACATCTTGGATAATTGATGATCTTTGTTTCGTTAGCATATTTACCCCTTTCACAACATTAGCTTCCTTGATTTTTTCTTTCTCTGCCAGGACTTAAGTGATTGTTGGTTTGGATTTCCCATACATCCTAGTTAGCTCCAAGACACATACACCACTCTCTTACTTTGCTATAATTTCTTTCTAGAATTCTATTGTCTCTCTTACTTTCTTTGTCAAAGGGCTGGCACTAGGAACTTTCTTTGGGCCCATGGTGGCTTATTTCGCAGTTGCACTGAATAAATAACCACCCAAAACAATGGATTATAATGAAATGTTTGGATGAATGTGCGGAGCCTTGCTCACTCACCCAGAGACACAGCCAGACTGACTCACGAATGTGGAGGAATGGCGGGTGGACGCATCAAACACAGCAGATTTCAGAGTTGCCGGCCAAAATCCAGGACAGAATTTGGGCCAAAATGGCCGAATTCTGAATTGGCCGATGTCCGGGGTTCCACTGTACTTGATAAAGCGTGATTATTGGTGAACCATTTTACCAATAAAGACATCACTATACTGTATTAACCAGGTTTAGCACTATGTGAATAATAATATTATTATTATTATTATTATTATTATTTTTATTATTATTATTATTCTTATTATTATTATTATTAATGTATTATTATTATTATTATTGTGTGTATTTACCATCTACCTGTTTGTGCAATGTAATGGCTTCGTAAACTATTCTGTCAACTACTCGCTGTTGACTGCTGTCACATTTGTTGTACAATACGTACTATGTGTATAAAACCATTTGTGTGTTATATAATTTTTATGAACCTGTGTACTACGATCTTTAATAAATTGGATGTTTTTTTAGGACTGTATTATAATTGTGATGGGGCATGGGTAGAATGTATTGGTTAGAGCCATCATGAAATCTTTAAAGAAGATGAATTACATCTCCCTGCCTCAGTTGTTCTTGTGTAATTCTTTGTCATCATTACCATAACATTGGAGATACTAATTCAGAATGTGGTAGCATTTTTCCAGTATGTGTTTGGCTTAACATAAGTCATTATATCAAAGCTTTAAATTTTTGCCATATAAATGTTTAATAAAGATTTTAAGACTGAAGGAGGGGTGTTAATGTTGCAGTTTAAAAACTGTAGTGTAAAGCACCCTTGTGGCAAGACAGTGATGGAGTGAATGATGGTAAAAGTTTTTCTTTTTCGGGCCACCCTGCCTTGGTGGGAATCGGCCAGTGTGTTGTTAAAAAAAATAATATAAAAAATAACACTGGTATGTGAAAGTTAACATGCAGGGCCTCCCTACCTAGTCTACAACATCAACAAGGATATCAGACATCAGACAACATACACCAATACTCCAATAACCAGAGTAATTTTTTTTTCCAACAAATTGGCCGTCTCCCACCAAGGCAGTGACCCAAAAAGAAAGAAAATCCCCAAAAAGAAAATACTTTCATCATCATTCCACACTTGCACCTCACTCATACATAATCACTGTTTTTGCAGAGATGCCCAGATAAAACAGTTTAGGAGCATATACTATAAAGATATATAACATATCCCTCCAAACTGCCAATATCCCAAACCCCTCCTTTAAAGTGCAGACATTGTACTTCCCATTTCCAGTACTCAAGTCCGGCTATATAAAAATAAGCGGTTTCCCTGAATCCCTTCACTAAATATTACCCTGCTTACACTCCAACAGCTCATCAGGTCCCAAAAACCATTCGTCTCCATTCACCCGTATCTAACACGCTCACACACGCTTGCTGGAAGTCCAATCCTTGCTCACAAAACCTCCTTTACCCCCTCCCTCCAACCTTTTCGAGGATGACCCCTACCCCGCCTTCCTTCCCCTACAGATTTATATGCTCTCCATGTGATTCTACTTTGATCCATTCTCTCTGAATGACCAAAACACCTCAACAACCCCTCTTCAGCCCTCTGACTAATATTTTTATTAATTCCACACCTTCTCCTAATTTCCACACTCCGAATTTTCTGCATAATATTTACACCACGTATTGCTCTTAGACAGGACATTTCCATTGCCTCCAACCGCCTCCTCGCTGCAGCATTTTTAACCCAGGCTTCACACCCATATAAGAGTTGGTACCACTGTACTTTCATACATTTCATTCTTTGCCTCCATAGATAATGAGAGAAAAAAAACTGACACCATAATTTTCGATTAAAACAGCGACTTTGCAGTGTTTTTTGTATATTTTTTATAGTTGTATTTGTGATTTCTTGGTCTCATTTGATAGAGTGGAAGGTATATTACAGAAATGGAAATGATTTTGATGGTTTTAATAATGGAAATGGCTTGAAAATGAGCTCAAAGTAGCAGGAATGTTAAATTTTTGCCGATGTTCAAGAGTAAACAAATGACCTCACACGTCTAATACATGCCTGCTGGTGGGTCTAATATATGTTCACAAATGTGGTGATATTATTTATACAATTATTACAATATTGCATAACAGAAATCTTCTGTTTTTTGGTTTGAATAAAAATTCATTGTGAATAAAAAATAAAAATGGAATTCATTTGTAAAGCCTGAAAACATAACTAATGAACAGAGCAAATGTTAGTTTAGTGCCAGGAATGCCTGCATTGTTTATTCTGGACCCTGTTTTGAAATTGGAATATTTTGAACTTTGCATTAAATTGGCCAAATTACCAATTTCCAATCATTTTATTTTGTAGTTGAAACAGTTGACTTGGCAATTTCTTGTGCTCAGTTGATAGAATAGAAGTAATACTAGTGAAATAGCTAACAGTTTGGTCGACTTGAATAATGTAATTGGCCTAAAATGGGAGTCAGTCGGCAAAATCAACGGTGCGTAAATATCGCTGACATCAAAATTCGCGAGAACGTAATTTCGTCAATTTTCCATCAAATTTCAAACTTTTTGTTACCTTCAGAAAATGATTCTCTACCATTTCATAAGAAAAAAAAAAAATATTTTTTGAAAATTCTTGGACACTGGTGCACAATTGGAAATTTGGCCTCTGGACCCTGAAAGGGTTAATACGGCATCTTTGAGACTAATAAAGACACTCTTAGTGATTTTAATGTGTACCTGCATTCCAGCACAGTGTGTAAGTTTACTTAGGTACAGGTACACATAAGTATAATTATCAGAGTATATATGAAATACCTTTAAAACACTTGCAATTTTAGAAGGTTTCCAGACATAATGGAGAAATGTTCTCACGGAGAATGTAAACAAACCAGGTGGCACATGGTGACCATATTAGAAAGTCAGGTAGGGGAGCTGTATAGCTAGTTTTGGTCATAATTGGAAATGTCCGTATTAGTGGAATGCCGTAAGGCAAATTGCCATAAAGTGGGGCCCTGCTGTATATTTGTTCTGCTAAAGATGACATATTCAATGTCTTCAGCCTTCATAATTTTTTTTTAAGCAATTTCCTTGCTCATTGTTGGACTTTCTAGATTGTCATTGTTTATGCTTATGATGCAAATACCATACCTTTCATTTTCTAATTTTGGTCTATTATATGTTATAAATAGCTTTTTCAGCACTTCCCTGTTCATATATCAGTGTGCTATTTAAATAATTTGGCCACCGTCATGTAGGAGTTTATAACTGCTGTATTTAATTTGTAATTATCTGATGATAATCTTTTATTACTGGTGACTCCTAGTATCCCCCCTCCTCTCTTTGATCCCATTCATATTGTTATGTAATTTATATTCTTTGTTCATCCTTTTATTCACTTTCTTAGTTGTATGGCATTTGTCAACATTAAATTGCACTATCCAGAAATTTAGTGAACTATATTGATTCTAACACTCTTCCTTTGAATCTCTGTCCTGAAGCACTGTTTTTGGTTGACACACATCTGGCAATTACCCCCTAATCTTCCCCCTTCCCTATGCCATCTTCCCCATCCCCCCTTTTTCCCTTTCCTCCTCCCCCTCCCAACCCTCCCTTTTCCTTGTCCCGTTTGTATCCTCTGGGGTCTTTTGGCATTACGGTTTCTAGGTGGGGGGAAGTGTGCCGGGGTTCATCCCACTCCATGGAGTCCCTCGGGTGTTGTGTAGTTTGCAGTGGAATCTGGATCATCTGGAGGTGCCCTGCTCCCTTCCTGGATTTCCAGGTGGGGGGGGGGGCAGGATGCCCTGTAAGTGACGGGTGTATCTCCGGAGGCTGCCTGTCAGTTTTGGGAGGTGGCAGCCAAGGGAGGTATGCATTGTAGTGGGTATCCGACCACCCACTCTCTTGTCCACCGAGGTGGCTCAGTGGATGTGAGGTTGCTATCCCAGAGTGCTGTTTACTGGCGTGAAGGGTTGAGTATGGCATGGGTTCCACACTGCATCTGCACTGCGGGTGGTTTCAAGGTCCCCTTGGATGAAGCGAGGAACTTACAGCCCTTCCATGCCTTCTAGTAGCTGTCCCTTTCTTTTTTTTCTTAAAATAATAAGAGAAGTACCACCATCTTGGAGTCTACTTTTCATGGCCCTTTCCCTCTCCTCCTCCCAGTCCCCCTTTTGTTAACACATCCTGTTCTGACCTGGCTTCGTTATTGGACCATTCTCCAGACTTTTCCCATACCTCTGTACCTTCTGCTGGTGAGGCTTCATCGCCTGCTCCAGGTGCTGAGGCTGTTTCTTCTAGTGCCTCTGCCCCTTGTACACCTTTAACCCTTTGAGGATTTTGGCCGTACTAGTATGGCTTACGACCCAGGGTTTTTGACGTACTAGTCTGCCTAAATTCTAGCCCCCTCAAATCTAGTGAGAGAAAGCTGGTAGGCTTACATATGAAAGAATGGGTCTATGTGGTCAGTGTGCACAGTATAAAAATCCTGCAGCACACAGTGCGTAATGAGAAAAAAAATCTTCGACCGTGTTTTTGGAATAAAACAGCGACTTTGCACTGTATTTTTGTATGGTATTTATTGTTGTATTCTAGTTTTCTTGGTCTCATGTTATAGAATGGAAGACATATTACAGAAATTGAGATGATTTTGACTGGTTTTACGATGAAAAGTACCTTGAAATTGAGCTCAAAGTAGCAGAAATGTTTGATTTTTACCAAAGTTCAAAAGTAAACAAGTCATGCCAAGCGTCCAATACACGTCAACTGGTGAGTCTAATATTCTTTCACAAGTGCGCTGATATTATTTATACCATTTCTACACTAATGCAATAGTCTGCATAACAGTAAATCTTCTATTTTTTTGTAAGAATAAAAATTCAAAGTGGAAAGCCAAAGAAAATAAGAGGGGCCTGGGGATGTGACTAATGAACAGAGAACTTGTTATTTTAGTGCCAGGAATGTCTTTCTTGTTTATTCTGGACCCTATTCGGAAATTGGCATCTTTTGAAATTTGTGTGAAATTGGCAAAATTGCTAAATTCTGACTACTTTATTGGATAGTTGAAATTGGTAAATGGGTGGTTTCTTGTACTCTTTCGATAGAAAAAATGGAGTTCTAGTGAAATAGTTACGATTTTTGTCAACTAGTACATTGGAATTGGCAGAAAATAGGGCTAACTTCGCGAGACCATAATTCCGTAAGTTTTCCATCAAATTTCATACTTTTGGTGTCATTATGATTGTGAAAAGATTCTCTATCTTTTCATAAGATTTTTTTTTTTTTTTTTTTTAAATTTGGCCGACCCTGAGAACAAGTCTCGGAGAGGGCCTGTCGACCCTCAAAGGGTTAACTATGTGTCCGGCTTCCCCGCATACAGTGACGGTTTTCGGATCACTCACCTACCTCGGGTAGGGCTGCCTGTGGTTCTACGCCTAAACATTGCATACCCTTTGCTGTCGACGGTCCTTCGATTTCTGCTCATTCCACCTAGAAAGGACCTATATGAACCCCACTTCCTTTACGCACCATGTTTGCAAGTACACAGCGGACCAAATTCTTTTCCTTGCAGCCAACATCTCCAACTGATTAACTTTCAGACCACAGTATTGGTAAAGCTCTTTTACAACACGTTGGCCAAAATACATCCTTTCATGCTCTTCAGAGCGATATGCACATCATTACTGTTCAGAACGCAAACCAAGCTCAAAATCTTTCCCGTCTTAGTTCCATTGATAACGTCCCTACAGTTCACAAGCATGCTGCTCTATTCTTGCAGTGGTACGATGGTTTTACTGCGTACTATTGTACAGTGTGATTTTTTGTCTTGTGGTGATTATATTTTAGAGCAATTAGCCCTTCAGGACCTAATTCTCAAAATGGATACATACGTCCTGCCCGCTCATGGGCGGAGGCGCTTTCCCAGTAACAATGCCCGCTTAAGCTTTGTAGTGAACTCCCATCCTCTATTTATATTGCGGGACATTGCCTTGAGGTTCTTAAAGTGGCCCCTACACCCCAACAGTGCCGAAATTGTTAACACTTCGGACATCCAGCTGAATGCTGCAGGTCTGCAGTGCTGCGGATTGTGCCGATACATCTTGCAGTCTTCCCCCCACTTGCCTCAATTGCAATGAACCTCATCCTTCATTTTCCTGCTGATGTCAGATCTGTCTTAATGAACGTGAAATTTGTCTTAACCCTTTGACTGTCGCAGGCCCCTTTCTGAAACTGTCATTCTATGTTGATAAATTTTTGGAAAAAACAATTATTTTTTCTTATGAAATGATAGAGAATCTTTTCCCGGTGGTAATGACACCAAAACTACAAAATTTGGTCGAAAACTTACGGAATTACGCTCCCGTAAAGTTAGCGGTCTCAGCGACATATACGCATCAGAGATTTCACCAACTTTGAGCCCAGTTTTTGGCCAATTCCATTGTTCCAGTTGACCAAACTCATAGCTGTTTCTTGACACTTGACACTTCCTGTACCCTACCATGTACCCCTCCTGGATTGTGTCCTAGATTAGTTTGTTCTCTTTAAGATCTGGTTATTTCCCTACTCTCCTTGGATGGTACTGAAGGTACATGTTTGTAGGCACTAGGAATGGAAACCCTTTATTATCTGGCATCTGTTATGCCTTAACTAGCAACAATTGAATCCTCCGAGTTGACCGAGTTTAGGATCAAACATTTTTAGATTCGAGGCTTTGCATGCAAAACCTGACATTTGAGCCTATGCCCAAATCTTTTCTTTTGGGTATTTTTTTTTTTTTTTTTTTTTTTCATTCAGTATTAACCAGAGGTCTTTGGAAACAATATTTGTTTGCTAACATATTTTAGGAATGGTACAGGATATGTAGACAAAGTATTTACTTTGAAACACACAAGTTAACAGTACTTATAAGGGTAAGGAAAACACTATCATATTTATGTATTAAGAAATAGCATATGATGGGGTGGATAGGGGAGTAATGTGGCAGATTCCAGAAATGGTGAAGCACTGGCAGTGTGGCTAGTAAGCCACAGATTGGCCTTAACAAATGCAATACATAAAACTCGACAGAAAACCATGTATAGCAGAGTAGATCCAGGAAGTGAGGTGTTCAGTGGTAGAGAAAAGAGAAGTTGGGAAGCAATAAATCTTCAAGGGGGGCTCCTTGGCGTGGTGAAGAGGCTCTTGGTCTGAGGAATTAGACCTGTCGGTCTACTTCCTCAGACCAAACCTAATTACCCCCCAATCCCCCGTTTCCTATCCCATCCTACCCTTTTTCCTTTCCTCCTCCTCCTCCCCACCCCTCCCTTTTGCCCTTCCTTTTTGGCCTTTTTTTTTTTTTCCACAGGCACGCTAGTTCCTAGGTAGGGGAAAGGGTACAGGGGTCCATCCCATTCCGTTGAGGTTCTTGGCGGTGGCGTAGTTTGCCGTGGAATCTGGATTGCCTGGGGATGTCCTGATCCCTCTCCGGTATCCCGGAGGGTGGCATTGGGTGTCTCTCGGGCGACGGGTGTATCTCTGGAAGCCACCTTTCGGATTACAGGGGTGGTGGCCGAAGGAGGTATGCTTTGTGGCAGATTTCTGGCCGCCCTCTCTTTTGTCCACCGAGGTAGCTCGGCAGATGCGTGGTTGCTATCCCGGATTGCCGGTTTACTGGCATGATGGGTAGGGTATGGCACGGGTTCCATGCTGCACCTGCGCTACTTGCGGTGCTGAGGTCCTCTTGGGCGCGGAGGGAGATTTCTGGCCCTTTCATTCCTCCTAGGAACTATCCCTCCCCGGTCCCCCCCTTTTTTTTTTTTTTTTTATTTTTATTTTCTTTCTTTTTTATTCTTAAAAACAAAAAGAAAGAAGTAACCTAACCATGGCAGCCCTAGTCCGTGAACCTGCTACCCCCGGGCCCCTTCTTGATACCGCACCCCGTTCTGACCCCGCCTCGTCTTTGGACCACTCTTCAGACGCTCCTCATGCCTCTGTACCTCTTGCCGGTGCTGTTTCCTCACCCGCTTCAGGTACTGAGGCCTCGACTGACTCCTTCGATTTATCTGACCTTCGCTCTTCTCTGACTATGCTTCCGGCCTCTCCCTCTACGGTGCGGCAATTTTCGAATCGCCAGCCCGTTCCACATTGGACCAACTCTGGTCCCACGCCTAAACGACAACGACAATTACCTGCTGATGATACTTCTCCACCTTCTCGTTCTTCTCAGAAAAGATCGACACGTCCTTCACTACCTTTCCACGCTCAGTTTCAGACTGCACAATGGACTAAATTCTTCACTTTACGACCTACTTCCTCTACTGCCTATCTTTCTGACCACAGCATTGGCAAGGCACTCCTACGCCATGTTGGTAAAGATATTTCTTTTCATGCTCTTAAGAGCGGTATGCGCATCGTCACCGTACAGAATGCTACCCAGGCTCATGAGCTTTCTCGTCTTTCCCATATCAATACTGTTCCTGTAACTATTGAAAAGCATCATTCCCTCAATTCTTGTAGTGGTACCATCATTCTGCCACATACCATAGTTCAACAAAATTTCCAGACATGTGGCACTGACATTCTTGAACAGCTGGAACTCCAAGATCTCCCAATCCTCAAGGTAGACACTTACGTTCTTCCTGCCCACAGGCGGAGACGATACCCTAGTAATGTGGCTCGTTTAACTTTTGACAGCCGTGAACTCCCATCCTCAGTTTATGTAGCAGGACATCGGTTACAAGTTCGAAAGGTGATCCCTACACCGCAACAGTGTAGAAATTGCTGGCGATTTGGCCAACCAGCGAAATATTGCAGATCTATCGCCGAATGCCCAGTCTGTGGTGCCGATGACCATTCTGATACGTCTTGCAATCGACCTCCCTCTTGCCTTAATTGTCATGAGGCTCACCCTTCGTACTCTCGCCGTTGTCAAGTCTACTTAAACGAGCGGGAAATCCGTTACCTCAAAGAGGCAGAAGGTCTCCCTTATGCCATGGCAGTTTCTCATCTCCGCCTCCAAGGGAGACTACCTCGTGTTTCTTATTCCCGTGTTTCAAAACGTCCCCCCACTTCTGGTATCCCATCTTCTGCACCCACCTCTGTGGTTACCTCTCCCATAGTCACTCCTGTAGCTAATTCTTTTGCTGTCCTCGGCTCAGACGTCCCTACTTCAACGTCTCAGTCTGATCTTGCTTCTTCGTGTTCTCTCTCACAAGCCTCGGTAGCGACGAGATCTCGTATGACACCTCCTCCTAATCATCCCTCTACTTCTCAAAAGTCAAAAAAAGGTCTGTTAACACCTCCTACCCATCTTCCACCTCCTCATTTTCCCTTCCCTGTCTCTGTACCTGGTTCTCCCCCTCTCACTGGCTCTGTTACAAGTGTAGAGGTTCACCCTCCTCCTCGTACTGTACCTTCCTCCCCTGTTCCCTCCCAAGTTTCTTCCTCTTCTGCCACCTCCCAGGTTTCTGCCTCTTCTGTCCCCTTCCACGCTTCTCCAGTTCCGTCCTCCGTTCCGTCCCCCCCTACCTTGGTACAGTCCATTACAGTTCCAATCTTTACTCATCCTGCCCCTACCATTTCCAATATTGTCTCCCATACGACGTCTCTGAATTCTGAAACACTTGAAGCAATCTCTGAATATATTGCAGAGACCAAACCATCAATGGACACTGATCCACCCTCCGCTCCTTCTCTCTCCTCTACTCCATCTGTGCAACTCCTTTCTTCACAGCGCACCATTCCTTCGCTGCTTGAACGTTTTCCACTGCCTCCACATGTGGACTTTTCTAACCCCTCTAGTCCGTAGGAACCCTTACCTGCGGATTTCAGGTATCTTTATCATTGCCAATCATGGCCTATTTACAGTGGAATATACGCGGCCTCAGGGGTAATCGGGGTGAGCTTCAGATGTTACTCTCCCAGTTTTCCCCTGTTGGTGTTTGCTTACAGGAACCAAAATTACACTCTGCTGTTATCTCTCCCATCTCAGGCTATAATTTATTGTATTCTTCAGATCCTTTTCCTGATGGGACCTTTAACGAAAGTGCCCTTCTTCTACGCACTGATATTCCGTACCATCAGCTATTTGTTCGTACTTCGCTGCATTACACAGCAGCCCGTATCCACTTGCATAGGTGGCATACGCTCTGTTCTTTATATCTCTCTCCTTCTCGGGCATTATCTATTCCGGATATTGCCTTTCTTGTTTCGTCATTACCACCACCGATTATGTTACTTGGTGATTTTAATGCCCACCATTTCCTCTGGGGGGGTCTCACTGTGATTCCCGTGGCATTCAGTTAGAGGCTTTTCTTGCCACCCACCCCCTCCATGTTTTAAATACAGGTACTCACATCCATTTTGATCCTCGGACTCACACTCTCTCTTGCATCGATCTCTCAGTCTGCTCTTCCTCCGCCACATTAGACTTCACTTGGTCTGTTCTTCCGGACTTACATGACAGCGATCATTTCCCAATCATTCTTACTTCCCCTTCATATTCACCACCTCTTCGCATCCCACGCTGGCAATTTGATCAGGCAAATTGGAACCTTTACTCACACCTAACTGTTTTTAGAGAGGTTCCTTCTTCGTCCTCCATCGATGAGCTTTTATACCTCTTCTCGTCCTCCATTTTAACCGCAGCTTCTCATTCTATACCCGAAACTTCGGGCAGGCATTCTCAGAAATACGAGCCTTGGTGGTCTCCTGCTTGTGCTCGTGCAGTACGTTTGAAACGCGCTGCATGGGGCAGGTACCGGTACAATAGAACCACAGAGAGACTTCTTGAATTTAAGCAGAAGCGTGCGATCGCTCGCCGTGTCATCCGTGACGCTAAACGCACTTGCTGGCGAGATTGTCCCCACCATCACCTCTGCTTCCTCTATGAGTGCAGTCTGGAAAAAAGTACGAAAACTGAGTGGTAAATATTCTCCTGACCTGGCTCCTGTTCTGCGGGTTGCCGGTGTTGATATAGCAAACCCACTAGATGTTGCCAATGAAATTGGCAATCATCTGTTCTGTATTTCTCAGGGACTCCATCTATGCCCCTCATTTCTTTCCTCAAAGTCTGCCAGAGAGCTAGCACCCTTGGACTTCTCTTCTCTCAGAGAA
>NC_091306.1:36406383-36534374 GCF_038502225.1 Cherax quadricarinatus | reverse complement strand
GAATGTCTGGGGAAGTCGACCGACTTCTCCTTGGTAGGTAATTTCTCCCCCTGACCTATGCTCAGGTGAGATATGAGATCCCCTAACCCTTCAACAATTTGGTCTATCGTGAACCTATTCGTCCGATGTTTTAAGTGTAACTCATGCACTGTCGTGCTAGCCAGTTTCCTCTGAATCACCTGGCTAAGGATCCATTTTGAATCATTCTCATCATGCAAATCTCTGAAACTATTGGACAAGCTCATAACCTCAATACAGAACTTCTCTAGACTTTGACGGTCATGTCGGCAAGCCTCTAGATCCAACAACCGATAAAGTATAGCTACCTTTATCTCCTCAGTGTTGCCAAACATGTCTTCTAATTGGTCTTTGGCATGTTGGTAATTAGCGTCAGTAATCGGGTAGTGCCGGACCAGATCTAAGGCTTTACCCTTGAGCTGCGACCGCAAATACTGCAACTTGACGGCATCTGACAAATCATTTCTGTCATCTATCTGGGCTCTAAACTGATCACAGAAACCAATGTACTCTGTTAAGGTTCCGTCAAACGTTGGTAAATTCAGCTGGGGCAACTTGGGCAACATATTGACAGGTGTGTGGTTGTTTGGGGTACCTGCGGTGTTCAACACCATCCTTGGAATACTAGCCTTTAATGTACTTAACTTATCTTTGTACATATTCATCTCCTGATGACAATCTACATCATCCTTAGTGAATTCGTCCACAGCCTGCTGAAGACTTCCCTGGGATTCCTCATCCTCAATAGCCTGTAGCTCATATGCTGAGAATGCTTGTTCATAGGCTTCCCATTTTTCCCCCAAACTCTTCAAGCAGTTCTGCAAATCACCGCAGTCTACATTACTGCGTTGGCAAGTAGCCTTGCACCTGTTACGCGTTCTGTTCAGATGCCCTTTGTATGCTGCTACTGATCGTTTTAATTTTGTTAGCACTGAACCAGACTCTCCTGAACCCCCATCTGCCATTGTCGAAGTTTAATGAGGAGTGTGACACTAATTGTACTTTACCCAGTCCACCCCACAGCACGTCACGGTGTTAGGTAAGAATGAACGAGTCTTAAGGCTTCTCAACAAGCTTAACAATTCCCTTTGTTATATTGACTCTACTATGAATCAAAAATGTACACTGTTAGCTCTCAAATCCCAATCAAAATGTGTATCGATGTGAAAGCTTAACCTAGCACTTAACTGTACAATGCCAGCAAATAATTACAGGACTTAACCTAGTCTCAGGTATAATTCACAAATCCCACATTAACATGAATCAAAGATGATGAAAATCACAATAAAAGTGCAGTGTACAAATTAAATCACTTGGTTAACACAAGCAAATTCAACAATTCAACTTGTGAAACAGTAAATAAATAATGTATGTAAACAGCTTGGCCTAACTGTGCCCAGCTTACTCTGTTTAGCGTGGATGGTTGGATAAGGTAAATCCTAACCTAGCTAGTGTGCTATAACTTAAACCTGGCTTTATAACTCCCTGTAAATAATAACTAGGTTAAATCTGTCCTAGCTACTATAACCTTTTGTAAATATTGCACAAGCCTAGCCTAACTGTGGCTACCTTGCAAATCCACTGTAAGTAATTAACACACAAGTCTCCTACTCTGGATTACTTGTAATCACTGTAAATAATTAAATTCACAAGCTTCTCTAGCCTACCTGGCCTGCCTGTAAATTACTGCAAATAACAACTTCTGTGTATAGTCAGCTTGGCCTAGCCTCTGAGTAACTTTGACCTAGGTGTGCTAACTTAAACCTAACTTTTTTAAACTGGTTCCTAACTGTGGCCTAGCTATGATAGCTTAACCTGTGGCCTAGCTATGATAGCTTAACCTAACTTTGTTAAACTGGTTCTTAACTGTAGCCTAGCTATGATAGCTTAACCTAACTGTGGCCTAGCTATGATAGCTTAACCTAACTCTGTAAAACTGGTTCCTAACTGTGGCCTAGCTATGATAGCTTAACCTAGCTATTCCACATCCGGTTTTCGAAGGACCACTTTGTGAAAATTTGTCTGGGCTGCCTCCAAGTGAGTCGCCTACCCTGGCAAACTCTGTTGACACCGAGCTCTGAGATGGGTACCTCAGCCTCACAAGTGGCTTATAGGACAGATTTTTTCACAAATGATTGGTATTGCAAGAAACCTCGCCTGCATGCACGTATAAAGGACTAACTTACTTGGTGTTGCAGCATATATCCTGATCTTCAACTTCCTAAGCCTAGCTTTAGCCCCCTTGGACTTCCCCTTGGGAACCACGTGCAACCGGGAGCATTAATTCCTGCAATATTCAATCGTTATTAGTGTCCTGCCTGCACCTCAGAAATTCCTATATCCAAGAGGGTATGTATCCCCTAGTATAACTATGCAGACTCAGACGCTAGCTTCAGACGACTCTGAGACGCTGGTACTTACTGGGCATACTCTCTCTGTAGCACGCCGAGCCCTCAGTTAACTCAACCCACAAATCTCCTAAGTCACTGGCCAGATCCTACGGAAAAAGGTGAATATCTCGTCTTACTGTATGGGCTGATGGAGGAGATCATCTACGGTACATCGAGGTGTCTCTACCAGATTTCCCCAGGTCTCAGATGTGAAGACACGTGGGGGCGCCGCCTGATGTTCACGGCACGTCTTGTCTAGTCGAAGTCTATCGTAAGAAGGACGCTATTCTGTCTTTGTGACCTGCGCCCCGCCATTCAAGCTAGGGCTGCCAGTTCTCCCTAGCTAACTTATCCTAATGTTTGCCTACATTATCGGCCTATTACTACCTATGTTAAGGTCTTAGGTCTACTCTATCATTATCTACAGATGCCTTAGTAAACCTAATATTAGTGTATTACCAGTAAACCTACCTACTCCTTCCCTGAAGAGTAAATCTATAAATTAAATAAGCTTACCAACCGCCAACCAGAGAATGCCTTGCTTGTTTGGGAGGGTTTAAGGGTCGCTCGGCTCAGACGACCAGACGCTCATGCTGGATCTGAGCTGTGGAACTATTTGGACCAAATAAATTTCCACACCCTCCCTCCAACCTTTCCTAGGCCGACCCCTACCCCGCCTTCCTTCCACTACAGACTGATACACTCTTGAAGTCATTCTGTTTCACTCCATTCTCTCTACATGTCCGAACCACCTCAACAACCCTTCCTCAGCCCTCTGGACAACAGTTTTGGTAATCCCGCACCTCCTCCTAACTTCCAAACTACGAATTCTCTGCATTATATTCACACCACACATTGCCCTCAGACATGACATTTCCACTGCCTCCAGCCTTCTCCTCGCTGCAACATTCATCACCCATGCTTCACACCCATATAAGAGCGTTGGTAAAACTATACTCTCATACATTCCCCTCTTTGCCTCCAAGGACAAAGTTCTTTGTCTCCACAGACTCCTAAGTGCACCACTCACCCTTTTCCCCTCATCAATTCTATGATTCACCTCATCTTTCATAGACCCATCCGCTGACACGTCCACTCCCAAATATCTGAATACATTCACCTCCTCCATACCCTCTCCCTCCAATCTGATATCCAATCTTTCATCACCTAATATTTTTGTTATCCTCATAACCTTACTCTTTCCTGTATTCACTTTTAATTTTCTTATTTTGCATACCCTACCAAATTCATCCACCAATCTCTGCAACTTCTCTTCAGAATCTCCAAAGAGCACAGTGTCATCAGCAAAGAGCAACTGTGACAACTCCCACTTTATGTGTGATTCTTTATCTTTTAACTCCACGCCTCTTGCCAAGACCCTCGCATTTACTTCTCTTACAACCCCATCTATAAATATATTAAACAACCACGGTGACATCACACATCCTTGTCTAAGGCCTACTTTTACTGGGAAATAATTTCCCTCTTTCCTACATACTCTAACTTGAGCCTCACTATCCTCGTAAAAACTCTTCACTGCTTTCAGTAACCTACCTCCTACACCATACACCTGCAACATCTGCCACATTGCCCCCCAATGTGGTGGCTAACCCTCCGGGGTTAAAAATCCGAACGAAATCTTATCTTATCTTAAACACCTGGTCCACACACCCCCTACCTTTCCTAAAACCTCCTTGTTCATCTGCTATCCTATTCTCCGTCTTACTCTTAATTCTTTCAATAATAACTCTACCATACACTTTACCAGGTACACTCAACAAACTTATCCCCCTATAATTTTTGCACTCTCTTTTGTCCCCTTTGCCTTCATACAAAGGAACTATGCATGCTCTCTGCCAATCCCTAGGTACCTTGCCCTCTTCCATACATTTATTAAATAATTGCACCAACCACTCCAAAACTATATCCCCACCTGCTTTTAACATTTCTATCTTTATCCCATCAATCCCGGCTGCCTTACCCCCTTTCATTTTACCTACTGCCTCACGAACTTCCCCCACACTCACAACTGGCTCTTCCTCACTCCTACAAGATGTTATTCCTCCTTGCCCTATACACAAAATCACAGCTTCCCTATCTTCATCAACATTTAACAATTCCTCAAAATATTCCCTCCATCTTCCCAATACCTCTAACTCTCCATTTAATAACTCTCCTCTCCTATTTTTAACTGACAAATCCATTTGTTCTCTAGGCTTTCTTAACCTGTTAATCTCACTCCAAAACTTTTTCTTATTTTCAACAAAATTTGTTGATAACATCTCACCCACTCTCTCATTTGCTCTCTTTTTACATTGCTTCACCACTCTCTTAACCTCTCTCTTTTTCTCCATATACTCTTCCCTCCTTGCATCACTTCTACTTTGTAAAAACTTCTCATATGCTAACTTTTTCTCCCTTACTACTCGCTTTACATCATCATTCCACCAATCGCTCCTCTTCCCTCCCACACCCACCTTCCTGTAACCACAAACTTCTGTTAATGTTAATGTTAATGTTAAAACCTAATAATTACAGTATGCCCAATAAATTTTGAAGAAAATACTGGCTAGAATTTCAACACAATATAGACATGACTTAGCTGGAGTTTCAAAGCTGTCATGTCCATCTGCTTAATGCTCACATTATGCAGGACTGCAAATCCAACAATTTCAGTTCCTATTTGAGAGGTTTTAAGCCCAATATAACCCCTAGATTGACGAAAATTTATGCACATTTCATTAGCGTGTCTTTACCACATTCAAAAACAATGGCGTCTCCCCCATGCTCTTCAGCACAGGTGCAGAGCTTCCCTGTCGGTTCTCTTCTTTAAAATACACTTTAGAGCAATAGTAATGTATTAATCAGGTATATTTGCATTATAAAAAATATACAGCATAATTTTGGGAAATTATTTTCCACACTGCAGCTGGGCGGAGGTTGTTGCTAAACGACTCAAATTACTCCTTCCTTTAGGTCTAATAACAACATTTTGTGAAAGGGGTAACATGCTTTATGTGGCATGTTAAATTGGGTAACAAGCTGAAAAAGTTTGGGAACCACTGTGTTTAGGAGATGATTCCAGCTGGTTCTGGCTTGAGTGGCTGTTCTCCTAGTAGGTCTTACTACAATTTTATCTTCCTGCATCACTTGGTCAATGTTACTTTCAATATCACTCATGTCACTTTCCCTTAGATTTTCATTTACATTTGATTGAATAACATTTAATTCCAAGGGAATCAATTTATTGTGCTTAAACTTTCCTGACCATGACACAACACTTTGACATTCCGGACAACACCTTGTGCATCTGGGTACAATGTCAATACTTTGCCCAGAGGCCACAATGTTTGATGTTGTTCAGTATCAATTAACACAATGTCACCTGGTTGAATGTTCTGTTGATTTACTGCCTCTGTCGCACCATAAAAGTGTTCACGTAGTGTAAGAAGATATTCCTTATGCCACACATCAGACCAATGATCAATTACTTTATTTAACATTTTAAATTTATCACACAACACTGCCGCATCATTGTAATCTTCATCACTTTCTTCAGAATTATTTCTATAGACAGGGGCAGCTTCCAATTTCCTTCCACATATTAGGTGAGAAGGTGTTAATACATCTGTATCAGGTGTATCACTCATGTATGAGAGAGGCCTATTATTTATCCTATTCTCTGCCTCCACCAACACCGCATGAAATTCCTCCAAATTAATTCTCTTCCTGTGTAGTACTTTACAGAGATACCTCTTCACTGTGCCTGTCAGTCTTTCGTACAGCCCCCCCTGCCAAGGGGCTCTAGGAGTGATAAATTTCCAGGTACACCCTCGCTGGGTTAACAGAGATTGAACATCTGGATTGGCCACCTGGCATGGGAACTCCAACATTGGAATTTTTTCATAATCACCAATTAATTCATCCCACCTGTTAATGAATTCCTCAGGCAGAGTTTCATCCCAAGCACATTTAAGTTTCCATACTTCTTGTAGAATAATTTCCCTCTTATAGTAAGAGGTGACACTAAGCCTAGTGGATCAAAACATTTGGAAACTTCAGCAAGCAAAACTCTCTTAGTTAATTTATTGGGCATACTGTAATTATTAGGTTTTAACATTAACAAATCTCTCTCAGTATCCCAAGTTAATCCCAATACATTACTACATTTTGGTACTTCATCTCCAGGGTAATCTTTACTTATTTTGTCCTTTAATTTGGACGAGTTACTATTCCATTCCCTCAGAGAAATATTTGCACTTTGCATTATTTTATTAGCCTCTCCATAAGTCATTAACAGTTCCTCTTCAGTTGACGTCACACCTAGGAAATTGTCCACATAAAATTGTTTACTCATTACTTTACTCAATGGACTTCTCGTACGTTTAAGGTGTGCATTTATCGTCGCTTGAAGTAGGAACGGACTGGATGTAGCACCAAATAATACGCTCCTAAAGTGAAAGGTTTTCAGAGGGCTAGGTGGGTCACTAGGATTCTCAGGCCATAAGAAGCAGGTACAATCCCGGTCAGCCTCTTGTAAACCCACTCTTAGGAAAGCTTTACTTATGTCAGCTATAAAGGCATAATTCTTCACCCTGAAATTTAATAAGATATCTCCTAATTTTTCCGTCAACGACGGACCTGTCATCAAACAGTCATTTAAACTAGGTACATTTTTTTTACTCCTGGCACTACAATTAAACACAATCCTCAGAGGAGTGGTCTTAGAATCCTTCTTCACTCTGTGATGTGGCAAATAGTGACCATAAATTTTGGCTTGCTCAGGAGGTACCTCTTTTATAAATTTATTAATTAATTGTTCAATAATTATATCATTATAGGCAGTCAACAATTCTGGTGCCTTACTCAGTTTGCGGAGCTGAGCCTTTAACTGTCAATATGCCATTCTGTAATTAGTGGGCATTTCTGGATGGTTCAGTCTCCACGGAAGTTGTACCCAATATTGTCCAGATTCAAATTTTACATCTCTCTGGTATTGTTCCTGAGTAAAAGAATCGTCTGGACTTTCTTCAGTTACATTTATTCCAGTGCTGTCTAATTCCCACAATTTGTGTACTGGCTCAACACCATCCTCTATGGAAGAATTATATTGGGGTGTGATTTCATGAGTAAGATACACAGTTATAGTATTTATAGTTTCCTCTAGTCACGCATTATTATTACGAGGAATCCTACCATGCATTACATGGCCTCCTGCAGTCTTTAAAAGGGTGACACCACATTTCTTTACCATACCCTTTACAAAGGAGGCATAATAGTCACTACCTATCAAAATATTTATTGGGCATACAGAATCATCATTTACACCAAAAGGTGCTAAATTTTCATTATGTGAAAGTCTTTCTGTAGCTTTACTAAGCCCTACTGTAGATATTTTCTTTGGGAGTCTATCTACAATTACTGCATTAACACGTTTTTTCTCATTGCCCAAACTGACAGTTACATAAACAGTGTCATACAATTGAGCCCTTTTATCTGAGAGAAAACCAGATAATTTTAGAGTTGTAGGATCTCCCATCTGTACTTTCATCCCATCAAGGCATTTACGTTTTATGAAAGTATGCTGTGATCCCTGGTCTAATAATGCAGTTACATTTTTTGATTTATGCCTTTTATCATCAATTTTTACCTCTAACACAGGTAAGGCTTCTTCAGCAAATTATTTGTCTCTCAGCCTGCGGGCTGGGAAGACGCACTCTGAGCTTGCTCCGGCTTACACCTGGTGGCGGCTCGTGTACTATAATCCACAAGGTGGCGGACCGTCAAGGTCAGAGAGTAAACACTGTTTCTGTTGAATTCACCTGAGGCTCCCTCAGTGGTTCTACAATGCATGCATTAATGCTGCGCATCATATGCAACGTCTATGGCATCCCCAATGAAGAATTATATGGCGTAGCTCTATATAGGATGTCGAGGATATTTGTGAAATTCGTGAATGCCGGCTTCTACACCAAGATTGTGCAAACTTTTCAAGAAAGGAGAATGGTGGTAAATTCAGCTGTCGAGGTTTGTCTACATAACGTGTCTACATATGTCACCTGGGTCAGGGTGAGAAACGTGCCTTTCGAGGCTGAGGAGTACGATCTGCGGGATGTTTTTGGCAGATACGGAATGGTGCATGCAGCAACTAAGGGAGTGTGGAGAGAGGGCCCATACAAGGGGCTCCCGGAGGTCTCCTTCACCATCAAGATGACGCTATGCCAGCCGATTCCCTCTTACGTATGTCTGGAGAAATATAGGACCCAGGTATTTGTTCATTATGCTGGCCAATGGAAGACATGCAGACTATGCAACTCTTATGAACATATGGCTGCCCAGTTCTCCCGTCGACTGGTAGTCTGCTCCCGGGACCCCTTACCTGTGGCCCTACAAGCTGAGGCCTTCGTGCCTGAGTCTGGTCCCCCAGCTGGGCAAGGTTCCAAGCTTTGGAGTGAAGAAATACAACAAGAAGACACAGTCTACGAAGTGTGCCACCTTGTCAGTGGATGTTACGACCGTGCCCATGCTTTCTGTGGATCCTGTGAGGCTTAGGGATTTGACACAGGATAGATTGCTGGAGGACGTGCTGCATGACCTCCTGGATGGTACAGAGCACGGTCTGGTGTGTTGTGAGTTAACGACAGAGGAATCACCTAATGTAGTGGTGCAGGACACATCCACGTTTGTACAGACGCATGGGGTGGTGGTGGAGGTCCACCAGGAAGCTTTATCTGGTGACGAGATGTATGTGGATGGCAGCTGGAGGACGTGCTGCATGACCTCCTGGATGGTACAGAGCACGGTCCGGTGTGTTGTGAGTTAACGACAGAGGAATCACCTAATGTAGTGGTGCAGGACACATCCACGTTTGTACAGACGCATGGGGTGGTGGTGGAGGTCCACCAGGAAGCTTTATCTGGTGAGGAGATGTATGTGGATGGCAGTTCCCGCAAACAATCGGCAGGAGCGTCGGACATACACGACGTCTTGACACCAGAACAGCACCAGGGGAAGAAATTGTGGGCGAAAGTTGCTGAGGCGCCCCTCACAGAAGGGGTAGTTGCAAGGTCCCAGCATACGGGTAGAGCTCGGGGGGAGATGGGGTCTCGAGAAGCCGAATGCCAAAGATGGACAGTCTAAAGTATGTGTGGGAATGGGAAAGACCCACAAACATAGAGGAAAACCACCTTTTTTGTAAATTCAAGTGTGTCACCACTAATGCCAATGGCCTGAGGACAGAAGTTAAAAAAGTGTGGATGGAGTGGTTTTTGCGTCGTTACGATGTGAATGTATGTTTTATGCAGGAACACAATTACAAGTTTGGTAGTGAGTTATGGTTGAAAGGTTACCGCATGTATGTGAGTAATTCTTTACGAATCAAGGGTGGGGTGGCTATAGCGGTGAAGGAGCCCAGCCCTTGGTGTGTCTTGGGATGGGGGGAGGGAGGGAGGTGGAAGGGTGGTAAGGGTGGATGGGTATTGGGGTGGGGTTAGAGTTTGTTTTATTGGAGTTTATATGCCTGTGGACAGTAACTCTAAAGTTAAAATAGATTTTGTGAGGGAGGTTTTAACGTATCACACTGGGGTTTGCCTTTATTTTCGGTCTTGGGTGGGGATTGAAATTGCGTAATCCACCATGGTGATGTTGAGCCGAGGGGGGCGGGGTGCGTTTTACCTGTCCTAAGAAATTTGCTGGGGGATGCAGGGGTTTTTGATGTGGTGGGGCAGGGTGGGTGGTGGGTGGAGCACACGTTTGTCTGCAGAGGCTGTGTGGCCCGACTGGATAGACCTTATGTAACACAAGGAATTCGAGTTGCAGTGTACAGACCTTTGATTTAGAGTTTTCAGACCACCATGCACTGCTAGCAGATTTGAGATTTGGACTGGGATGGATTAGTACAGATTTATCCAGGTTATTGAAAACTATACGCGTGGCTTTTGGAGGGGGAGGGGGATGGGTCTACTTTTCAGGTTTGGTGGAAGAATCTCTGGGAAACTTGGAAGGAAGGTGAATGTTTGTTGGAATGGTGGGAAACGTACGCCAAACCCGGGATAGCGAGTTATTATAGGAATCGGAGTGAGGAAGAAGCGAGGTGGAGGTATGGGCTACAAAATTACCTGGAGGGGCAACTGAACGATTATTATGTTGGGGGCGGAAGTAGTAGGTATGAAAACATCGAACATCTTCGCAATCAACTTGCCGAAATCCACAATGAGCGTTTCAATGTGGTTAGAATCAGGGTGGGCATGGAAGAGGTGCTATGGGGTGACAAACCTTCGGGTTGTGTCCTGTGGAAATTTAGGGTTAGACAACAAGCAACATCCCTTCTGCGTTTGGAAGTATGCACCGATTTGGGTGGTTACCAGCCTGGTCAGTTGCTCTCTAATACGGACAGCATGAGTTTTTACACTGATCTTTGGTTTGAGGAAAAGCTCTGACGAAGAGCAGGGGAGGTTCATGAGGGTGGTGTGCTGGGGGGGGTATTCAGAAAGGTCATAAGTGAAAGGGATTGGAGGGTACTAGAGGGTAGGATTCGTGTGGAGGAGGTCGAAGAGGCGATTTTCAGGATGAGTAAAAGGAAAGCACAAGGCATAGATGGCATATTAAATGAATTTTATAGGACGCATTGGGGAAACATTAAAGAAAGCTTGGTTAAGGTATTAAATTGCATGCTTACGAAGGGGAGGTTGGGTACGTCACAGAGTACAGGAATAGTGGTGTTGGTGCCCAAAAAGGGAGGGGGGAGGGGTCTGAGTGCATATAGGGTTATCTCTCTAATGTGTTCAAACTATAAAACATTCGCAAAAGTCCTAGGTAACAGGATGAGAAAAGTCATGGAATCGTTTATTCATACGGGACAGCTAGGCATACCAGGGAGGAGTATGAGGGAAGGATATGGGCATATTAGGGAGTTTTGGGGGGAATGTCAAGGGGGTGCCCTCGGGCTTGACTGGCAAAATACTTACGACTGTGTTGACAGAGGTTTATTAAGGCTTATTTTATTGAAGCAGGGTTTTGGGGAGGGAATAGTACGATGGGTTGACACTTTGTATGCCTCTGCAATGGTAAGAGTACAGGTGAACGGTAAGTTAGGGCAGCCTGTATGCATGGAACGGGGTTTGAGGCAAGGATGCCCCTTCTCTCAGCTGCTTTTTGCCTGTGTGCAAAATCCATTTTATGAACTGGTGGATGGCGGTTTGGGATGTGGGGTACTGGGTAATAATCGTGCAGCGTGCATAGTCGGTTACGTGGATGACACCACGATTTTGTTAAAAGGGGAGGAAGACTTGCAGATCATAGGCAGGGTTGTTGATTTTTTGGGGGCAGCAACTGGTATGTGTGTCAACAGAGCAAAATCAAAATTATTGGAGGTGGGTACGTGGGTGTGGGGTGGGGGTTTGGGCGAAAGGTATAGGTGGTCAGTTGTGGAGCAACTTAAAATATGTGGGATCGTGTACATGGTGGAAGAGATGCAGGGTCGAAGGGTAAATTCTGAATTGGTGGTAAAAAAGGCTTTAGACCGTCTCAGAGGTTTAAGAGCTGGGGATGTATCCTTGCAACAAAGGGCAGTGGTGGTTAACTCTCTTGTTTACAGCAAGGTATGGGGAATGGCTGAGGTATACCTATTATGGGACATGGATATTCAGGAGCTGCAGAGAAGGGTCTTACGGTATGTATGGGGTTATGGGAGAGCTTGGTTGAGTAGGGAGGTTGTCATGACACACGTACGTCTTGGGGGTTTAGGTCTCTTGGCATTGGGTTCACGGGCGAAGGCTCTATATGTAAAGCAGCAGTTCCTTAGGGAGGGTAGGGAGAGAGGATCCCGGGTGGGTTGGGTAATGGTACATATACGCAAATGGTAGAGTGGCAGAGGATTAATAGAGTGTGAGGACATGTTGCGTCTGTTGTTGAAGTTGAAAAATGTTCAAAGGATTAGGGCGGGGCAGATGGTGCGGAGATGTTGTCATAGGGAAATTGTGCAGGGGGTGTCTGTTTTTCTGCTGTATAATTGGGGGGAAATATGGGACGGTTTTTGTAAGCTTAAGTTAGCACCGAGGGTTTGCGAATTAGTGTACAGATTCATCATGGGTATTTTAGCTTCGAAATCAGTTTTAAGAAGGATGAGTTTGGTAAGGGATGCGAATTGTTTAAGTTGTGGTCTGGAAGAAACTGCGTTTCATGCGGTTTATTTTTGTGAAACATTGGAAGAAGTTTGTACGTGGTTGGGTAGGGTTTTAGAGTTTCTCAGTGGGAGAAGTATCTCGACTCTACGGGCCTTAACCTTGAAAGTTAGTGGAGCGTCAAGGGAGGTAAGAAGAGCAATATTGTACGTGGTGGCTAATTTCCTATATATCTCATGGGGTATGAGGGAAACTGAGGGAGCAGTTAGGGCTAAGATGATTGCCGTGGGTATTTATAGAACGTCTTGTAGGAACAGACTCCTTTACGGTGGGAGGTGGGGTACCGTCTTCACTGCAAGCTATAGGAGTCTTACAGTACAGCGGTTACTGCAACTGAGAGGGAGGTAAGGCAGTGAGGGGTTGGACTCATCCCGTGGTAACACCCTAAGGTATGTTAGGATATTTAGGGTGGAAGTGGGAGTTGCTGAGTTGCGTGTTTGTAGTTATGGTAAGTTACGGTTGCTTGAGGGTGTATGGATGTGATGTGATGTGCGACTGAGATCTTGATTTTTTCTACTTTCTGGACATTACGTCTAGCAAGACGGACAAAACGTCTTTGTTCGGTGAATATTTTTTCATTTTGTGAAACAGGACCAGTTCCCGGCAATGGCCAAGTTTGTATTTTTTTGCTATGTTTTTTTGGTGACCTAGCGAAGTCTTTGTGGGTGTTTCCAAGTGTCATTGTAGGTATTGTTCCTGACATGTAGCACACAGTCGTCGTGCTGATGTCAGCATCATTAGTATAGTTTTTAATTGTCTTTTTAGGGGTTAATTTTAAGCATCCTAATTGGTGTGCAAGAGAAATATTGTCTTTTGGGTCTCCTTTTGTGAAACGACCACCCCATGAGGTTTGTCGTTAATTTTCTGAAGGATGACACAATGTTTCAACTACTTACGATTTTATCATGTTTAGTAGTTACCTCTAGACTCCTTTTTAAAGTTTTCAATGGATTTGATGATAGGTAACATGGTTAGAAGAGGAACAGTATTTCGACAGGGGGGGGGGGGGTAAGTCGAAGTAATCCCACATTCAACCCTATGGCCCATAAACATATAGGTGTGAATACTGATTGTACGTGGTAGTTAGGAACTTACAACTGATTCCCTTGTGGTTTAGCGCTTCCTTTTGATTATAATTACACTTGATTCCAAGTCATAAATATGTACCTACCTCTTGGACTGTAAAGTGAAAACTTTTGTATTACTCGTGGAGTAATTATGATTCCTGTATCTGTTCTTTTGTCACATGAGGTTTTTACATAAAATACGTATATATATAAAAAATATATATACATACAACTGATTGTTATACGATGCTTATGATACAGTTGTAAGTAAATCTTTTCTATTCGTTTTTTTCAGGGTTTTCCATATATTTGTTTATCATTTATATTATCACTTATGTTATTATTTGCATTTCCATTAATGCACTGGATAACTATTTTGGACATTGTAGTGTTTTGTTCAGTTTTAATTTTGGGGTTTTTGAGTTGTATAGGCGGTGAGTGGTTAAAGTTAGTTCAGGGTATTGGTCTAATACGCTTTTGATGTGAAAGTTTGATTGTGTTTATCCTTTATATAACCTGATTTGTTAATCGCTGATTTATGTTCTCATTGTATGTAAATTGTATGTATACTGGTTTTTAAATAAATATGAAAAAAAAAAGCTTCAGCAAAACCATCATTAACATTAGCAGCAATTTTTACATTAGCCACTGTTGTGTCAGGATTGTCAACATTATTATTATTATCAACATTATCATATAGACCTTTACACATGACTATATGGTGTCTTCCTTTGTGACATTGATAACAGTTGTTTAATTTGGCATGACAATCCTTTACATTGTGATTACCTAGACACCTGATACATCTGTCAAGTTCTTCCAATCTTTCAAATTTATCATTCCATGAATTGTATGCATTGCAATTCTTAGAAAAATGAGTACCCTTGCAGATTATTATTATAATCAAAAAAGAAGCGATAAGCCACAAGGGCTATACAGCGCTGCAGGGTAGGGAAGGAAGCAAGGGAATTGGATGGCAGAAGGGAGGGGGGATGATCAGCAGGTAACAGAAAACAGCAGGGCAGGGGATGGTACAGGGGTAGAGGGTAGCAAGAGATTGAAGTAGAAAGGGCTAAAGGTATCAGAATTTGTGAAGTAAGTCAGTCGTTGTCAAAAAGTCAATGAGAGAGTCCGGATGAAAGGTGGGTCCATCAGCGAGAAGGGAAGGTAAAGAGAGAGCAGCGGAGCGAAGACGACGACAGAGGTAAATTCTGCGTGCTCGTTGATAAAGTGGGCAGTCCAACAGAATGTGGCTGACTGATAATGGAGCTTGGCAATTCTCACAGAGAGGAGCAAGACGCCTCTCCATGAGATATCCATGAGTAAGACGAGTATGGCCAATGCGAAGACGGGAGAGAGTAGTCTCCCAACCTCGACACTGGTGATAAGAAGACGGCCAGTAACCTATACTCGGTTTAATAGACTGAAGTTTGTTGCCGAGCATAGTAGACCAACGTTGTTGCCAACGAGTGTGAAGGTGGGAAGATATTACAGCAAAATAGTCCATAAATGGAATACCTCTATAAGAAACTGGTAGGTCATGTACTGCTGACCGCGCAGCAGTGTCTGCCTGTTCATTGCCCCATACGTCAACATGACCAGGGACCCAACAAAAAACAATATCTTTATGCTTGGTAAAGGTGCGGCGTAGCCAAAGTTGGATATGGAGGACTAAGGGGTGAGGTGTATCAAATTTTTGTATAGCCTGTAAAGCACTAAGGGAGTCTGAGACAACCACAAATGATGACACAGGCATAGATGCAATACGGATAAGTGCTGTAAGGATGGCATATAATTCAGCAGTAAAAATACTAGCCGAAGATAGTAAATGCCCTTGTACGATGCTGTCCAGAAACACTGCTGCGAATCCTACGCAGTCAGAAGACTTAGAGCCATCTGTGTACACAGCAATGGCATGAGAATGAGAGTGAAAGTGGTCAAGAAAAAGAGAGCGGGAAGCGACCGTAGACAGTTGGGCTTTCGAGCAAGGGAGGGAGAAAGAACAGACTCGAACAGCTGGAACTTCCCAGGGGGGTAGGGAAAAGTGAGATGCTACATGTACATAGAAAGGTGGTAGTTGAAGACAAGACAAGAGCGAATGAAGGCGAAGAGAGAAGGGACGGAGTAAACAGGGGCGGCGAACAAATAAAGAATGTCTACTAATATCAGTGACCATTCTATAAATGGAAGGATTGTGGAGATCATGAGAGCGTACATAGTAGCGCAGGCAATGGGCATCACGGCGATCGGATAAGGATGGAACGTTCGCTTCTGCATAGAGGCTCTCGACAGGGGAAGAGCGAAAAGCACCAAGGCATAAACGTAATCCTTGGTGATGAATGGGGTTAAGGCTAGAGAGAGTAGCAGGAGATGCCGCTGAATAGATCTGGTCACCATAATCAAGTTTCGATAAAATAAGGGTGGAATGTAGGCGAAGGAGGGTTCGACGATCAGCTCCCCACGAAAGATGAGCAAGGGTTTTAAGAAGGTTCAGCCGGCTGTGACAAGTTGCCTTCAGAGAGGTAATGTGAGGTTTCCAGGATAACCTACGATCAAAGAGGAGGCCCAGAAACTTGACTGTATCACGTTCAGGGATACGGGAGCCATAGAGGTACAAAGGATGATCGGAGATGACAGAGCGTCTAGTGAAAGTGATTTGGTGGGTTTTAGTGCCGGAAAATTTAAACCCACGTGTGGTGGCCCAATTGGAAACACGGTCGACTGCATGTTGGAGAGAAACTGTAAGGAGGTGACAGTCAGTGCCTGCACAGGCAATAGCGAAGTCATAAACATAGAGTGATGACCAAATATTTGATGGAAAACTAGAGGCCAAATCATTAATAGCAAGGAGAAAAAGTGTTGTGCTCAGAACACATCCCTGGGGGACACCTTCAGCTTGGATAAAGTCCGGGGAGAGCACATTATTAACCCGAACACGGAAATGCCTGTCAGTTAAAAAGTTCTTAAGGAAGGATGGTAGATTGCCTCGAAGGCCTAAGGAGTGGGCTTGGGCTAAAATATTATACCTCCAAGTTGTGTCATATGCCTTCTCAAGGTCAAAAAATATGGCAATAACTGAGTGGTTATTCGCAAAGGCATTATGAACATACGTATCCAAGAGTAGTAAGGGTTCTATGGTAGAACGTCCCTTACGAAAGCCATATTGATGAGTGGAGAGACTGTTGTGTGTCTCTAAATACCACACTAAACGTCTATTTACTAGGCGTTCCATTACTTTGCAAACTGCACTGGTAAGAGCAATGGGACGATAGTGGGAGGTTTCATGTCCCGTAGTGCCTGGTTTGCGGAAAGGGAGAACAATGGCGGATTTCCACAGCTGTGGAAGAACTCCTTGTGACCAAATAAGATTGTAAAGGCGTAATAGGACTGCAAGGGCTGACTGATGTAAATGTTGTAGCATACGAATATGAATGTCGTCAGGCCCAGCTGCCAATGATTGACAAGCTGAGAGTGTTGCCTCCAGTTCTTGAAGTGTAAAAGGCACATTATACTGTTCTTCTCTGAGAGAAGAAAAGTCCAAGGGTGCTAACTCTCTGGCAGACTTTGAGGAAAGAAATGAGGGGCATGGATGGAGTCCCTGAGAAATACGGACCAGATGATTGCCAGTTTCATTGGCAACATCTAGTGGGTTTGCTATATCAACACCGGCAACCCGCAGAACAGGAGCCGGGTCAGGAGAATATTTACCACTCAGTTTTCGTACTTTTTTCCAGACTGCACTCATAGAGGAAGCAGAGGTGATGGTGGAGACATAATCTCGCCAGCAAGTGCGTTTAGCGTCACGGATGACACGGCGAGCGATCGCACGCTTCTGTTTAAAATCAAGGAGTCGCTCTGTGGTTCTATTGTACCGGTACCTGCCCCATGCAGCGCGTTTCAAACGTACTGCACGAGCACAAGCAGGAGACCACCAAGGCACGCATTTCTGAGAATGCCTGCCCGAAGTTTGGGGTATAGAATGAGAAGCTGCGGTGAAAACAGAGGACGAGAAGAGGTGTAAAAGCTCATCGATGGAGGACGAAGAAGGAACCTCTTTAAAAACAGTTAGGTGTGAGTAAAGGTTCCAATTTGCCCGATTAAATTGCCAGCGTGGGGTGCGAAGAGGTGGCGAATATGAAGGGGAAGTAAGAATGATTGGGAAATGATCACTGTCATGTAAGTCCGGGAGAACAGACCAAGTGAAGTCTAATGCGGCGGAGGAAGAGCAGATTGAGAGATCGATGCAAGAGAGAGTATGAGTCCGAGGATCAAAATGGGTGTGAGTACCTGTATTTAAAACATGGAGGGGGTGGGTGGCAAGAAAAGCCTCTAACTGAATTCCACGGGAATCACAGTGAGACCCCCCCAGAGGAAATGGTGGGCATTAAAATCACCAAGTAACAGAATCGGTGGCGGTAATGACGAAACAAGGAAGGCAAAATCCGGAATAGATAATGCCCGAGAAGGAGAGAGATATAAAGAACAGAGCGTATACCACCTATGTAAGTGGATACGGGCTGCTGTGTAATGCAGCGAAGTATGAACAAATAGCTGATGGTACGGAATATCAGTGCGAAGAAGAAGGGCACTTTCATTAAAGGTCCCATCAGGAAAAGGATCTGAAGAATACAATAAATTATAGCCTGAGATGTGAGAAATAACAGCAGAGTGTAATTTTGGTTCCTGTAAGCAAACACCAACAGGGGCAAACTGGGAGAGTAACATCTGAAGCTCACCCCAATTACCCCTGAGGCCGCGTATATTCCACTGTAAATAGGCCATGATTGGCAATGATAAAGATACTTGAAATCCGCAGGTAAGGGTTCCTACGGACTAGAAGGGTTAGAAAAGTCCACATGCGGAGGCAGTGGAAAATGTTCAAGCAGCGAAGGAACGGTGCGCTGTGAAGAAAGGAGTTGCGCAGATGGAGCAGAGGAGAGAGAAAGAGCGGAAGGTGGATCAGTGTCCATTGATGGTTTGGTCTCTGCAATATATTCAGAGATTGCTTCAAGTGTTTCGGAATTCAGAGATGTCGTATGGGAGACAATATTGGGAATGGTAGGGGGAGGATGAGTAAAGATTGGAACTGTATTGGACTGTACCAAGGTAGGGGGGGGCGAAAGGGTGGAGGGAACTGGAGAAGCATGGCAGGGGACAGAAGAGGCAGGAACCTGGGAGGTGGCAGAAGAGGAAGAAACTTGGGAGGGAACAGGGGAGGAAGGTACATTACGAGGAGGAGGGTGAACCTCTGCACTTGTAACTGAGCCAGTGAGAGGGGAAGAACTAGGAACAGAGACAGGGAGGGTAAAATGAGGAGGTGGAAGATGGGTAGGAGGTGTTACCGGACCTTTTTTTGACTTTTGAGAAGTAGAGGGACGATTGGGAGGAGGTGTCGTACGAGGTCTCGTCGATACTGAGGCTTGTGAGAGAGAACTCGAAGAAGCGAGATTAGACTGAGGCGTTGAAGTAGGGACGTCTGAGCTGAGGACAGCAAAAGGATTAGATACAGGAGTGATTATGGGAGAGGTAACCACAGAGGTGGGTATAGAAGATGGGATACCAGAAGTGGGGGGACGTTTTGAAACACGGGAATAAGAAACACGTGGGAGTCTCCTTTGGAGGCGGAGATGAGAAACTGCCATGGCATAAGGGAGACCTTCTGTCTCTTTGAGGTAACGGATTTCCCGCTCGTTTAAATAGACCTGACAATGGCGAGAGTACGAAGGGTGAGCCTCATGACAGTTAAGGCAAGAGGGAGATCGATTGCAAGACGTATTAGAATGGTCATCGGCACCACAGACTGGGCATTCGGCGATAGATCTGCAATATTTCGCTGGATGGCCAAATCGCCAGCAATTTCTACACTGTGGTGTAGGGATCACCTTTCAAACTTGTAACCGATGTCCTGCTATATAAACTGAGGATGGGAGTTCTCGGCTGTCAAAAGTTAAACGAGCCACATTGCTAGGGTATCGTCTCCGCCCACGGGCAGGAAGAACGTAAGTGTCTACCTTGAGGATTGGGAGATCTTGGAGTTCCAGCTGTTCTAGAATGTCAGTGCCACATGTCTGGAAATTTTGTTGAACTATGGTATGTGGCAGAATGACGGTACCACTACAAGAATTGAGGGAATGATGTTTTTCAAGAGTGACAGGAACAGTATCGATATGGGAAAGACGAGAGAGCTCATGAGCCTGGGTAGCATTCTGTACAGTAATGATGCGCGTACCGCTCTTAAGAGCATGAAAAGAAATATCTTTACCAACATGGCGTAGAAGTGCCTTGCCAATACTATGGTCAGAAAGATAGGCAGTAGAGGAAGTTGGTCGTAAAGTGAAGAATTTAGTCCACTGTTCAGTCTGAAACTGAGCGTGGAAAGGTAGTGAAGGACGTGTCGATCGTTTCTGAGAAGAACGAGAAGGTGGAGAAGTATCATCAGCAGGTAATTGTCGTTGGCGTTTAGGCGTGGGACCAGAGTTGGTCCGACGTGGAATGGGTCGGCGATTTGAAAATTGCTGCACCGTAGAGGGAGAGGCCAGAAGCATAGTCAGAGGAGAGCGAAGGTCCGATAAATCGAAGGAGTCAGTCGAGGCCTCAGTACCTGAAGCGGGTGAGGAAACAGCACCGGCAATAGGTACAGAGGCATGAGGAATGTCTGAAGAGTGGTCCAAAGACGAGGCGGGGTCAGAACGGGGTGCGGTATCAAGAAGGGGCCTGGGGGTACCAGGTTCATGGACTAGGGCTGCCATGGTTAGGTTACTTCTTTCTTTTTGTTTTAAGAAAAAAAAGAAAGAAGAAAAGAAAATAAAAATAAAAAAAAAGAAAAAAAAAGGGGGGACCGGGGAGGGATAGGTCCTAGGAGGAATGAAAGGGCCAGAAATCTCCCTCCGCGCCCAAGAGGACCTCAGCACCGCAAGTAGCGCAGATGCAGCATGGAACCCGTGCCATACCCTACCCATCATGCTAGTAAACAAACAATCCGGGATAGCAACCTCACATCTGCCGAGCTACCTCTGTGGACAAAAGAGAGGGCGGCTGGATATCTGCCACAAAGCATACCTCCTTCGGCCACCACCCCCGGAATCCGAAAGGTGGCTTCCAGAGATACACTTGTCGCCCGAAAGACACCCAAAGCTACTCCGGGATACCGGAGAGGGATCGGGACATCCCCAGGCGATCCAGATTCCACGGCAAACTACGCCACCGCTAAGAACCTCAACAGAATGGGATGGACCCCGGTATCCTTTCCCCTACCTAGGAACTAGCGCGCCTGTGGGAGAAATCCCAAAGGACAAAAAGAGGAAGGGCAAAAGGGAGGGGTGGGGAGGGGGAGGAGGAAAGGAAAAAGGGGAGGATGGGGAGGATGGGATAGGGGAGGGGAGATTGGGGGGTAATTAGGTTCGGTCTGAGGAAGAAGACCGATAGGTCTAATTCCTCAGACCAAGAGCCTCTTCACCACGCCAAGGAGCCCCCCTTGAAGAGGTACCCTTGCAGAAAAGACAATCTTTCTTTTCTATGACTGGTTTCTTATTAACTGGGTTACTCTTAGGAGGGTAATTATTCTTCTCACCTTGTGGAGAAACATTATTTCTGATTCCTGCTACTTGATATGTACCTATGCAACTCTTTGTAGGAGATGAATTCTGATTATTAACATTGGGATAATTTTCCCCTTGTGAAACTTGACAGATACCTCAGAGTTATTATGTGTTGTATCTTTAAAATGAGTTGGTTGGCTGGTCTGCAACTGAACAATTAATTCTTGTAGACCTATTCTTATTTCCCCCAGACCAAAATAACCTTTGTGATACTTGTTCGCGAACCATTCAAGTGTTTCAGAGCTTAATTTATTCTGTACAATGGCACTCAATAACCAGTCTGATTCCTTCAGATTATATTTATTACTTAAAGTTTTGAGAGTGCTCTCCAGTTTGACTGTAAACTGCTGTAAACCTTTGTAAGTGTGATCTGGAGTTTTTAAATTAACAATGATAGTCACTAGATCCAACCTACTTTGTTCTATATTACCATAAGTGACCTTCAACAAATCAACTGCTTCCTTGTAAGAGTCATCTACATTGGGAAAGGTTTGTATGAGTATGTGAGCATCTCCTCTCATCTGTCCTATGAGGTAAAATAATTTAGTTACACAGGTTAGGTCACTCCTATCTTGCACAACTGCTTTAAAAAATGACCAAAACTCCTCCCAATTTTCTCCAGGATTAAATATAGGTAAACATAATTCTGGGAGTTTTGGCAAAGACGTATTATTTGTTGGAATAGATTGATTAACCCTTTCAGGGTCGACAGGCCCTCTCAGAGACTTGTTCTCAGGGTCGCCCAAATTTCAAAAAAAAAATATTTTTCTTAGGAAAAGATAGGGAATCTTTTCCCGATCATAATGACACCAAAAGTATGAAATTTGATGGAAAACGTACGGAATTATGCTCTCGGGAAGTTAGCGGTCTCGACGATGTTTACGCATCGGCGATTTTGCCCAATTTGAGCCCTATTTTCGGCCAATTCCAATGCACTAGTCGACAAAAATCATAAATATTTCGCTAGAACTCCATTTTTTCTATCGAATGAGTACAAGAAACCACCCATTTACCGATTTCAACTATCCAATACAGTGGTCAGAATTTAGCAATTTTGCCAATTTCACACAAATTTCAAAAGATGCCAATTTCCAAATAGGATCCAGAACAAACAAGAAAGACATTCCTGGCACTAAAATGACATTTCCTTTGTTCATTAGTCACGTCCCAACGCCCCTCTTACATTCTTTTGCTTTCCACTTTGAATTTTTATTCTCACAAAAAATAGAAGATTTACTGTTATTAGTGTAAAAAATTTTATAAATAATATCAGCGCACTTGTGAAAGAATATTAGACTCACCAGTTGACATGTATTGGACGCTTAGCATGATTTGTTTACTTTTGAACTTTGGTAAAAATCGAACATTTCTGCTACTTTGAGCTCAATTTCAAGGTACTTTTCATTATAAAATCAGTCAAAATCATCTCGATTTCTGTAATATGTCTTCCGTTCCATAGAATGAGGCCAGGAAAACCAGAATACAACAATAAATACCATACGAAAATACAGTGCAAAGTCGCTGTTTTAATCCAAAAACACAAAGTTTTTTTTTTTATCATTACGCACTGTGTGCTGCAGGATCTTTTTTATACTGCGCACGCTGACCACATAGACCCATTCTTTCATATGTAGGCCTACCAGCTTTCTGTCACTTGATTTGAGGGCGCTAGAATTTAGGCGTACTAGTATGTCAAAAACCCTGGTGCGTAAGCCATACTAGTACGGCCGAAACCCTGAAAGGGTTAACTGCCTGGTTTACACCTTTTAATTTATTCAAAGACTGACTTTTACAAGAATCTTTTCTTCTAATTCATAATACTGGTTAATCATAAGATTTATTTCTGTCTCATCTCCACAAGTTACTAACAAATCTTCTTCATATTGTTTATAATATAATTTGTATGAATCATATCTATTCCCTAAAGCATCTAAATACAATTTTAAATCATCAGTATTCACAGTTTCTTGATTCATTAATTCGAAACATTTATTGTATGCCTTGGTTACATGACCCTTTCTAGCCTGCAATGATGCTTTTTTTGCTCTAAATTCCATGTGTTTGTCCTCTACATTAATTTCCTCATTTTCACCAATGATGCAATGTATTAAATTCAACTTAATTAATAACACTGATTATGTACTTAATTATGTACTTTATAAAAGTAAATATTACAACTTACCTTGAATAAATTCTTGTTACTTGAGCTTAACAATTACATCTAAGGAAATTATAATATAAACTTTAAATATACATTAATAATCTTAGCTACACTTGAGCTTAGCAATTACTCATGTAAGAAAATTGTAATATAAATTTTAAATACACATTAATATAAACCTTAGCCAGACTTGGCATATCCTTGCCAGACTTGGCTTAGCAAAATTAATATTATACAAATACACTAATATAAATCCTAGCCAGATTTTGGTTTATCAAAATTAATATTGTAATAATTATAATCCACTACACATTAAGTAAATCTGTGGACCTAATGTCCACCTCCTTCTGTCATATCACATATAATTATTAAGTAATTAATTCACTAATTAATGACTTCACTAATTACATCCAGTTCAATCAAGGACCTGGAGAGTTTACCTGGAGTTTACCTGGAGAGAGTTTCGGGGGTCAACGCCCCCGCGGCCCGGTCTGTGACCAGGCCTCCTGGTGGAACAGCCCCTGATCAACCAGGCTGTTGCTGCTGGCTGCACGCAAACCAACGTACGAGCCACAGCCCGGCTGATCAGGAACTGACTTTAGGTGCTTGTCCAGTGCCAGCTTGAAGACTGCCAGGGGTCTGTTGGTAATCCCCCTTATGTGTGCTGGGAGGCAGTTGAACAGTCTCGGGCCCCTGACACTTATTGTATGGTCTCTTAACGTGCTAGTGACACCCCTGCTTTTCATTGGGGGGATGGTGCATCGTCTGCCAAGTCTTTTGCTTTCGTAGTGAGTGATTTTCGTGTGCAAGTTCAGTACTAGTCCCTCTAGGATTTTCCAGGTGTATATAATCATGTATCTCTCCCTCCTGCGTTCCAGGGAATACAGGTTTAGAAACCTCAAGCGCTCCCAGTAATTGAGGTGTTTTATCTCCGTTATGCGTGCCGTGAAAGTTCTCTGTACATTTTCTAGGTCGGCAATTTCACCTGCCTTGAAAGGTGCTGTTAGTGTGCAGCAATATTCCAGCCTAGATAGAACAAGTGACCTGAAGAGTGTCATCATGGGCTTGGCCTCCCTAGTTTTGAAGGTTCTCATTATCCATCCTGTCATTTTTCTAGCAGATGCGATTGATACAATGTTATGGTCCTTGAAGGTGAGATCCTCCGACATAATCACTCCCAGGTCTTTGACGTTGGTGTTTCGTTCTATTTTGTGGCCAGAATTTGTTTTGTACTCTGATGAAGATTTAATTTCCTCATGTTTACCATATCTGAGTAATTGAAATTTCTCATCGTTGAACTTCATATTGTTTTCCGCAGCCCACTGAAAGATTTGGTTGATGTCCACCTGGAGCCTTGCAGTGTCTGCAATGGAAGACACTGTCATGCAGATTCGGGTGTCATCTGCAAAGGAAGACACGGTGCTGTGGCTGACATCCTTGTCTATGTCGGATATGAGGATGAGGAACAAGATGGGAGCTAGTACTGTGCCTTGTGGAACAGAGCTTTTCACCGTAGCTGCCTCGGACTTTACTCTGTTGACGACTACTCTCTGTGTTCTGTTAGTGAGGAAATTATAGATCCATCGACCGACTTTTCCTGTTATTCCTTTAGCACGCATTTTGTGCGCTATTACGCCATGGTCACACTTGTCGAAGGCTTTTGCAAAGTCTGTATATATTACATCTGCATTCTTTTTGTCTTCTAGTGCATTTAGGACCTTGTCGTAGTGATCCAATAGTTGAGACAGACAGGAGCGACCTGTTCTAAACCCATGTTGCCCTGAGTTGTGTAACTGATGGGTTTCTAGATGGGTGGTGATCTTGCTTCTTAGGACCAATGGGCAACTATGTGGAAAATTAAATTTACCTGGATGTAACTCATAAGATACATTCCAGTAAATGGTAACAAAGATAATTATTCTTTATCAAGGTTACAGTGACAAGTAGGAATTTTAGGACACCTAGGCCACAAAAAATGTCCCCCTTTGATACCTATTACTGTCATATCCACAAGTCACTCTGGATCTATATTAATTTCAAATGAAATATACATCACCAGGCTTTCTGGTAAAACATTAATATAAATATGTGGACTGTATATTAAATTTAAAATGTGAATACATATATATTGAAGGAGAATTTTTAATAATAAGACTCACCAATTAGTCTGGAGATTACGGTGTGTCATACAAACCCCCCTGCCTAAATTATGAAGAAAATACTGGCCAGAATTTCAACACAAAATAGACATGACTTAGCTGGGGTTCCAAAGCTGTCCTGTCCATCTGCTTAATGCTCACATTATGCAGGACTGCAAATCCAAAAATTTCAGTTCCTATTTGAGAGGTTTTAAGCCCAATATAACCCCTAGAGCGACGAAAATTTATGCACATTTCATTAGCGTACCTTTATCACATTCAAAAACAATGGTGTCTCCCCCATGCTCATCAGTGCAGGCACAGAGCTTCCCTGTCGGTTCTCTTCTTTACAATACACTTTAGAGCAATAGTAATGTATTAATCAGGTATATTTACATTATAAAAAATATACAGCATAATTTTGGGAAATTATTTTCCACACCCTTTTCCACACAAACAGGTAAAGTCGGTACCTGAAAAGCCAGGCTGTGGCTCGTACGTTGGATTGTGTGCAGCCAGCAGTAACAGACTGGTTGATCAGGCTCTGATCCACCAGGAGGCCTGGTCACAGACCGGGCCACAGGGGCATTGACCCCCGGAGCTCTCTCCAGGTAAACTCCAGGTAAACTAGATGTTCTAAAATTTCTACTTGTCTCTGTAACCTTGATAAAGAATAATTATCTTTGTTACCATTTACTGGTATGTATCTTATGAGTTACACCAGGTAAATTTAATTTTCCACACACATTATTAAAATAACAAAGATTACACACTCACATTACATAGCACGTTATTATTAGTACATTTGGTACACGACTTAATTATCTCGCCCACATGTCCTTTGTATTTAAACAACCACCAGGCCTAATAACACATTAGACATATCCCAAATTCAACATATCCATTACAAACAACAGTAAACCAGTTCACAATACTGCCTGTGTAGGACCGTATTCCTTTTCTTTTAACAAACTTCTTGCGCAAAATACCATCCTTCCACTCCCAACCAAACCGGCCAACTCACACCCTAACACATGCACACAATTAAATCTCAGTGCCACGACCATACAAAATAGGAACAACTTTTTTCCATACAAACCACCACAAACTTACTTAAACACACCCACCACAACTACTTTGCACATTCCAACCACATCAAAGAACACCTTGTACGTTCCCAAGTTCTGAGACGAGCCCGTTGCAACCCCTGGATTCCAAAGCACCCCCCCCCCCATTTTCACAACGCCAACAAACCTCTGACATTCATGCTACGATACCCTTCAGGAAAGCCCTTTCCCATCTACTTCCATATATCCCCCTATTACGACTAAGCATTCTGTACATTGTCACTGCCAAGACCTTCTTTCACACCATCCAATTCCCATTACCCCTCATTGCCCATGATACGAAAATAAAATCCGATATTATGTACACCAGTGCACGCTGCACAGACTCTTCCACACCTCCCACATCTAAGCTTAACACCCTTAATACCAAGATCCTTCCCCCTCACCCTCCTCAAAACCCCATCCAACCACTCCCTTATACACTCCAAATTTTTGCAAAAATATACTACATGAAAAGCTGTCTCCCTATCCCCACACACCCGACACACGTCCTCCACCATCAACCCTCGCTCCCTAAGCACCACACCAACAAAACATTACCTCCCTCACTCGTGGTCTGATGCACACCAACTGCAACCTCACCCAAATGTCCCCCCATGCAACACTGGGTATATGCCCTCAGCTTTTGCAATCACCCTCATCCCTACAACACGCTCCAGAACACCCACCCGTATCCTAAATGGATCCCTAGCACATCCTCACACTCTCTCATCTCTGATCCTACCCACCACCCTCATGCCTCCTCATATAAAGCTTACACACCCTTCCCCACACGACCTTCCACTCGGAGAAACCCCCTCTTCAAATATATACACTTAACCCTTAATCTTATATCTATTAAACCCAATCCACCTTTACTGACCAGTAGCATAACAACACTCCTACCCAACCAGTCACTCCCAGAACCCGATGTATAATGAAAAACCTTCTTTAGCATTCTTGTAATGTCCGGTCCTGCCAATGGATATACAGCAGCCACATGCCAAACCATAATATATAACAAAACATTCACCACTATTACATGTTGATGTATCGTCAAATGCATTGGTCGCAAAACATTTAACCTACCCACAACCCTATCCACTGCCATCCCAGAATTAGCCATCCATGCCTCCCCAGCATTCCCCATATAAACTATCCCACACACCTTCAGTCTATCCACCACACACCAACTCACAGCTTTTTCCCAACTTGCCCTCCTTACCCAATTCCCTAAGACCAATAGTTTCGACTTCTCCACATTCACTCTTAAACCCTTAACCCCTTAAAAATCACCAATCACATCCTCCACCTCATGTAAACTTTCCTCCCTTCTCACTAGAATCGTTGTATCATCCACATACCCTATTATTCCAATCCCTCCATTCTCCACACCATGATCCACCCCAAAACATCTCCCCACCGCCCTATAAAAAGGGTCCTGTATACAAGCAAACAACAGTTGAGACAGGGGGCAACCCTGCCTTATGCCCCTACCCATTGAAACCCACTCTCCCAGTTTCCCATTCACCTGCACACATACACCCTCAACCCAATACACCATCTCTTCCACAAAACCCTGCCTTCGTAAGATATACCACAGCGCCTCATGTTCCACACAATCATATGCTGCCTGCCAATCCAATGCTAAGACACCTCCCCCCCCTTATTCTCCCCCTCCATACTATCCACAAAATCTTTTATTATTCCATGCCCCTCATACATTGTCCTCCCAGGCACCCCATACTGACCTCTCACAACCACTCTATCTCTCATGCACTTCAGCTTATTCCCCAAGATTTTCATGAATATCTTATAATCAGCACATAGCAATGACAACGTCCTATAGTTCTGCACTGTAGTAGGGCCTTTCCCTTTTGGAATCAACACTACAACTGCCATACTCTGCAACTCACCCATCCTCCCCTCACTTTTCATCATATTCATCAGTTTCACTAAAAAATTCTTCAAAACACTCAAATGCCTCACATAGAATTCAGAGGGTAACCCGTCTATACCTGGCGTTTTACCTCTCGCCATATCCTCCAAAGCTCTCCATACCTCCCCCTCTTCAATATCCCCACCCAACTCTGTTCGATCACTGCCACTCAGCGCACAAGGTACATTCACTCCCAATCTCCCTAAATCCTCACCGTTCACTCCTACACTCAGCAAATATCTTCCAAACCACCTATCCACAAAACCACTCATTCCCTCTGCAGTTCACAACACCTGACCTCTCTTGTACCCACCTAAGTTCTCATGTACTACCAACGTATCAATTTCCATTGCCAGCCTGCGCCTCCACTGGCCCCTTAACACACAGGCCGACGGCCTGTCACCCCACATTGCCTCCTCCAACCCACCCTGCACCCTCGCTTCATCAAATCTGTCATTGTGCATGTCTCTTATCTACCCCTTTAATGCTTCAATTTCCTCCATGGGATGCACACCTACCACAGCACTCCTCTAATAACAACCCTGCAATCACCTTTCTAAGTACTGTTGAAGCCCATGTGTCATCCAAGCCTCATTCTTTCCCTTCGCACATAATATTGCCTTATCCTCCTCTTCGCAACCCCATCCCACCACCCAAATAAATCGCCTGCACCCCTACCCTCACCCCATAAGTCCTCCCACAAACTTTCAAAATCCCCTCCCTCCACCCTGTCCCCAAGAAGTCGTACATTCAACTTCCAGTACCCCGAATATCTCTTAGGCAAACCATCCCAACTCGAATCCACATAAACTGCCCTATGATTCAAATAAACGACATTTACCATCTGCACCCTTATCACCCTCACACCCCTTGTCATGTACAACCTATCTAGCCGTGCAGTATAACCCCTTCTATGAAATGTGTGATCCTCTCAAATCCCACCAACTATATCCCCCAATCCCACACCTCTCAAAAGATCCCCTAAACCTGCTAAAAAACACCCTGCCCCCCTCGGTTCCACATCCTTCCTATGCACCACACAGTTCCAATCGCCACCAACTATTGCCACTGATGGCAAGGACCTCAAATAATATACCAATACATCATTCACAAATTCATTCTTTACCCTCACATCATTCTCAGCCGGTGCATACACACAAACTACTGCCATCCTCTCACCTCTCCACCACCCATCTATCCGTAGCACACGACCCCCCCTCCGCTCCTAAGAACAACAAATGGGCTCGTCTCTCGGATCAGGATTCCCACCCTCCCTTCAATCACTCTGAATACATCACAAACACTCTGTACCCATCCACCTCCAATTCTCGTCCTAGCTTGAAATTATGTTCCTGCACAAAAACAATGTCTATAGCATAATGCCTTAAAAATCCCTGTACCCACAGATGCTTCTCACTCGCACACAATCCATTAATATTCACTGTCATACACCGGAAACCTACTTATGTGATTTCACCCACTGCCTCATTTCACCTTTCACTGACACGCTGGTGCTACCAGCATGTCTACTTCTGCCACCTCTCTCTTCACTGACCACTTTAGGCCTCCCCTGATCCAACACTGGACCAGGCATACCTTTGGGGCTCCCACGCACCACATCTGCCCACAGCTTTTTCCCCGGCCTCTGTGCCGGGGTCAAAACATCATCCGAGTCGGATTGTGTCGCCGCCCTCTTACGGTTGACACTACGCATCCATCTCCAACTCACTGGATGCCTCCCAGTGAATCTCAACATTCACCTCAATCACCTTCACCTCTCTTGGTGAATCATTTTCCATATTCGCCCATCTTCCAAGTTGCTCGTCCTCACTCTGCACAGGGCTCCTCACCAACCTCCCGTCGTCCGCATAACCCTTCTTCTCAAAGGACTTTTCCTTCACTTTCCCCAGAAAATCTGCCTCCATCCACACTTCGCCACTCTGCAGTCTCCCGTGTCTCCAAGGCAGAGGCCTCAGATCCCACTAACTGTGGCAGAGACAGGCTGGTACCCACTAGTGGCAGCTCACGCTCCACTTCCTCACTCCAGGAAGTGCCACTTCCACGTATAGATGACTCATCAGCATGACCCACCTCCGGTTCTGACTCTCCATCTCACTGCCTGGTTCCTGTATCCGCTGCCATCTCCCACACTGGGCCGCCATATGGTCGTATGCACCGCATAACCTACAAGTCTTCCGCTGCCCAGCGTAGTACACCATTACCTGCGTCCTAAATGCGTCCAGTATGATGTAAGACAGAATGGAATGCCTCAACGTCATCTTGAGCATGAACGTACCTTCTGGCAAACCGGCATACGCCCCATCTGCCCATTTACCAGCCATCACCAGGTGTACAGTTCCATACTGTTCAAATACGTTCCTCAGGTCAGTCTCGTCCGCCTCAAATGGCACATTTCGGACTTTCACCCAGGTATAGTGCCGAGACACATGGATGAGGCGAACACGTATCGCCGAGTTAACATCCACACTCCCATCCTGGTACTTGTCGACTAGCCGTTCATACACTCCAGCTGATCTTAACTTGACGAAAATACGATAGACACCATTGAGCACCACACCATACAGGTCTTGATCCGCAACACCATAGGTGTCACGGATAATTTGCAGTAAAAGCACTTGCGCAGACTGAGGCGTTATTGCACCACGCACCAATTCAATGCACACTGTGTACACACGCCTCCTCACAGACTGCGCCATGTTGTGAAAATATGAGTCTCCTCCAATGGCCAGCAGAGGGCAGGAGTCACACGTCTAACATAGGTCTAACATAGTACTCACTATCGATAACGAGGTATGCCACAAAACATCTAAGGTGGCAAATTGTTTTAATTCCTACTACACAACTGTCGCATCAACACTAGTAAGTAAACTACCAGCTGCATCAAATACCTTTAACACAGACTCAGATAAGTTTCAAACATACTATACCAATAAAGGGGTAACCCCAAACAGTTGTCAACTAGTAAGTGTATCTCATGACTTTATTCAAAAAGAACTAAGCAGGTTACACCCAACTAAGAGCACTGGCCCTGATAACATCCGGTCTAAATTCCTAAAAGATGGTGCTTCTGAACTGTCAGTCCCTATTGCTCACATAATAAATTTGTCCATCACTACTAATACTGTACCAGAGGGGTTCAAGGAGGCCCGAGTTACTCCTCTCTTCAAGAAAAATAGTAGGTCTGATGTAAGCAACTATAGGCCTGTTAGTATACTCAGTGTAATATCCAAAATTCTAGAGAGGGCGGTGTACTGTCAAGTAGTTAAGTACCTTAATGACAACATTCTCCATAGCTATCAATCAGGCTTTAGAAGATCTTACTCAACCGACACCTCCCTAATTAATCTGATGGATTATATGAGAACTGAAATGTCAATGGGGAACCTCATAGGTATGGTAACCTTAGACCTGCAAAAGGCCTTTGATATTGCCAACCACAATATATTATGTAAGAAACTTCAAGCTATCGGTATAGGTTCTGTAGACTGGTTTAAGTCCTATCTTAGCAACAGGAGACAAACTGTCAAAATTAACAAATCTGAAGCCATTCTCTTTGGCACAAAATATAAACTGAGAAGGGTAAATCCTTTTAATGTCCAGTTTAATGGGGAGCCCATCACTTCAGTTTCCTCAGTAAGATATCTGGGAATCCCCTTTGACCCATGCATGTCAGGAGAATTAATAGGGAACAGTGTAGTAAAGAAAGCGAACGCCAGACTGAAATTCCTCTATAAACAAGCACAATGTCTACCTACTGAGGCTCGCAGGACCCTTATACAATGTCATATGGATTACGCTTCCTCTTCATGATACTCTGCCTTGACCCAAAAAATTGAAAGATAGACTGCAAATCACCCAGAGCAAAATGGTAAGATTCATCCTGGACCTGGGACCAAGAGAACATGTAGGCCAGGATGAATTTTTTTTATATTTTATTTAAAACTGCATATACATAATACATGTATTACATATGAACAAACCACGGTGAAAATAGTGGTACACACAGAGAACTTCATACCTCTCCGAACATGAATTAAACACCTACATTACAAAGTAGTCAATAAAACCAACCACATCCACTTTACGGCGTGCATAACAGAGATAAAACACCTCAATTACTGGGAGCGCTTGAGGTTCGTAAACCTGTATTCCCTGGAACGCAGGAGGGAGAGATACATGATTATATACACCTGGAAAATCCTAGAGGGACTAGTACCGAACTTGCACACGAAAATCACTCACTACGAAAGCAAAAGACTTGGCAGACGATGCACCATCCCCCCAATGAAAAGCAGGGGTGTCACTAGCACGTTAAGAGACCATACAATAAGTGTCAGGGGCCCGAGACTGTTCAACTGCCTCCCAGCACACATAAGGGGGATTACCAACAGACCCCTGGCAGTCTTCAAGCTGGCACTGGACAAGCACCTTACCTGGAGACCTGGAGAGAGTTCCGGGGGTCAACGCCCCCGCGGCCCGGTCTGTGACCAGGCCTCCTGGTGGATCAGAGCCTGATCAACCAGGCTGTTGCTGCTGGCTGCACGCAAACCAACGTACGAGCCACAGCCCGGCTGATCAGGAACTGACTTTAGGTGCTTGTCCAGTGCCAGCTTGAAGACTGCCAGGGGTCTGTTGGTAATCCCCCTTATGTGTGCTGGGAGGCAGTTGAACAGTCTCGGGCCCCTGACACTTATTGTATGGTCTCTTAACGTGCTAGTGACACCCCTGCTTTTCATTGGGGGGATGGTGCATCGTCTGCCAAGTCTTTTGCTTTCGTAGTGAGTGATTTTCGTGTGCAAGTTCGGTACTAGTCCCTCTAGGATTTTCCAGGTGTATATAATCATGTATCTCTCCCTCCTGCGTTCCAGGGAATACAGGTTTAGGAACCTCAAGCGCTCCCAGTAATTGAGGTGTTTTATCTCCGTTATGCGCGCCGTGAAAGTTCTCTGTACATTTTCTAGGTCGGCAATTTCACCTGCCTTGAAAGGTGCTGTTAGTGTGCAGCAATATTCCAGCCTAGATAGAACAAGTGACCTGAAGAGTGTCATCATGGGCTTGGCTTCCCTAGTTTTGAAGGTTCTCATTATCCATCCTGTCATTTTTCTAGCAGATGCGATTGATACAATGTTATGGTCCTTGAAGGTGAGATCCTCCGACATGATCACTCCCAGGTCTTTAACGTTGGTGTTTCGCTCTATTTTGTGGCCAGAATTTGTTTTGTACTCTGATGAAGATTTAATTTCCTCATGTTTACCATATCTGAGTAATTGAAATTTCTCATCGTTGAACTTCATATTGTTTTCTGCAGCCCACTGAAAGATTTGGTTGATGTCCGCCTGGAGCTTTGCAGTGTCTGCAATGGAAGACACTGTCATGCAGATTCGGGTGTCATCTGCAAAGGAAGACACGGTGCTGTGGCTGACATCCTTGTCTATGTCGGATATGAGGATGAGGAACAAGATGGGAGCGAGTACTGTGCCTTGTGGAACAGAGCTTTTCACCGTAGCTGCCTCGGAATTTACTCTGTTGCCGACTACTCTCTGTGTTCTGTTAGTGAGGAAATTATAGATCCATCGACCGACTTTTCCTGTTATTCCTTTAGCACGCATTTTGTGCGCTATTACGCCATGGTCACACTTGTCGAAGGCTTTTGCAAAGTCTGTATATATTACATCTGCATTCTTTTTGTCTTCTAGTGCATTTAGGACCTTTTCGTAGTGATCCAATAGTTGAGACAGACAGGAGCGACCTGTTCTAAACTCATGTTGCCCTGGGTTGTGTAACTGATGGGTTTCTAGATGGGTGGTGATCTTGCTTTTTAGGACCCTTTCAAAGATTTTTATGATATGGGATGTTAGTGCTATTGGTCTGTAGTTCTTTGCTGTTGCTTTACTGCCCCCTTTGTGGAGTGGGGCTATGTCTGTTGTTTTTAGTAACTGTGGGACTACCCCCATGTCCATGCTCCCTCTCCATAGGATGGAAAAGGCTCGTGATAGGGGCTTCTTGCAGTTCTTGATGAACACAGAGTTCCATGAGTCTGGCCCTGGGGCAGAGTGCATGGGCATGTCATTTATCGCCTGTTCGAAGTCATTTGGCGTCAGGATAACATCGGATAGGCTTGTGTTAATCAAATTTTGTGGCTCTCTCATAAAAAATTAATTTTGATCTTCGACTTTCAGTCTGGTTAGCGGCTTGCTAAAAACTGAGTCATATTGGGACTTGAGTAGCTCACTCATTTCCTTGCTGTCATCTGTGTAGGACCCATCTTGTTTAAGTAGGGGCCCAATACTGGACGTTGTTCTCGATTTTGATTTGGCATAGGAGAAGAAATACTTTGGGTTTCTTTCGATTTCATTTATGGCTTTTAGTTCTTCCCGCGATTCCTGACTCCTAAAGGATTCTTTTAGCTTAAGTTCGATGCTTGCTATTTCTCTGACCAGTGTCTCCCTACGCATTTCAGATATATTGACCTCTTTTAGCCGCTCTGTTATTCTTTTCCGTCGCCTGTAAAGGGAGCGCCTGTCTCTTTCTATTTTACATCTACTCCTCCTTTTTCTTAGAGGAATAAGCCTTGTGCATACATCGAGTGCCACCGAGTTAATCTGTTCTAGGCATAAGTTGGGGTCTGTGTTGCTTAGTATATCTTCCCAGCTTATATCGGTTAGGACTTGGTTTACTTGGTCCCACTTTATGTTTTTGTTATTGAAGTTGAATTTGGTGAATGCTCCCTCGTGACTAATCTCATTTTGTCGGTCTGGGGCTCCGCGCATACATGTCTGAACCTCAATTATGTTGTGATCTGAGTATATTGTTTTTGATATGGTGACATTTCTTATCAGATCATCATTGTTAGTGAAGATGAGGTCTAGTGTATTCTCCAGTCTAGTAGGCTCTATTATTTGCTGGTTTAAATTGAATTTTGTGCAGAGATTTAAAAGCTCACGTGAGTGTGAGTTTTCATCAGAGCTGCCTCCTGGTGTTATTACTGCAACAATATTATTTGCTATATTCCTCCATTTTAGGTGCCTTAAGTTGAAATCCCCCAGGAGCAAGATGTTGGGTGCAGGAGCTGGAAGATTTTCCAGACATTGGTCAATTTTTAACAGCTGTTCCTGGAATTGCTGGGATGTTGCATCCGGAGGCTTGTAGACTACCACAATGACTAGGTTTTGGTTCTCGACCTTTACTGCTAAAACTTCCACTACATCATTTGAGGCATTTAGCAGTTCTGTGCAAACAAGTGACTCTGCAATGTACAGGCCAACCCCCCCCCACTTTTGCCTGTTCACTCTGTCACATCTGTATAGGTTGTAACCTGGGATCCATATTTCGTTGTCCAAGTGATCCTTTATGTGGGTCTCAGTGAAAGCCGCGAACATTGCCTTTGCCTCTGCAAGCAGTCCACGGATGAAAGGTATTTTGTTGTTTGTTGCTGGCTTTAGACCCTGTATATTTGCAAAGAAGAATGTTATCGGACTGGTGGTATTGTTGGTACTGGGGGGGGATTTTTTTTCCGGCATTAGTATCTGTATCTGTTGGTTTGGAGTGGAGGCCATCGACTGTGGTTCCACTCCAGGAATGACTGGATTTGGTGTACGATTTCTGCCATTTCCTGCCAGTTTTTTTTCCTTCCTGGCACTAAAAAACCTCCCCCTCTTGAGTGGCTGTGGCTACCCAGGTTTTCCCATGGCCTGGATGTTTTGTATCTTTTTGTCCCCTTTAGATGGTATGCCTGGCAATTTAAGTTATAGCACAGTCTTTCCTGTACTGAAGAGGTACACAGTTCAGGGTGAAAAAGCTTACAGGAAGGGAGTTTGCATTTTCCTGTTGTCATATGGGCATGGCATTTTCTAGGGTGGTCATAGTTGCACGTCCCATCTGTTTTTCCAGATTTCCCATGCCAGCAGATACCGAGTGCATAGTATGTGCACAGGCTTGGTTTCCGTTTGCCTTGGGTTTCTGTGACTGTGTTCCCTGTTGGTGCATGTTTCCCTGTCTTACTTCTATCCTCCCTAGCACCAACAATGGAGCTCCCACCAGTTGTTTTTGGTAATATATCCTCACTATTGCTAGTGGAGTCCTCTTGTTTGCTATTTCCTGCGGTATTTCTTGTTTGTAATATTGGTTTTATCTTATCTTTGACTACACTTGTTTCCCTACTATGGCTTCTGTCCCCTATGAGGTCATTTATATGTATTCCTTCCTGCGTATAATTCCCGACTACCTGGACAAAATCTCCAGCTTCACCATTACTGTCTCCCAGGACAGCATCTCCAGCTTCACCATTACTGTCTCCCAGGACAGCATCTCCAGCTTCACCATTACTGTCTCCCAGGACAGCACCTCCAGCTTCACCATTACTGTCTCCCAGGACAGCACCTCCAGCTTCACCATTACTGTCTCCCAGGACAGCACCTCCAGCTTCACCATTACTGTCTCCCAGGACAGCACTATCAGCCCCACATTTACTGACTACCAGGACATCATCTCCAGCCTTACAGTTTCTGACTACATGGCCAGTATCAAGGGCAGTACAATTCAGCCCAGAGTTTTTATGTTCCCATCTGTTGTAGAAAGCTTCCAGGTTTTCTATGAAAGCAGCTTTGATGTTGACCTCTTTTAATACCCTTGTGATTTTAGTCCACAGATTTATCTCATTTGGGCATACCCAAAAACACTTCCCTGTTTTAATACTGCTTGTAGCTAGTTCTTAGATATCTGCACAAGGGGCGTGACACCAATTTCCACAAAAATGACAATTTATGCATGTGGAAGTCAGTTCCTGATCAGCCGGGCTGTGGCTCGTACGTTGGTTTGCGTGCAGCCAGCAGCAACAGCCTGGTTGATCAGGCTCTGATCCACCAGGAGGCCTGGTCACAGACCGGGCCGCGGGGGCATTGACCCCCGGAACTCTCTCCAGGTAAACTCCAGGTTACGTAGAACCTTCCCGACTAAAAAAAAAAAAAAAAAAAAAAAAAAAAAAAAAAAAAAAAAAAAAAAAAAAAAAAAAGGAAGATACTATCAGACCGATAGCACTAACATCCCATATCATAAAAATCTTTGAAAGGGTCCTAAGAAACAAGATCACCACCCATCTAGAAACCCATCAATTACACAACCCAGGGCAACATGGGTTTAGAACAGGTCGCTCATGTCTGTCTCAACTATTGGATCACTACGACAAGGTCCTAGGTGCACTAGAAGACAAAAAGAATACAGATGTAGTATATACAGACTTTGCAAAAGCCTTCGACAAGTGTGACCATGGCGTAATAGCGCACAAAATGCGTGCTAAAGGAATAACAGGAAAAGTCGGTCGATGGATCTATAATTTCCTCACTAACACAACACAGAGAGTAGTCGTCAACAGAGTAAAGTCCGAGGCAGCTACGGTGAAAAGCTCTGTTCCACAAGGCACAGTACTCGCTCCCATCTTATTCCTCATCCTCATATCTGACATAGACAAGGATGTCAGCCACAGCACCGTGTCTTCCTTTGCAGATGACACCCGAATCTGCATGACAGTGTCTTCCATTGCAGACACTGTAAGGCTCCAGGCGGACATTAACCAAATCTTTCAGTGGGCTGCAGAAAACAATATGAAGTTCAACGATGAGAAATTTCAATTACTCAGATATGGTAAACACGAGGAAATTAAATCTTCATCAGAGTACAAAACAAATTCTGGCCACAAAATAGAGCGAAACACCAACGTCAAAGACCTGGGAGTGATCATGTCGGAGGATCTCACCTTCAAGAACCATAACATTGTATCAATCGCATCTGCTAGAAAAATGACAGGATGGATAATGAGAACCTTCAAAACTAGGGATGCCAAGCCCATGATGACACTCTTCAGGTCACTTGTTTTATCTAGGCTGGAATATTGCTGCACACTAACAGCACCTTTCAAGGCAGGTGAAATTGCTGACCTAGAAAATGTACAGAGAACCTTCACAGCGCGCATAGCGGAGATAAAACACCTCAATTACTGGGAGCACTTGAGGTTCCTGAACCTGTATTCCCTGGAACGTAGGCAGGAGAGATACATGATTATATACACCTGGAAAATCCTAGAGAGACTAGTACCGAACTTGCACACGAAAATCACTCACTACGAAAGCAAAAGACTTGGCAGACGATGCAACATCCCCCCAATGAAAAGCAGGGGTGTCACTAGCACGTTAAGAGACCATACAATAAGTGTCAGGGGCTCGAGACTGTTCAACTGCCTCCCAGCATACATAAGGGGGATTACCAACAGACCCCTGGCAGTCTTCAAGCTGGCACTGGAGAAGCACCTAAAGTCGGTTCCTGACCAGCCGGGCTGTGGCTCGTACGTTGGTTTGCGTGCAGCCAGCAGTAACAGCCTGGTTGATCAGGCTCTGATCCACCAGGAGGCCTGGTCACATACCGGGCCGCGGGGGCGTTGACCCCCGGAACTCTCTCCACGTACTAGCTCCCATCTTGTTCCTCATCCTCATATCCGACATAGACAAGGATGTCAGCCACAGCACCGTGTCTTCCTTTGCAGATGACACCCGAATCTGCATGAGAGTGTCTTCCATTGCAGACACTGCAAGGCTCCAGGCGGACATCAACCAAATCTTTCAGTGGGCTGCAGAAAACAATATGAAGTTCAACGATGAGAAATTTCAATTACTCAGATATGGTAAACATGAGGAAATTAAATCTTCATCAGAGTACAAAACAAATTCTGGCCACAAAATAGAGCGAAACACCAATGTCAAAGACCTGGGAGTGATTATGTCGGAGGATCTCACCTTCAAGGACCATAACATTGTATCAATCGCATCTGCTAGGAAAATGACAGGATGGATAATGAGAACCTTCAAAACTAGGGAGGCCAAGCCCATGATGACACTCTTCAGGTCACTTGTTCTATCTAGGCTGGAATATTGCTGCACTCTAACAGCACCTTTCAAGGCAGGTGAAATTGCCGACCTAGAAAATGTACAGAGAACTTTCACGGCGCGCATAACGGAGATAAAACACCTCAATTACTGGGAGCGCTTGAGGTTTCTAAACCTGTATTCCCTGGAACGCAGGAGGGAGAGATACATGATTATATACACCTGGAAAATCCTAGAGGGACTAGTACCGAACTTGCACACGAAAATCACTCACTACGAAAGCAAAAGACTTGGCAGACGATGCACCATCCCCCCAATGAAAAGCAGGGGTGTCACTAGCACGTTAAGAGACCATACAATAAGTGTCAGGGGCCCGAGACTGTTCAACTGCCTCCCAGCACACATAAGGGGGATTACCAACAGACCCCTGGCAGTCTTCAAGCTGGCACTGGACAAGCACCTAAAGTCAGTTCCTGATCAGCCGGGCTGTGGCTCGTACGTTGGTTTGCGTGCAGCCAGCAGCAACAGCCTGGTTGATCAGGCGCTGATCCACCAGGAGGCCTGGTCACGGACCGGGCCGCGGGGGCGTTGACCCCCGAAACTCTCTCCAGGTAAACACCAGGTAAATGTAAACTCCAGGTTATAGAAGTACTTGGTATTGATGACAATATATATATAAAAAACTAATACACAACTCAGATCGATATACAGAAAAAATACTTACAGTTTACTTGCGTGTCACAAGTACTTGGCTAGACAGGAGCACCAGACCTAACACATACACCACAATATTGAAAACCCAACCTACCACATCCTTACAATGCAGAATTTGTTTTTTCGCACGGAAAATATGAATTGGAACTAACAAAATACCCATAGTGAAGGCAGTGGTATACACAAAACAGCATACTCCCCTATACATAACAATAACTAACATTGCAATACATCCAACCCCACATCCCCTCTACGTAAACCTACCCGACTCCTACTATACAAGACAATGCATGACATTATATCATAACTAAAACTGTAATAACAGAATATACTTACACATACACACACACACACATAATATATATATATATATATATATATATATATATATATATATATATATATATATATATATATATATATATATATATATATATATATATACGCATGGATACATACATACATACACACACAATATACACACCAATATATATAAAAGGAAAACCCAAGATACAATAAATCAAATTGGGATGTATAAAATACATATTGTTGTACTCGCGTTTTACAGAAACGCAAACCCAAAAAATTGTGATACACATCACAATTAGTACAATTTTTTTTTTTTAACCATGGTTCAAAACATAAGCACCACACCTATCACATATATAACATTGAAACCGACACCTACCACATCCACACAACAGAGAACTTTTTTTTTTTTAATTGGGAGAACAATCTACATGAAAACCAAATGACAAAAGTAAATCGCAAAATGCTATGCAACAAACGGAAAAAAATGAAACTTTTACCATTCAAGAGTATGTAATTGACATATAAATCCCAATTATAGAAACCCCATTAAAAAGAACCTACTATACTACAAAAGCCCAGAGGCAAACAAAAAAGCCCCCATTTCCAGATCCCATGAAATGAACCATCCTCCAAAACCCATCACTAGCACACTCATCAAACCCCATCCAAACGAAGGAGTCCGACCCATCTAACATGATAGAACCTATGGAAAATTTTCTAGGGTGCTTACCTGTATGTACCTCAACATTATATACATACCAGTAATCTCATTGGGAGACAATCATATTGTTTACCGTAGTCACCCCGTGTAGACATGTGAGAAAACTTAACCACCCCTGGTCGCACCAAGTGGTCCCCTCGACCTCACAATCTTATCCATATCTATCCGAGACCAGTATGGATTGGGTAGCACCCACAAGTACGGTGCTACTAATTAATTGTGGACTGTATAGATTATATTAGTTTAGCTGAATGAAGGGGAGGGGGGTAGGATACACCTGGATACATCCATCAAGGAAAATATTTGTACATAATCCCACCACTTACCAGATGTTCTCTGGTGGTCACTTGATGTAGTTGGATCACTCATAACCTATCTAATTACAACATAACACAACTGGCCAGCATAAGTTTGTTATAACTAGAAGGGTTACTTAACTGTGGGTGATTGATACTCCTTATTTCTTCCATTCACCATCTCAGTTTCGATGTCCTGCTACACCGACACGGTTCTCATTCCGGCAGGACGAGGTATCCGTCGGTTTGTCCCGGTTAGAAGTCGTGATTCCATAAATCTCCATTATCCCCGGTACGAGAGTCACACGTTCACTCGGAGCAAGGCGCTCTATTTCACATCCCGCATTCTCTTAACTCAATGTTATTATCACTGATTACATTACCATTCACAAGACGATTTAACGTCTCATAACTATTATACAAATTAGAGGTCACTCCATTAAGATCTGAGGCCGATGAGCGAGGATTAACACACGGGTATGTCCCCTGGACACACACTCTGGCCGTGCACCTGCCACCCGGTCCTACTCTTATCACACATTTTACCACTCTATTACCGTGGTCCCGTAAATCACGTTCCCTCACTCTCCACCAGGAACAGTTACGACACTTCTTATTATGAAATGAGGCCTATATTAATCCTTAGGCCGCCGTGAATGCCAATTTCGTGGTTCCATGCTTTCTCAGCTTCCTCACCACCTTCAAAACAATCCGCGCCCCTCCCCCCGCACATCCGCGCATGCGCAAAGGGAACTCTTGGTTCTACTCTTATTTTCAAATACATTTTTGACCCATATAGACACATTAAACACCTATTAGGCACTATAGTTTCGGAAAATTAAAAAATTTTCCACAGAACCCATGCAGAACCCCCCCCCTCGCTCCCCCTCCACACGCACATCTTTCTTATTGGATCTACTATGACACTCCAGATTCCACTTCCAGACACATATGCACCCCCCCCCCATTCACACCTAAGAAACGCCACTAAAAACGAACCTACCAAGGGGAAAAAGCCAAAACCCAGGAGCCCAACCCTGATCGGTCTACCCCACCCCTAACCTCAGTAACCCGTTCACAGTCAGGTGTTGATACCCCTCAGGATAGCTGGTCATCCAAGTCCTTCCATATAAAAACCTATTTCTACAAACCCCATGAACCTCCCGCATACTCCAAGAAACAAACAAAAAGTCCGCCACCACATACATAACGGCCCTCCTAACATCCGCTGCGACCCCTCCCACATCAAAAGTTAAGGCCCTCAGAGACGATATGCTACGCTCCCCCCACCAGACAGAAGACCCCCACTAACCACTCCCTTACAGTTCCCAATGTTTCACAAAAATAAACTGCATGGAACGCCGTCTCCTCTTCCCCACAGCGCCGACAAGTTCCTTCACTCACATAACCCAAACTACATAACACTGACTTGGACGCCAGAATTCCCATGAAAAACCTGTAGACCAATTCCCGTACCCTAGGGGTCAGCCGAAGCTTACGAAAGTCCTCCCAAATGCCCCGCCAATCATACATAGGATAATTGCTTACACCCTGCACCACCACCCCATGACTTCCCACCTTCTCCAAACGGCTCACCTGCATCTTCCTCGCATCCCGTGCCGCCAACAGAAACCTCACCATATCCTCACACACCAACAAATCCTTCCCCCCCTCCCCACCATTTCCGTACATCAACCATAACCTCTCCTATCCTTAGGATGAATTACAGCAGTTGGATATGCTGAATGTTGAAGACAGAGTAAAACAACTGAAGCTAAATCATGATTATAAAATTGCTCACAGTGTCCAGATTATCTTGGTGCCATTTTTTTCAAGGCTGAAAACCAAAGCAATCATTGTACTAGGGGGAGAGAGCACAACTTTGTAGCACCCACAGTCATTGGCCAGGCTTTAAACACCTTTTATTGTACATCAATAAAGGAATGGAACAGACTGCCCACACATGTCAAAGCCAGTCATAGCATGAACCAGTTCAAGAAGAGTGCCAAAAGGTGTCTGATGAATGTAGCTACAGAAAGGGAGGGGAATGATTTTCTATTTTTTAGCTAACATACGTGTAAATTTTACCTTATTCCTAGTAATGACCCTCGTATTGTAGATAGTCTTAATGACCTTGGTGTAGTAGATAGTCTTTTTAGTATGATAATAAGATGTTATCTTCATTGTAGAATAATAAGAAAATATTATAACCTTTATATTATAATAATAAGGTAAAAGGACCCCAATGGAAATAAGTCGCTCTGTCTGACTTTTTTGGGTTATCCCAGGTTCTCTACACATATGCTGCTATGTATGATAATATATGTAACTGTATTTGCGTATACCTTCAAAATTACCATCAGAAAACATCTTATCTCCCTGATACACCCTGTCAACTAATTACATGAATACCACCTGGTGGTTCACACTTACACTCACTCACCCATTTGACCATAAACAGAAATATCAATCTCAATCTTAAAATAATGAATCCTAACTAGTCATAAGTTGGCCTGTGATACTCCAATACTGAAACTATGTATTGTGCCAAAACAAAAGCATTCACATTGCTAAACTCACAAACTAGTATTTAGTCACTTAGCCATAATACCAACTTACCTCATAATTTGTAATATTTTAAATTTAAGATTTTTTTTTTTATATTTTATTGAAAAACTCTGGTACACAAACAGGAAACAAATAGACAAAGTAACACAAAATAAAAAATAAAACGGACACAAGTCCATACAGATCCACACAGGTCAGCTTATTGTAAAACGTGTCAACCAGACACAAACCCACAACTACCTAGAAAGGTAGTTCAAAGCATTGCATTAGAAAAAATTAAGAATTAATCTAAGTCTGCCCGAAATGCCTAGCCATGTTAGGTGTTCTAGTGGCACCCTCTGTAATTACTATTTTACTACATATAAACCACACAATAACCAAATTCTGTAAACTCAGCATTGTAATCCTTATAGAGAATAAACTTTGAATTGAATTGAATAAACTTACAGTCGCTAGCGCACTCGGCTCACAATCTGAGGTCCGGAGTTCGAATCCCCGGTACGGTTGAATAACATTAGGACGTGTTTCCACAAGATACCTACTGCCCATGTTCACCCATCAGTATAAAATGGGTATGTTTTTAATAATCTTCCTGGCCTGCTAGTGTACTCGCATATAATCTAGTGATACCAGTGAATAGCAGAATACAGTGTTGTAGTAGCAACTAACCAGTATTATAATGGTACTTAGTGAAGTGGAGTGACTTTCATTAGTTTCTTTTTCTTGAAATACCAGACGTTACTGTGAATTTCATATAACCTGTAGTTACCAGCGGTCGCAATATACACAACGAGAAGCAATTATTACTACAGAAAAAGCGCCCTTCCTCCAAAATTTGCACCAGTCAACTATAGTGATAATATAGCATTTATTGTGGTGGAGACGGAAAAAAAAAAATAGAGAAGCTAGATACAGCGATTGATAAACAAAAGTGGAGGCTCGACCGTTCGTCATTGTAGGAGTGCCAGCAGTCACCGGCTCTTCAACACGCAAGTTATACTTTTGTATCAATCAAATCACATATTACTCGGGTAGATAATTTCCAGTAGATCCTTCATGTGTTAGCTCAAATCACCGACCAGTATGGTTTAAATAAGTGACCCACTGATCAGATCAGATAGACTGGTCCGAACCCTTGACTGGTCCGAACCCTTGACTGGTCCGAACCCTTGACTGGTCTGAACCCTTGACTGGTCCGAACCCTGGACTGGTTTCAAACGGTTTCGTTGTGCACCACTGTTGTGATAGAAACACAGGCCTTATCTCTAGGCTTTATTGAACATAGAATCTTCATAGTACTTCTGCAACAACAAAATATAATGACTAGTACATCTAATAATGGCTTCTACAGGGATGGTGATGTCTTGCATATGTCAAGAGAAAAGTTATAACTACAGGCCACATATTTAAACTCACCATGTAATCTGCATCGGTGATAAATGGATAAAGTAGGAGAGAATCACACACCATATGTTGGTGCCCATGACGCACGCCAAACTGTTGTTGTTGTTAAGGGCCCCTAGAGGTGGTGCAGTATTATCCTGCTGCTGCTCCCCACAGGACCAGTATCACTACAATCTCCCCCTTCTAAAATATCAGAGACAGTAATCTCCCAAACTGTTAGGTGGGCGACGTACACGTCCCGACCTTCGTAGCCCTTGAGCCTCTTCACCAGGTTCGATATTTTCCAGCGGGGTTTGATTAACTGCTGGAGCAGAATCCTCTATTTCCATAGGGGTAGTCTCAAGGGGCTTTCCAGGAGAAAACGAAGCATCTTTCACATCTATTGGTGTATCTTGAGATTCCACACTAATAGGGATTTCAACTGGGGCTAAATGTCTTGTAGATACTGTAGTCTCTTCACCATTTTGGTAGCGAATGTGGGCGTAATGTGGATTAGCTTGCAGGAGCTCTACCTCTTCCACTAAAGGATCCGTCTTGTTCATCCTACGGTGACTCTTCAGGAGAACGGGTCCAGGATGACATAACCAAGTGGGCACGGAGGCTCCCGTAGAGGAACGATGTGAATAGTTGAGGAGTCTTTCATGAGGGGTTGCATTAGTAGCTGTGCACAGCAGTGATCTAATAGAGTGAAGAGCATCAGGTAGGACAGTTTGCCAGTGTTGAACAGGTAGATTGCGCGACTTTAATGTCATTGTAACTGCCTTCCATATAGTACCATTGAACCGCTCCACTTGACCATTGCCTTGAGGGTTGTAGCTTGTTGTTCTGCTGCAGGCAATACCTTTGCTAGCCAAAAACTCCTGAAGTTCGTTACTCATGAACGAGGATCCCCTGTCTGAATGGATATAAGCTGGCATACCAAAAATAGAGAACAACTGTGAAAGACAACTAATAACAGTTGAAGCAGCCATATTTGCACAGGGGAATACAAAGGGAAACCTTGAATATTCATCTACTATGTTAAGGAAATACCTATTCTGATTTGTGCTTGGTAGAGGTCCTTTGAAATCTATATTCAATCTTTCGAAAGGCTGGGTGGATTTTATGAGATGAGTCTTCTCTGGCTGATGAAAGTTTGGCTTGCACTCTGCACATACTCTGCATGCTCTGATCACTTGTCGCACATCTTCCACTGAGTAGGGCATGTTCTTTGATTTGACAAAATGGTACAGGCGTGTAACTCCTGGGTGACACAAAGCCTTGTGGAGAGCTGAGAGTGATTGCAAATCATGACATGCTGCTCCACAGTGGGACCTAGAGAATGCATCAGGTGAGATGTTCTCTTGACCCGGTCGGTACAGAATATCAAAGTCATAACACGATAGTTCCATCCTCCAGCGTAATATCTTGTCATTCTTTATCCTACTTTTGTGCCTCTTGTCGAACATATACATCACGGACCGTTGGTCAGTCCTTATGGTGAAATGTCTACCAGTTAAATAATGCCTCCAGTGGCGAACTGCTTCTATGATGGCCTGGGCTTCCTTTTCTACAGCAGCATAACATTTCTCTGATCCTTGAAAAGTTCTCGAAAAGAAGGCTACTGGTCGTCCTGCCTGAGATAAGACTGCAGCAATGGCAATGTCAGATGCATCCGTTTCCACTTCGAATGGTAGGGACTCATCAATGGCTTGAACTACTGAGTTTTCAATGTCCTGTTTGAGAGTATGGAAAGCGGCTTCTGCTTCCTTTGTCACAGGAAATGTGGTAGCACTCAATGGGCGGACTTTACTTGAATAGTTGTAGATCCATTGTGAGTAATAAGCAAAGAGACCAAGAGTTCTTCGGAGTGACTTTTTGTCTTGAGGCATTGGAAGTTCCCGTAGAGGTCGTAGTCGTTCAGGGTCTGGGAATATTGAACCTCCTTCCACTACATAACCAAGGATGCTAAGCCTTTTAGTTGAAAAAGTGCACTTTTCCTCATTGTAACTGATATTTTTCTTCTTGGCGGCTTCCAAAAACTTATCAAGGTTTGCATCATGTTCCTCCTGGGTCTTGCCACAAATGGTAACATTATCTAAATACGCGTAAGTTCCCATGAGTTGCTCTTCCTGAATGAGTGAATCCATAATTCGTTGGAAGCAGGCTACCCCATTGGTGACTCCAAAAGGGACTCTGGTAAACTGATACAGGCCATCACTAGCCTGAAACGCTGTGTATGGTTTATCTTCATTCCTTATAGGGACTTGATGATAGGCACTCTGCAGATCAATTGTGCTAAACACGTAGTACTGAGCAATTTTGTTCACTGTATCGTCAATTCGAGGTAGAGGGTACCCATCAAGAAGTGTAAATTTGTTGATTGTCTCAGAGTAATCGATAGCCAGTCTCCGTTTCCTATAACCATCTTTAACAACAACAACCTGTGCACGCCAAGGGGAATCACTCGGTTCTATAATACCCTCCTTCAGCAGCCTCTGAGTTTCTTTCTCAATGAACATCCGATCCTCATAAGAATAGCGGCGTGACTTAGCTGATATAGGATGGCAATCCGCGGTAAGATTTGCAAACAGCTTTGGTGGGTCTACCCTTAAAGTGCTAAGTCCACAGACAACAAGAGGAGGCAGTTCACCTCCATATGTTAAGGTGACACTACCATGCAGCTTCTGAAAGTCCTGACCAAGGATAACATCAGAGCACAGTTGTGGCAGAATAGCTAAATGTACATCTTGATAATCCTTTCCATTAACTCTGAGATTTACCTTACAAAACCCTAAGGTCTGAATAGAGAGAGATGTTGATGCCATGGAAACGGTACCTGATGAGTGATGTAGAGTCAAGGAGAGCCGTTTAACTAAGTCAAGGTTGATGAAACTCTCTGAGCTGCCACTATCAATAAGACCATCTACTTCTGTTCCTTTGATGAATACTTTCACAACTGCCTTTGACAGTGAATTTGGAGTAGCCGCAGAAGTCACTGTTGCTAGAGTCGCATGATCACTGGAATGTGTGGAGGCACTAGCTCTTGTTGATGCATTAGCACGACATACTTTAGCAAAGTGACCTTTCTTGTGGCATTTATGGCACATTGCTTCACGAGCAGGACACTTTGGACGTGGATGTCTTGAAAAACCACAAAAGAAACACACCGTACCTGCTGCTGCTGTCACTGAGGCAGGTTCCACAGTAACTTCATTGCAAGAGTCTTGGTCAGGAATTGCAGCACTTACCACTCGAGAAGGCTGAGTAGTACTGTATACTTCAGAATTCTTCTGGGCTGAATCTAGAGCTCTTGCCTGGTCAAAGGCAGCGGCTAAGTCGAGAGTTTTATTCTCCAATAAACGCTGCCTTATTATTGGTGATTGCAGGCCACTGATAAAAGCATCCCTGATGGACTCTTCACAATACTGAGCAGCTGTCACTGCTTGGAAGTGACAGTCCTTACCTAAAATTTTCAGTGCTTGAAAGTATTCCTCTAAGGACTCATCAATCTGCTGGCGGCGAGTTGCAAGGCGATAGCGTGCAAAGATTTCATTTGTAGGTTTAATATACTGAGACTTGAGGGTTTTGATCGCATCTTCGTAGGTATTACACTCAGAAATAGCCTCATATATCTGAGGTGACACAAAATTGATGAGCAGACTTAGTTTATCTAGATCTTCTTTAGGAAGGGCTCCCAAGAAGTTTTCGAAAGTCTTAAACCAGTGCTTCCATTCCTGAGCAGCCGTTGATAAGCTGGGGTCACAGTCTAGCCTCTCAGGTTTCAGTAAACGCTCCATGTTGTGATGTAGTCTAGCGCAGGATCACCACCAGGTAGCCCAGGATTCTATGTTCAATAAATTGTTGTGATAGAAACACAGGCCTTATCTCTAGGCTTTATTGAACATAGAATCTTCATAGTACTTCTGCAACAACAAAATATAATGACTAGTACATCTAATAATGGCTTCTACAGGGATGGTGATGTCTTGCATATGTCAAGAGAAAAGTTATAACTACAGGCCACATATTTAAACTCACCATGTAATCTGCATCGGTGATAAATGGATAAAGTAGGAGAGAATCACACACCATATGTTGGTGCCCATGACGCACGCCAAACTGTTGTTGTTGTTAAGGGCCCCTAGAGGTGGTGCAGTATTATCCTGCTGCTGCTCCCCACAGGACCAGTATCACTACAACCACCTAGCAGGTTATTAATAGAATATTCAAGAGGTTGCTAGTAGAATTGCAGTAAATCAACCATTCAAATCATTATGAAGCTGTGTGTAGTCTGTGGTCAGTCAAACAAACGGGCTTCCACATGCATAAATTGTCATTTCTGTGGAAATTGGTGTCACGCCCCTTGTGCAGATATCCAAGAACTAGCTACAAGCAGTATTAAAACAGGGAAGTGTTTTTGGGTATGCCCAAATGAGATAAATCTGTGGACTAAAATCACAAGGGTATTAAAAGAGGTCAACATCAAAGCTGCTTTCATAGAAAACCTGGAAGCTTTCTACAACAGATGGGAACATAAAAAGTCCGGGCTGAATGGTACTGCCCTTGATACTGGCCATGTAGTCAGAAACTGTAAGGCTGGAGATGATGTCCTGGTAGTCAGTAAATGGGGGGCTGATAGTACTGTCCTGGGAGACAGTAATGGGGAAGCTGGAGGTGCTGTCCTGGGAGACAGTAATGGTGAAGCTGGAGGTGCTGTCCTGGGAGACAGAAATGGTGAAGCTGGAGATGCTGTCCTGGGAGACAGTAATGGGGAAGCTGGAGATGCTGTCCTGGGAGACAGTAATGGTGAAGCTGGAGATTTTGTCCAAGTAGTCGGGAATTATACGCAGGAAGGAATACATATGAATGACCTCATAGGGGACAGGAGCCATAGTAGGGAAACAAGTGTAGTCAAAGATAAGATAAAACCAATATTGCAAACTAGAAATACCGCAGGAAATAGCAAACAAGAGGACTCCACTAGCAATAGTGAGGATATATTACCAAAAACAAATGGTGGGAGCTCCATTGTTGGTGCTAGGGAGGATAGAAGTAAGACAGGGAAACATGCACCAACAGGGAATACAGTCACAGAAACCCAAGGCAAATGGAAACCAAGCCTGTGCACATACTATGCACTCGGTATCTGCTGGCATGGGAAATCTGGAAAAACGGATGGGACGTGCAACTATGACCACCCTAGGAAATGCCATGCCCATATGACAACAGGAAAATGCAAACTCCCTTCCTGTAAGCTTTTTCACCCTGAACTGTGTACCTCTTCAGTACAGGAAAGACTGTGCTATAACTTAAATTGCCAGGCATACCATCTAAAGGGGACAAAAAGATACAAAACATCCAGGCCATGGGAAAACCTGGGTAGCCACAGCCACTCAAGAGGGAGAGGTTTTTTAGTGCCAGGAAGGAAAAAAACTGGCAGGAAATGGCAGAAATCGTACACCAAATCCAGTCATTCCTGGAGTGGAACCACAGTCGATGGCCTCCACTCCAAACCAACAGATACAGATACTAATGCCGGAAAAAAAATCCCCCCCCAGTACCAACAATACCACCAGTCCGATAACATTCTTCTTTGCAAATATACAGGGTCTAAAGCCAGCAACAAACAACAAAATACCTTTCATCCGTGGACTGCTTGCAGAGGCAAAGGCAATGTTCGCGGCTTTCACTGAGACCCACATAAAGGATCACTTGGACAACGAAATATGGATCCCAGGTTACAACCTATACAGATGTGACAGAGTGAACAGGCAAAAGGGGGGGGTTGGCCTGTACATTGCAGAGTCACTTGTTTGCACAGAACTGCTAAATGCCTCAAATGATGTAGTGGAAGTTGTAGCAGTAAAGGTCGAGAACCAAAACCTAGTCATTGTGATAGTCTACAAGCCTCCGGATGCAACATCCCAGCAATTCCAGGAACAGCTGTTAAAAATTGACCACTGTCTGGAAAACCTTCCAGCTCCTGCACCCAACATCTTGCTCCTGGGGGATTTCAACTTAAGGCACCTAAAATGGAGGAATATAGCAAATAATATTGTTGCAGAAATAACACCAGGAGGCAGCTCTGATGAAAACTCACACTCACACGAGCTTTTAAATCTCTGCACAAAATTCAATTTAAACCAGCAAATAATAGAGCCTACTAGACTGGAGAATACACTAGACCTCATCTTCACTAACAATGATGATCTGATAAGAAATATCACCATATCAAAAACAATATACTCAGATCACAACATAATTGAGGTTCAGTCATGTATGCGCGGAGCCCCAGACCGACATAAGGAGATTAGTCACGAGGGAGCATTCACCAAATTCAACTTCAATAACAAAAACATAAAGTGGGACCAAGTAAACCAAGTCCTAACCGATATAAGCTGGGAAGATATACTAAGCAACACAGACCCCAACTTATGCCTAGAACAGATTAACTCGGTAGCACTCGATGTATGCACAAGGCTTATTCCTCTAAGAAAAAGGAGGAGTAGATGTAAAACAGAAAGAGACAGGCGCTCCCTTTACAGGCGACGGAAAAGAATAACAGAGCGGCTAAAAGAGGTCAATATATCTGAAATGTGTAGGGAGACACTGGTCAGAGAAATAGCAAGCATCGAACTTAAGCTAAAAGAATCCTTTAGGAGTCAGGAATCGCGGGAAGAACTAAAAGCCATAAATGAAATCGAAAGAAACCCGAAGTATTTCTTCTCCTATGCCAAATCAAAATCGAGAACAACGTCCAGTATTGGGCCCCTACTTAAACAAGATGGGTCCTACACAGATGACAACAAGGAAATGAGTGAGCTACTCAAGTCCCAATATGACTCAGTTTTTAGCAAGCCGCTAACCAGACTGAGAGTCGAAGATCAAAATGAATTTTTTATGAGAGAGCCACAAAATTTGATTAACACAAGCCTATCCGATGTTATCCTGACGCCAAATGACTTCGAACAGGCGATAAATGACATGCCCATGCACTCTGCCCCAGGGCCAGACTCATGGAACTCTGTGTTCATCAAGAACTGCAAGAAGCCCCTATCACGAGCCTTTTCCATCCTATGGAGAGGGAGCATGGACACGGGGGTCGTCCCACAGTTACTAAAAACAACAGACATAGCCCCACTCCACAAAGGGGGCAGTAAAGCAACAGCAAAGAACTACAGACCAATAGCACTAACATCCCATATCATAAAAATCTTTGAAAGGGTCCTAAGAAGCAAGATCACCACGCATCTAGAAACCCATCAGTTACACAACCCAGGGCAACATGGGTTTAGAACAGGTCGCTCCTGTCTGTCTCAACTATTGGACCACTACGACAAGGTCCTAAATGCACTAGAAGACAAAAAGAATGCAGATGTAATATATACAGACTTTGCAAAAGCCTTCGACAAATGTGACCATGGCGTAATAGCGCACAAAATGCGTGCTAAAGGAATAACAGGAAAAGTCGGTCGATGGATCTAAATTTCCTCACTAACAGAACACAGAGAGTAGTCGTCAACAGAGTAAAGTCCGAGGCAGCTACGGTGAAAAGCTCTGTTCCACAAGGCACAGTACTCGCTCCCATCTTGTTCCTCATCCTTATATCCGACATAGACAAGGATGTCAGCCACAGCACCGTGTCTTCCTTTGCAGATGACACCCGAATCTGCATGACAGTGTCTTCCATTGCAGACACTGCAAAGCTCCAGGCAGACATCAACCAAATCTTTCAGTGGGCTGCAGAAAACAATATGAAGTTCAACAATGAGAAATTTCAATTACTCAGATATGGTAAACATGAGGAAATTAAATCTTCATCAGAGTACAAAACAAATTCTGGCCACAAAATAGAGCGAAACACCAACGTCAAAGACCTGGGAGTGATCATGTCGGAGGATCTTACCTTCAAGGACCATAACATTGTATCAATCGCATCTGCTAGAAAAATGACAGGATGGATAATGAGAACCTTCAAAACTAGGGAGGCCAAGCCCATGATGACACTCTTCAGGTCACTTGTTCTATCTAGGCTGGAATATTGCTGCACACTAACAGCACCTTTCAAGGCAGGTGAAATTGCCGACCTAGAAAATGTACAGAGAACTTTCACGGCGCGCATAACGGAGATAAAACACCTCAATTATTGGGAGCGCTTGAGGTTCCTAAACCTGTATTCCCTGGAACGCAGGAGGGAGAGATACATGATTATATACACCTGGAAAATCCTAGAGGGACTAGTACCGAACTTGCACACGAAAATCACCCACTACGAAAGCAAAAGACTTGGCAGACGATGCACCATCCCCCCAATGAAAAGCAGGGGTGTCACTAGCACGTTAAGAGACCATACAATAAGTGTCAGGGGCCCGAGACTGTTCAACTGCCTCCCAGCACACATAAGGGGGATTACCAACAGACCCCTGGCAGTCTTCAAGCTGGCACTGGACAAGCACCTAAAGTCAGTTCCGGATCAGCCGGGCTGTGGCTCGTATGTTGGTTTGCGTGCAGCCAGCAGCAACAGCCTGGTTGATCAGGCTCTGATCCACCAGGAGGCCTGGTCTCAGACCGGGCCGCGGGGGCGTTGACCCCCGGAACTCTCTCCAGGTAAACTCCAGGTGTGGATCACAACCTGGGACAAAATTGACCTAATTTTTTTTTTTATATTTTATTTAAAAAACACAATACACATTATACATGTATGCTATACATACGTCACATAAACAAAGACATGTGAACCATTAAATAATAAAAACAAAAATCCACGTTCCCTATCCCCGTACTAAACTTATACATAAGAAACACACGTTCAACTAAAAATGTTTGATACCCCCCAAAAAATGCCGACCATACATGTAACTACGCTAAGGACAACCCACACCTGAACATACAGGTGAGTTTATTATATCCATAAAATACAACCAGTATCTTATAACACAAAAGACAATATAATCCAAAGAATGTCACACTTATTTACATTGTACATGAAAGTTTATATACAAAGACATTCTCATATAATCCAGTTCATTGCCCACTCATTTACTTACAACAAATACAAGAATGTATAAGAGTTTAATAAAAGAAGAACTATACTGGATATTAACAAAATCTTCTATCACACAATCCCATTACTTAAAATAACACTATAGCTGATAGCCATATTACCACCAGTTACACATCCAACAACATGTCCTACAAAACCCCTCCTTTTACAATAATTAATAATGCCAGTGCAGACAAAAATATTTACATGCACCGTTCTAAGAAATACCTTAAGTAACCTAACAATTAGGGTTATACCCTTACCTCATTAAACCTTAATGGGAATTTACCAGAAGTTGGTGATGCATGAACAAAACAAAACACAAAAATATAAAAGTACATAGGAAAACAGATATGAACATTATATTGCTATACACACACCTGTATCAGCGGAAGAATATACACCCACAATATTTAATATCAGTAATAATAATGCATAAACCATGAACTTCAAACTGTCATAACATTGTATGACTTGGAGTTTACACGTAAAATATAAGAGAATACATTACATGCTGCCTCATCTTTAAAACTAGCTTATGTAAATATTTAATATAATCCAAGACTAGAATTATCATATTGAAACATGTCAAATTGGTTCTCCCCACACAAGGACGGTGCAAGAAACACCCTCAATGAAGACTATACAGGCACACCCCTACAACTAACTAAATCCTAGCTTAAGATCAAACTTGTTGATGACTGGACAGAAGATCCTAATCTCCCTATCTGAAACACAAATTAAACATCCTTGACATAGTAATATTCACTACATGAATGTGTGTAAAAGTATTACAATCCTTCTTCTATATAGGAGTACAGCTTAAAAGGAAAGTACTTTTTTATTGTTAAAATCAAAAAGAAGCGCTAAGCCACAAGGGCTATAAGGAAAGTACTTGCAGCTACGTGTCTAAAACTACAAAAATACAAGCATCATCCGATACTAACGTACTCTTGACCTACAGTGTTTCCTTGTTTTATTTTAATTTTTTAACACATCTCATATTAATAAAAAGGATTACTAGAATTCACTGGCAGTATCATTGTTGTACATGTTCAGTACTGCATGACATAAAACACCATAACAGCTGCATAAGCCACCTATCCTTGACAGTGAGTGTAATAAATATACCCAAACCAAAATATGTAAATGTATGACGTTCCAGGTGTTACTGAATGAAACCATGGTACTGAACGCAAATATAAAATAACCCTCCAGGAACATAACCAGGTCACGAATGTATGCTCTCACTAGCTCACTCTCTCATCACCTTCACCACTACTAGCACAACCTTACACCCCCCCCCCTCACATTAAAGGAGACCCGTCCCTTGCCCCCCCCCCCTGTTCCCTGAGAAGTTGTGCTACAGTGAGATTACGATAACCTACCGAAAAACTTGATTCCCATCTCCCTCCATATATTAATCTATTCCTACACCTTGTCCTAAAGAACCTTGCTGCTAACGCTTTTATCCTCAACTGCCCTTTAATCTGCCTCATACCCCAAGAAACATGCAAATAATCTGCCATAACATACATCAAAGCCCTCCCCACTTCACTTGCTACCCCACTAACATCCATCGACAAAGATCTAAGAAAAGACCAACTCCCTTCCCCCCCAACAACCTAATAACCCCCGCCATCCAGACTCTCACCACGCCCAAAGATGAACAAAAATATACCACATGATAGGCAGTTTCCTCCTCCCCACAGAATAAACATGTTGCCTCTCTCACCAACCCCATCTTATGCAACATTTGCTTAGATGCAACCACACCCATGAGAAAACGGTATACCATCTCCCTAACCCTTGCTGGTATCCTAAGCTTCCTGAACTCCCCCCATATGACCCTCCAGTTATACATGGGGTATACTGCGACCCCCTGCAATACACCCCTTCCCCACACCACACCCACCACTGTGTTTACCTTCAAACTTTTAACCTGCCCCACTGTCAACATGAATCTTATTACATCTTCACACTTTCTCAAATCCCTGCCACATCACCAGTTTCTAGCATCCCTCATCACCCTATCCACCCTAACACCCCTCTCCCCCCCCACCCTTAGATACCTCTGCTTAATATATAATGCCATTACCCTAGGCCCTAAGGCCAACAAACCTAGTCCCCCCCGTTTCACCTCCGTCATGACCACATCCTTGGACAACCAGGCCCTCCCAAACCCCCACACAAACCTCAACACCCTCCTCTGTTGATAAATTAAACACATGTGCAACTCTTGGGTATCTTTATTGAGGAAACGTTTCGCCACACAGTGGCTTCATCAAGATTCTCCTTTGTATGGACTGATGAAGCCACTGTGTGGCGAAACGTTTCCTCAATAAAGATACCCAAGAGTTGCACATGTGTCTAATTTATCAACATGTCGGTTCTCTGAACCATTCATCTATAAACCTGTCAGACACTGCAACTTCTTGGGATCTTAATACTTGGGAATTCTTCGCTTGCCTAATTCTTGGGCACGACCTACTTCAACATTGAACAAATGTTACACGACCTATGACTGCTGCACCTCTCCTGCCAACGGTTTATAAGCTCCTTCTCAGCACGTATGCCGTATTCTATTCAAGATTGATGGACTTACCACATCGACTCAAGGTTGAGGGACTGATTACCTCATTCTCCTCCTGTTCTTCAAGATTCTCCTTTGTATGGACTGATGAAGCCACTGTGTGGCGAAACGTTTCCTCAATAAAGATACCCAAGAGTTGCACATGTGTCTAATTTATCAACATGTCGGTTCTCTGAACCATTCATCTATAAACCCTCCTCTGTATTTCCTGTATATCCTGCACCCTCAAAGGGAACACCTCCGCCACACCCCAGACCTTACTATACACCACCGAGTTAATTACCAACGCCCTCTGCTGTAACGCCACTTCACTGACCCTCAAACCTTTTAACTTGCCTATAACCCTACTCGTGACTGTTTCTGAGTTAATCCTCCTACATTCCTGCAACTGCTTCATATACCATATCCCACACACCCTAATTCTGTCACAAACCGTCCATCCCATCTCCTCCCCCAATCTCCCCCCAACCCATGTTCCTACTTCCAATAACCTAGACTTTGCTAAATTAACTACCATTCCTGAAACATTCCCAAAACTCCTTATCACCTCTCCCACCCTTCTTAAAGCCTCCCCACTCGTAACTAACACAGTTGTGTCATCCACAACCTACTATTCCCCCCATGCTTCCCCCCCTACCCCCCGCAATTCCTCCTCCACAGCCTCAAAGAAAGGATGTTGCACACATGCAAAGAGCAACTGCGACAGCGGGCAACCCTGCCTTAATCCCTGTTCCATCATCACCGGCCCCCCCAGCTTTCCATTAACCTGCACCCTCATGACAGCCCCCTCATATAGAGTGCGCACCCACCTCACTACCCACCCTCCAAAACCCAATTTCTCCAAACAGCCCCACAAAAAGTCCCTCTTCACGCAGTCATAGGCCTGAGCCCAATCCAAGCCAAGGACGCCCCCTCCCTGGCAGTTCTCTATAAAATCCCTTATCCCACTGTGCCCATTCTTCATAGTCCGTCCCGGTATCCCATACTGCCCCTCATGTACCCTATTCCCAATTACCTTCTTTAACCTGTTACCCAATACCTTCGCAAAAATTTTGTAATCCGTACACATTAACGACAACGGACGATAATCTCCCAAACCCTTCTCCTCCCCCCCTTCTTTGGCACCAAAACAACAACCCCAGTTCTCTGTGTTTGCGCCATTCTACCACGTTTCAACATATAATTCAGAACCGCCACTAGGCACTCCCTCAGATCCTCCCAATGTGCTCTGTAAAAATCATTAGATAACCCATCTATTCCCGGTGCCTTCCCCTGACTCAACCCATTCACCACCTCCCCCACCTCTGCCCCCTTAATGCCTCCCTCCAACAATTCCCGATCCCCCTGCCCCAAACCCTGATGAACCCCTATAGCTCTAAATGTTTCTAACCCAACCACCCCTCCCCTTCTCTTCCATTTCTCCGTAAACCAATAATCAGTATACCTACTGATAGAATCTGTGTCAGAGAGACCCTGTCCCTGCACATAACCCTCCCCTCCCTCCACGACAATATGTGCCACGGTATTCCTCAACTGTCTGTCCTTGAATTTATGGAGTACATACCCGGTTGGCTTATCACCTTTTAGTACGTCCTCCAATCCTGCCCTGACCCTGAGTGCATCAAAACGTTCATTATGCATCTCCACTAAACGACTTCTAAGTTCCCCCATAACTCCTCCCACACCCTCCCTACCCCCCCATAACAATCATTCAACTGGCCCTCTAAATAATTCTGCAATCCAAACCTCCAGCGTGCCCGTTCCCTGCCCCTCTTCTTAAAAAATCCTGCAATCTGCACCTTTGCCTGCAACTCCCACCAATCTAGCAAATCCACCTCATCCCTAGCCTCCCAAAACCCTTTCCACCATGTCTGAAGGGACCAACCTTGATCTTCCTCCTGTAAAAGCCTCACATTTAATTTCCAATAACTCTGATATATTCTCGGAATACCATCCACCCGAAGGTCAGCCAACACTGCTCTGTGGTCAGATAAACCCACGTCTACTGTTCTAACTCTCTCCACTCCTATCCCCTGCCTCACATAAATCCTATCCAACCTTGCCTCATAACTCCCCTGTACATAGGTGTGCTCGACCTGATACCCCCCCCCTGCCGACCACATCTACGACCCCGACATCACGCAATGCATCCCGTAAGACACCCAACACGCACCCCGCCCCCCTAGGTATGACGTCTGCATGCCTAATCACACAATTCCAATCACCTCCAATTATCGCGATAGCAGGTAAACCCCTGAGATAGTATAACAATACGTCCCGAACAAAGTCTGTTTTTATCCTCACGTTACCAATCGCGGGCATATAAACTCCCACAAAACATACCCTGCTCTCCCCCCACCACCCATCCACCCGAACAACCCTCCCCCCTCCTCCCACCCCATGACTCGCAATGGACTGGTCTCCTTTACTAAAACAGCCACTCCTCCCTTTAAAAGCATTGCCATGCTTACAAACAACTTATATCCTCTCAATCGCAACTCACTACCTGACTTATGGTTATGCTCCTGTAGGAAACAAACATCCACGTCATACCTTTTGAGGAACCACTCCAACCATACCCTTTTTACTTCAGTCTTTAGGCCATTAGCATTTATTGTTACACACCTGAATGGTCAAGGAAAGGCGGCTTACCTCTGTGCCGCTGTGGCTTGCTCACACTTCCCTTCAAGCTGCTCACACTTTCCTTACTACTCTTTTTAATAAGACCCCCCTACCCCCCTGTCCCTCCCCCCCGATTTTCCCTGTACTCCCCCCCTGTAGGGGATTTTCGAACCACCTCTGCCCATGCCTTCTTACCTGGTCTTTGCCCAGGTGTTAAAACGTCATCTAATTCAGTCAACCCCGCTGGCCGCTTCCTAGAGCTGCCTCCCAAAGCCATCTCTTCCTCAGGTACATCCTCCCTGTGTACCTCTGCCACCAAAAGTGTATCCTTTCCACTATTCCCTGTTACTTCCGTCTTCTCACTCAGCCCTTGCAATCGCTGCCTATCACTGGTCCGTCCATCCATGTCCTCTCCTACCAAAGTCTCCTCCAAGAATTCCTGGAGCACAGACTCCAAGGACACCTCCTGTGTCGACTCCGCCACTTCCTCCACCACCACAGGCATTGGAGTAGGAACTCCATCCTCCACCGGGAGTGTGACACACGTCCCCATCTGTTCTCCCTCCTTCTCCACCTCCTCACTCCATAGAGGAGTCCCAGTTTTCGCCGTCGCCACCACACTCGTCTGCTGGACCTCCTCCACCGGGGCTGGCACCCCTGGGGCGACTCTACGTGCACATTGCGCCGCTATATGTTCATAAGAGTTGCAAAGACGACACGTTCTCCTTTGTCCCGCATAAGACACATATACCTGAGTTCTGTTGCCTGTCAACATCACATACGAGGGTATAGGCTTCTTTAATGTCATCTTGATGTTGTATGAACCTTCCGGGAGGCCCTCATATGGTCCATCCCGCCATACCCCTCCTCTAGCCTCATGAATGACTCCGTAATTGCTAAAAACTTCCTCTATACCAAACTTAGTCGCCTCAAAGGGTACATTACTCACCCGTACCCACGTATAGTAAGTAGACACGTCATGCATGCACACATCCATCGTCGAGTTGAGGCACATTCGGCGTTCCTGGTACTCCTCCACCACACTGCTGTAGAAACTGGCCCTCAGAAACTTCACAAATACTCTTTTCATCCCATTAAGGGCCACACCATACAGTTCCTCGTTAGGGATGCCATATAGATCCCTAATAATTGCAGGAAGAAGTACGTTCATCGTAGCAGGGCTCAGAGAACCCCTTAACAGCTCAATGCAGACTGTGTTAATCCTCCTGCCGGTGTAATCCGCCATGTTTGATCAGTGAAAACTGCGCAGAAACCAGGTGAAGTGGGAGCTACTGCGCAGTCCGTCTGCACGGCCCAATAGCGATGCGAACAATGATTGACATAATTTGCCCGAAATACTCTACATAACAAGTGGTTTTCTATACAGTATTATGTCATTGATGTGAGCTAGACCTGTATACTTTGTGCATGTACTTGTAAAAGTAAAGATATTATTATTATTATTTATTATTGTTATTATTATTATTATTATTATTATTATTATTATTATTATTATTATTATTATAATATAATAATATAATAATAATATAATTATAATAATAATAATAATAATAATAATAATAATAATAATAATAATAATAATAATAATAATAAATAATAATAATAATAATAATAATAATAATAATAATAATAATAATAATAATAATAATAATAATAGAGTCAGAAAACTTAAGCGAGAGAATAATGACACAATACACCAATGCTTCACACGGGATGGGAAAATTCTAGTTAGGAAAACAAATGTAGGTCAACTGTACACAATCACGAACGAGAATGATCTATCACGATTTCTCAGGGATATTAATCTTACAGAGAATAACTAAACAATGTCCAACTTAAAAGCCTACGTAGTGTAGTGTATGTTTTGCTCCATTATTGTTCTAATTTCATTGTGCAATCTTTTAGTAATTAAATAATCAACTACCTCATTTTGTGATTTTACTAGTAAGCATAAGTCACCTTATGTAATTTTCTTATTTACTATTGTTCGCTTAAACATTAGCTGAATTGATACTTTCTCTGTCCATATTACTACCTCATATTTTTTTAAATACTATCAATTGATATTACTTACTAAAATTAATAAATATCATTTTTACTAAAATTTCAATTTACTCTTAACATTTTTGACATTTAATAACCATTACTTGTCTAATTACCTTTACCTGTTTTTAATACCACATTTACTATCCTAGATTACTCTTAATTACCTTGTACTGCCATATAACCTCTAGTATAACTACCAGTGCAATATTGAATGAAATAAACATTACTTTTTCACTTTTTTGTAATCATTATTACTTACTAAAATTTTATTAAACACCATATTTACTACCAGTCAATTTTACTTTTGTACATTAAACATTATTTTATACTTCCCATAACATTTTGTTGCCAAATTTTCAAGTTTCTATATTCAACCCCAACCTTTATATTATCCCTTGTACCTGTGTACCTGTCTACCCTCTTACTATCATATTATAACCAAGACATTACCATTGTTATTTTTTTACTATTATTCTTTCGGTACTTTAATTGTGAACTTTATTTTGTCAATTTAAATCTAGTTATAATCTTGATCTTGTCAACAACCTATACCAGACTCTAGTGCAATTGCAAGTACCATTTCAAATTGTATTATAAGTTTATATTATAATTCCTACCATCTGTCCATTTAACTTTGCTTACCATTACTTAATTTTAGTCCCTTATATATTTTCTCCTTTATTTTAGCTTTATATAACTATCCTAGTTTATATATTCACAATTGTTAAAATAATCAAGGTGCTATTATCAGGTGCTAAAGTAGAATAAGTTCACAATTTTGCCATTATATTCCAAAGCTCATTTATTTGATTACCACTTTATTGTTCACCACAACCTATATAAGTCCCTTTTATATTATAATTTTATATTATAATTCTAACTTTAAAAAATTACCTTTATTGTACTACCTACTATCATATTCCCAAGCTCCACTATTTGATCATCACTTTATTTGTATTAGTCCCTTAGCTCATTATTTTACATTTAAATAATCCAGGTGCTATTTTTTAGCTTAAGACTATTTACTTTGTTTTATACTTAATTCAAACTATAGATTCACTACAAATCTTATGATTACAAGCATTGATCCTGATACCAACCTCTTATTTAATGACTTAAATGAATCAAACAGTTACTGTAATTACTACACTGCAGAACAATCAAAGGCACTTCTCAGTGCCAACAACAACATAACTATCTTTAACTACAATATCAGATCTTTAAGCAAGCATTACGATGACCTCATAGCATTACTAAATTCCTTACATGCCAATATGTCCATCATTACACTAACTGAAACCTGGCTAAAGCCTGATAGTACAGATGTCTATGCCATTCCTGGTTACACAGCCATACACAACTGTAGGCCAGACCAACAAGGGGGTGGCACAGCCATATACTACTCAGACCAACTAGAATGTATCACTAATACTTGCACAAGGGATGAACATGGGGAATATATAATAGCTAAATTCAAATCCAAGTACCTACAAAAACCTCTCACACTTAGGTTAGGTTAGGTAAGGTTCGTCAGGAAACAGGACAAATGTTTCCTGACGCGGGTCTTAGTCAGATGATGACCCGCCTTTGGAGCTTTTGGTCATCTGACCGAGGCCTGATAAACATTTACAGAGTTCCACAGTCAAACATTAGCCAATTTAGTCAAAATCTAGGAAGTATGATAACTGATGCACGCATGAACAAAGATCACTTACTACTCTCAGGTGACTTCAGTATAAATCTCCTGCAAGATCAGGACCCACACGTTGCTGAATTCACAAACACAATGAGTAACTGTATGTTACTACCAACAGTAACAAAACCTACAAGAGTTACAGAGACTAGTGTTTCCCTACTTGACCACATCTGGACCAACACCATATCCCCTTTAAAATCAGGCATAATTACAGATAATACCACAGACCACTACCCTACTTTCCTTATAACAACTCTTGGTAAACTACCCCAAGACACTACTAAAGTCATCTTCAGACTTCACAATGAGGCAGCCATTAATAACTTCACAACAGCAATAGCAAACATTGATTGGCACACTGAGCTAGAAACCTATACAGATATTGACGAATGTATTAATAATTTTCTAAAAAAAAACCAATACCTCTATAACAAGCACTGCCCTAAAAAAACTAAACAGATGACAGCAAAGAGACTGAACAGTCCCTGGCTAACACCCAGCATTCTCAAATCCATAAATACAAAACACCAATATGAAAAACAGTACAGAATGGGTCACATAACCAGAGACCAAACAAAACGTTACTCGTCAATCCTAACCAGCCTGATAAGAAGGGCAAAAAGATTGTATTATGAGAACAGATTGTCCAACTTACGAGGTGATATAAAAAAGACCTGGAAAACCCTATCAGAAATTCTGGGAACAAAAAAGATATCACGAAATAGCGAAATAAAATTAGCAAAATCAGATGAACCCCAACTCCCACCAACAGAAACAGCAAACAGACTCAATGATTTCTTCTCCACTATAGGACAAAACCTTGCCAATAAAATCCCAAGCTCAGATACCCCACCAAATGACTACCTCACCGGCAACTACCCGAACACACTGTTCCTAGCTCCGACTAACCCATACGAAGTCTCCCTTATTATCAACGCACTAAAAAACAAGGCAGGAGATTTAAATACCTTACCACCCTTTATATACAAAAAAGTGTCACAAGTGCTATCACCAATCATTGCAACACTCTTTAACAAATCCATTGAATCCTCCACCTTCCCTACAGTACTCAAAATAGCAAGGGTCACCCCGATCCACAAAGGAGGAGACCAAACAGAGTTGAATAACTATAGGCCAATATCCAACTTACACCCTCTCTCAAAAATCTTCGAAAAATTAATTCATAAACGAATCTACTCCTACCTTATCTCCCAAAACAAACTAAACCCCTGCCAATTTGGATTCAGGCCTAATAAAAATACTAATGATGCTATTATACACATTCTAGAACATATATACACTGCAATAGAGAAAAAAGGAGTCCCACTGGGGATCTTCATTGACTTACGTAAAGCTTTTGATACAGTTGACCATGACTTGCTCCACGTAAAATTGTCACACTATGGTATAAGAGGGCACTCCCTCAACTACCTCAAGTCATACCTCAGCAACAGAAGCCAATATGTGTACGCAAATGGGGCAAACTCTTCTGCGCAACCAATTACAGTTGGTGTCCCACAGGGAAGTGTCCTTGGCCCTCTTCTCTTTCTCCTATACATAAATGACCTTCCAAATGCTTCGCAATTACTCAAACCCACACTATTTGCAGATGACACTACATACGTCTTCTCTCACCCGAGCCCAGTCACGCTAGCCAATACTGTAAATACCGAATTACAGAAAATATCTACCTGGATGAGGACTAACGAACTTACACTAAACATTGACAAAACCTACTTCATTCAGTTTGGTAAAAGAGCTAGATATGTCCCTCTTAACATAATGATAAACGGATCACCTATCACAAAACTAACAGAGGGAAAATTCTTAGGAATCCACCTTGATAATAGACTCAAATTTCATACACATATACATCAAATTTCTAAGAAAATTTCCAAGACTGTAGGCATACTATCGAAGATAAGGTACTATGTTCCACAGTCAGCCCTCCTGGCCCTATATCACTCTCTTATTTACCCCTATCTCACCTATGGAATTTGTGCATGGGGCTCAACAACAATAAACCATCTCAGACCATTAATTACCCAACAAAAGGCTACAGTCATAATGATAACAAATTCTCACTACAGGCAGCACACTCCACCAATATTCAATACACTAAACCTACTCACCATACAAAACATCCATACTTATTACTGCACCTATTACATACATAGAACACTTAACTCTGATATTAACCCTCCCCTCAAACATCTCCTTGCCAACCTCAACAGAACACATGACCATAACACAAGGCACAGATCACTCTTTGATGTTCCTCGTGTCCATCTCACACTATGCAAAAACTCAACGCACATAAAAGGCCCTAAAATCTGGAATTCATTACCTGTAAATATAAAAGAAACACTACCTGTTTATAAATTCAAGTCTCTTCTCAAAGATCACTTACTCACCCAAAACCAAATAAATACTGAATAACTGAACCTTATAAATTGTATATCTTAAATGTTTCTCACAATTATATCACATAAATGTTAAACCTAAAACCCAATCTAACTTTATTATTTTTTAAATACACTACCTAACAGAATCACTACCTAACTGAATGCAACCATATGACCTGTCTTTGTAATACTCACTTGTGCTTTATAGTAATCTGTTTACATTAATGTTTTATCACTGATTTCATCATTGCTTAGTTAATCTTAAGTTAATTTTAAGCCAGCCCGTAATGCTATGCATAGTATAAGTGGCTTTGGCATGCTGCTCTTATCTGTATTTTTTTGTACCTCTGTATGTGTGCTCAAATTGGAAATAAATAAAAAAAAAATTATTATTATTATTATTGTTATTATTATTATTGTTATTATTATTATTATTATTATTATTATTATTATTATTTATTATTATTATTATTATTATTATTATTATTATTATTATTATTATTATTATTATTATTATTATTATTATTATTTATTGTTATTATTATTATTATTATTATTATTATTATTATTATTATTATTATTATTATTATTATTATTATTATTATTATTATTATTATTATTATTATTTATTGTTATTATTATTATTATTATTTATTATTGTTATTGTTGTTATTATTATTATTATTATTATTATTATTATTATTATTATTATTATTATTATTATTATTATTTATTATTGTTATTATTATTACTGTTATTATTATTATTATTATTATTATTATTATTATTATTATTATTATTATTATTATTATTATTATTTATTATTATTATTGTTATTATTGTTATTATTATTATTATTATTATTATTATTATTATTATTATTATTATTATTATTATTATTATTATTATTATTATTATTATTATTATTATTTATTATTATTATTGTTATTATTGTTATTATTATTATTATTATTATTATTATTATTATTATTATTATTATTATTATTATTATTATTATTGGCGCATGACAGTGGTTCAAATTTACCGCCATTACGATTACACATTCAGAAAACACTTTTGTTCTTGACTTTTCCTTACATTTCTGCACACTTAATAAATATTTAAGAATAAAATATTAAAAGGTAGTTCCATAGTTAACACTGATGGTTGAGAGATGACGTGAAGGAGAGAGAGACTGGTTTTATAAGATATTAAACGCACATTGTGACGTGTGGGGAGCCATGTTAAGGTGAAAGTGTTGTTACAGCTGCTGCATCACATATTTTGGTGTGTGGAGGTTGTTGACGGGTGTGCTGGCCACCCACTGGCAGATATAAGCCGCCCAACCACCCACTGGTCATGATCAACATGTGGAAAGTCAGGGAATTAACTGAGAAAGTGTGAGTATGTCTTTGTTTGTGTCTCAGCTGATTACTGGACGTGCAGAGCAAGTCCTCTCTCACCTCCCTCTCACACCTCTCTCACCTCTCACACCTCACACCTCTCTCACTCTCACCTCTCACACCTCACACCTCTCTCACCTCTCACACCTCACACCTCTCTCACCTCTCTCACCTCTCACACCTCACACCTCTCTCACCTCTCTCACTCTCACTCTCACCTCTCACACCTCTCACCTCACACCTCTCTTACCTCTCACACCTCTCTCACCTCTCACACCTCTCTCATCTCTCACACCTCTCTCACCTCCCTCTCACACCTCTCTCACCTCTCACACCTCTCTCACCTCTCTCACTCTCACCTCTCGCCTCCCTCACCTCTCTCACCTCTCGCCTCCCTCACCTCTCACACATCTCTCACCTCTCTCACCTCTCGCCTCCCTCACCTCTCACACATCTCTCACCTCTCTCACCTCTCGCCTCCCTCACCTCACACCTCTCACCTCTCACCTCTCTCACCTCTCTCACCTCTCGCCTCCCTCACCTCTCACACCTCTCACACCTCTCGCCTCCCTCACCTCTCACACCTCCCTCTCACACCTCTCTCACCTCTCTCACCTCTCTCACCTCTCACACCTCCCTCACCTCTCACACCTCCCTCACCTCCCTCACCTCTCACACCTCTCACACCTCTCTCACCTCTCTCACCTCTCTCTCACCTCTCTCACCTCTCACGTCTCCCTCACCTCTCACGCCTCCCTCACCTCTCACGCCTCCCTCACCTCTCACGCCTCCCTCACCTCTCACGCCTCCCTCACCTCTCACGCCTCCCTCACCTCTCACGCCTCCCTCACCTCTCACGCCTCCCTCACCTCTCACGCCTCCCTCACCTCTCACACCTCCCTCACCTCTCACGCCTCCCTCACCTCCCTCTCTCACCTCCCTCACCTCCCTCTCTCACCTCCCTCACCTCCCTCTCTCACCTCCCTCACCTCCCACACTCACCTCCCTCACCGCCCGCTCTCACCTCCCTCACCTCCCTCTCTCACCTCCCTCACCTCCCTCTCTCACCTCCCTCTTCTCACCTCTCTCACCTCCCTCTTCTCACCTCTCTCACCTCCCTCTTCTCACCTCCCTCACCTCCCTCTTCTCACCTCCCTCACCTCCCTCTTCTCACCTCCCTCACCTCCCTCACCTCTCTCACCTCCCTCACCTCTCTCACCTCTCTCACCTCACACGCAGACACACACACACGCAGACACACGCAGACACACCACACGCACCACACTCAAGCACCACACTCACGCACCACACTCACGCACCACACTCACGCACCACACTCACGCACCACACTCACGCACCACACTCACGCACCACACTCACGCACCACACTCACGCACCACACTCACGCACCACACTCACGCACCACACTCACGCACCACACTCACGCACCACACTCACGCACCACACACCACACACACACCACACACAGACACGGGGGGGAGAGAGGACCTAGTAGTGGTCGGTGAAGAGGCGGGGCCAGGAGCAGAGTCTCGACCCCTGCAACCACAATTAGGTGAGTACACGCAGGCACACATGTAGACGCAGGTGCGCACACGCAGACGCAGGCGCACACACGCAGATGCAGGCAGACACGCAGACACAGGCAGACACGCAGACACAGGCACACATGCAGACACAGGCACACACGCAGACACAGGCACACACGCAGACACAGGCACACACGCAGACACAGGCACACACGCAGACACACACACACACACGCACACACATGCAGACACACACAGGACAAAATGGTAACTAACTCACACACACACACACACATGCAGACACACACACACACACACATATGCAGACACACACACACACACATATGCAGACACACACACACACACATATGCAGACACACACACACACACATGCAGACACACACACACATGCAGACACACACACACACATGCAGACACACACACACACATGCAGACACACACACACACACACACACACACACACACACACACACACATATGCAGACACACACACACATATGCAGACACACACAAAGAGACCTGGACAGACTGGACACCTGGTCCAGCAAATGGCTTCTCGAATTTAATCCTGCCAAATGCAAAGTCATGAAGATAGGGGAAGGGCACAGAAGACCACAGACAGAGTATAGGCTAGGTGGCCAAAGACTGCAAACCTCACTCAAGGAGAAAGATTTTGGGGTGAGTATAACACCGAGCATGTCTCCGGAAGCACATATCAATCAGATAACTGCTGCAGCATATGGGCGCCTGGCAAACCTGAGAACAGCATTCCGATACCTTAGTAAGGAATCATTCAAGACACTGTACACCGTGTATGTCAGGCCCATACTGGAGTATGCAGCACCTGTTTGGAACCCGCACTTGATAAAGCACGTCAAGAAACTAGAGAAAGTACAAAGGTTTGCAACAAGGTTAGTTCCAGAGCTAAGGGGAATGTCCTATGAAGAAAGATTAAGGGAAATCGGCCTGACGACACTGGAGGACAGGAGGGTCAGGGGAGACATGATAACGACATATAAAATACTGCGTGGAATAGACAAGGTGGACAAGGACAGGATGTTCCAGGGAGGGGACACAGAAACAAGAGGCCACAATTGGAAGTTGAAGACACAAATGAGTCAGAGAGAGATAGTAGGAAGTATTTCTTCAGTCATAGAGTTGTAAGGCAGTGGAATAGCCTAGAAAATGACGTAGTGGAGGCAGGAACCATACAAAGTTTTAAGACGAGGTTTGATAAAGCTCATGGAGCGGGGAGAGAGAGGGCCTAGTAGCAACCGGTGAAGAGGCGGGGCCAGGAGCTAGGACTCGACCCCTGCAACCACAAATAGGTGAGTACAAATAGGTGAGTACACACATATGCAGACACACACACACATGCAGACACACACATGCAGACACACACACACATGCAGACACACACACACATGCAGACACACACACACATGCAGACACACACACACATGCAGACACACACACACATGCAGACACACACACACACACATGCAGACACACACACACACATGCAGACACACACACACACATGCAGACACACACACACATGCAGACACACACACACATGCAGACACACACACACATGCAGACACACACACCCACACACACACACATGCAGACACACACACCCACACACACACACACACACACACATATGTAGACACACACACACATGCAGACACACACACATGCAGACACACACACACATGCAGACACACACACACATGCAGACACACACACACATGCAGACACACACACACATGCAGACACACACACACATGCAGACACACACACACATGCAGACACACACACACACACATGCAGACACACACACACACACATGCAGACACACACACACACACATGCAGACACACACACACACACATGCAGACACACACACACATGCAGACACACACACACATGCAGACACACACACACATGCAGACACACATACAGACACACACACACACACATGCAGACACACACACACATGCAGACACACACACACATGCAGACACACACACACATGCAGACACACACACACACACACATGCAGACACACACACACACACACACATGCAGACACACACACACACACACACACACATGCAGACACACACACACACACACACACATGCAGACACACACACACACACACACATTCAGACACACACACACACACACATGCAGACACACACACACACACACACACATGCAGACACACACACACACACACACACACATGCAGACACACACACACACACACATGCAGACACACACACACACACACATGCAGACACACACACATGCAGACACACACACACATGCAGACACACACACACACACACACACACACACACACACACACACACACACACACACACACACACACACACATGCAGACACACACACACACACACACATGCACACACACACACACACATGCAGACACACAAACACACACACACACACACACACACATGCAGACACACACACACACACACATGCAGACACACACACACACACATGCAGACACACACACACACACATGCAGACACACACACACACACATGCAGACACACACACACATGCAGACACACACACACACACATGCAGACACACACACACACACATGCACACACACACACACACACATGCAGACACACACACACACACATGCAGACACACACACACACACATGCAGACACACACACACACATGCAGACACACACACACACATGCAGACACACATGCAGACACACATGCAGACACACGCAGACACACATGCAGACACACACACACACACGCAGACACACATGCAGACACACACACGCACATGCAGACACGCATGCAGACACACACACGCACATGCAGACACGCATGCAGACATGCACACGCAGGCACACACACGCACATGGGCACACACACGCAGGCACACACACGCAGGCACACAGATACGCACAGACAGACACTGACTCCATGTCTCTCCATGGGTCCAGAGAGAGGGAGCAGAGGTGCTGTGTGTACCCCTAACAAAAATCTTCAACATGCGTTCTGAAACAGGGCAACTACAGGAAATGTAGTCCCAGTTTTTAAAAAAAAGGAGACAGACACGAAGCATTAAGGCACAGACCAATGTCACTGACGTGTAGTATAGTACACAGTCATGGCGAAGATTATCAGGAGAAGAGTGGTGGAGCACCTAGAAAGGAATGAGCTTATCAACGGCAACCAGCACGGTTTCAGGGACTGGAAATCCTGTGTCACAAAGCTAATAGATTTCTATGACAGTAACAACAGTAAGACGAAAGAGAGAGAGAGAGAGGTGGGTAGATTGCATTTTCTTGAACTGTATGAAGGTGTTTGACACGTTTCTCCACAAAGAATTATTGCAAAAGCTGGAGGGCCAGGATCAGGAATACCTCTCGTGAAGACCACAGTGAGTCATGGTATGTGGTGAGGTGTCAGAGTGGGCACCTATAATGAGCAGGGTTCCACAGGGATCTGCCCTAGGACCAGTGCTGTTTCTGGTACATAAAAACGTAAGAAGGAAGGAACTCTGCAGCAGGCCTACTGGCCCATATGAGGCAGGTCCAATTCTCCCACCAGCTTAAGCCAGTGCCTTAACCTAGTCAGGTCAGTCACATTCACTTAAGGGAGGAGCATGGCATCTGACCTAGTAGCACGAGCTAGTCAGGTCCAACTCGCACCCACCCACACCCACTCGTGTATTTATCCGACCTATTTTTAAAACTACACAACGTTTTCGCTTCTATTACGGTATTTGCGAGTTTGTTCCACTCGTCCACAATTTTATTACCAAACCAGTGCTTTCCTATATCCTTCCTTGAAACCATTGCTGTGAGTCCTGTCTATGCTAGATATTTTTAGCATGCTATTGACATCCCCTTTATTAATTCCCGTTATCCATTTATACACCTCGATCGTATGCCCCCCTAATTCCACGCCTTTCTAGGGTTCAGATTCAGGGCCCTCAGCCTATCCTCGTAGGGAAGATTTCTGATACATTATAAACTTTGTCATCCTGCTTTGTATGTTTGCCAGTGCATTTATGTCCATTCTGTAATATGGTGACCAGAACTATGCAGCATAATCTAAATGAGGCCTAACGAAAGATATATAGAGTTGAAGAACAACCTGAGGACTTCTATTATTTATACTTCTAGATATGAAGCCAAGGATTCGGTTAGCTTTATTGCGAACATTAATGCAATGTTGTCTTGGTTTTAGATTACTGCTAACCAGAACTCCTAAATCCTTTTTGCAATCCATAATATTAAGATCTACATTATTTAGTTTATATGTGGCATGGTTATTTTCATGTCCAACATTTAGAACTTTGCATTTGTCTATACAGTGGACCCCTGGTTCGCGATATTAATCCGTTCCTGAGAGCTCATTGTAAACCAAAATTATCGGAAAGCGAATAAATTTTCTCCGCAAGAAATAGTGGAAATCAAATTAATCCGTGCAAGACACCCAAAAGTATGAAAAAAAAAAATGCAATAGAATAATTACAATAACAACAATAACAATAGAATAATTGACACTTACCTTTAACCCTTTCAGGGTCCATCCCATAGATCTACGGCTTTACGCTCAGGGTCCAAACCGTAGATCTACGTCATGAGCTCGGCTCACTCTGATTAACTGTGAGTGGTACATTTGGGCCTAGATATGAGAGAATACATCTGTGTGGTATGTGTGCACCACATAAAACAGATCCTGCTGCACACTGTATAATGAGAGGAAAAAACTGAAATCATGATTTTTCGATTAAAACAGCGACTTTGCAGTGTTTTTTCGTATGGTTTTTTATAGTTGTATTTGCGATTTCTTGGTCTCATTTGATAGAATGGAAGACGTATTACAGAAATAGAGATGATTTTGATTGGTTTTAGCACTGGAAATGGCTTGAAACTGAGCTCAAAGTGGCAGAAATGTTAAATTTTTGCCGATATACAAGAGTAAACAAACGACCCCACACGTCTAATACACACCAGCTGGTGGGTCTAATATACATTCACAAATATGGTGATGATATTTATACAATTATTACAATATTGCATAACAGTAAATCTTCTATTTTTTGGTGTGAATAAAAAATCAAAATGGAATTTATTTGTAAAGCCTCAAAACGTAACTAATGAACAGAGGAAATGTTAGTTTAGTGCCAGGAATACCTACATTGTTTATTCTGGACCCTATTTTGAAATTGGAATATTTTGAACTTTGTGTTAAATTGGCCAAATTAACAATTTCCGATCACTTTAATTTGTAGTTGAAACAGTTGACTTGACGATTTCTTGTGCTCAATCGATAGAATAGAAGTAATACTAGTGAAATAGCTAAGAATTTGGCTGACTGGAATAATGTAATTGGCGTAAAATGGGAGTCAAAGTCGGCAAAATCGCCGATTCGTAAATATCGCTGACACATCAAAATTCACGAGAGCATAATTTCGTCAATTTTCCATCAAATTTCGTACTTTTTGTTTTATTACCTTCGCAAAAAGATTCTCTACCATTTCGTAAGAAAAAATAACATTTTTTTTTTTGAAAATTCTTGGACACTGGGGCACCACTTCAGATTTGGCCTTGGACTCTGAAGGGGTTAATAAAGATCTGGTGATGATTGATGGGATGGGAGGAGGGGAGTGTGTTGAACCTATTGTTTAGAAGGGGAATCCCCCTCCATTAGGACTTGAGGTAGCTTTTCCTCCTGAGTAATATAGGTCCTGCTTGGCAATTTCTTCCAAAACAGGCCTGTTTTGTCACAATTAAACACTTGTTCAGGTTTCAATCCTTCAGCCTCTATGTACTCCTTGAATTCATGCACATATTTTTCAGCCGCTTTGTGGTCTGAACTGGCAGCTTCACCATGCCTAATCACACTATGTATGCCACTACGATTCTTAAATCTTTCAAACCAACCTTTGCTGGCCTTAACCCCTTCAGGGTTCAAGGCCAAAATCTGAAGTGGTGCTCCAGTGTCCAAGAAATTTTGAAAGAAAAAAAAAATTATTTTTTCTTGCAGAATTAAAGGGCATACTTTTGTGAAGGTAATAAGACAAAAAAAAAAGTTCTGATCAGCACTTACCGAGATACAGTGCCAAGAAGTTTGTCCAAAATGATGTGGTGGCGGCAACATCGACGAATTCCACATACGCGCATTACATTATTTAGCGTTTTTTTAAGTTTTTTCTTTTATTTTCCAATTTTTTTCTATTCCTACTAACATTTGGGGCCTGAGAGACCAATACTGTATATAATGTATATATATAAACTCACTGTATTGAACACAATAACCGCACTAACGTTATCATGTTATTGTTTACCACTGTTGTTAATTACAATAAACATGCACAAATCTTGTATAATACTAATGTTCTATCATATATTTACATATTTACAATCACTGGACATGGTTTTAGAACTGCTGGAGCTTGTGGAACTCCTTGAAACAAGGCACCATGCACAGAGGCACCTTACATTCCTCACACACAAACGGAGTGTCTTTGCGTCTTTGTTGCTGTCGTTTTGTTTGTGCACAGACGATGCATCTCTTCTGAGCAAATTTCTTCTGAGTTGAAGGAAGCTGTATTATGAAATGATCACCTTCCCTCCTCAAATGCTTGGGTATATCCTGAGTAATTCGAGGACCTTGTTGTATAGCAGGTGTTCTTACCTGGTACTTCATTATGAGTTGTCTGACAACAGACAAACAAAATTCACCATACGGTGGTCTGTTGCCAGTCTTTATTTGGTACATATTATATGCATTGAGCATAGAAATGTCCATGAGATGGAAGAAAAGTTTCATGTACCACTTGTAACTCTTACGAACACAGTCAACAAAACCAATCTGCATGTCACATTTGTCAACCAAGAGCATGTTTTGTGTATAATCAATCACTGTCACTGGTTTTCGAATACGTTCATTAGTCACTTGATCAACTTGCCACTGTCTTGCATTTCATTACGGTGAATGGTTGTCAACAATGTGACATCTCGTGTGTCATGCCACCGTAATGCCATGATGTCATTGGCAGTAAACATCTGCACGTCATCACCACGAGCACCTGCGTTGAGCCTGGGCATATGTTTACGATTAGAACGCACTGTGCCACACGCATCTGTCTTGTTCACTCGCATGAAATCACTGAGTAATGGGCTTGTGTACCAGTTATCGGTATATAATGTATGCCCCTTACCAAGATAAGGTGCCATCATGTTTCTCACTACGTCACCTGAGATACCCAATAACATCTTGGTATCTTTCAATGTTTTACTTCCCGTGTATACAGCAATATCCAACACCAGGCCACTGTCACAGTCACAGAGTACAAACAGTTTTATACCAAAGCGTTTCCTCTTGCTCGGTATATACTGCTTGAATGACAGTCTACCATTGAACAAAATCAAAGACTCGTCAATTACAAGATTCTTGAATGGATAAAAGTATATGCTGAACTTTTGTTTGAGATACATGAAAACATTTCTAATCTTGTATAACCTGTCACTTCTGTCAGGCCTGGTTTTGTCAGAGAAGTGCAACATACGTAAGAGTAAGATAAACCTGTTCACTGGTATGATTTCACTGAAGACCGGGGTAGAAATTAGCCGATCTGTGGACCAGTATGCTTTTATATTATGCTTATAGGCATGAGGAATAAGCATTATTGTTGCAAAAAGCAAATACATTTCTGCAACAGTCGTCTCTTTCCACCTGTGTAGTCTTGACTGTGGTGATATGATCGTATTTGCCATGGTGTACTCAAAATACAGTGGACCCCCGGTTAACGAACTTTTTTCATTCCAGTAGTATGTTCAGGTGCCAGTACTGACCGAATTTTTTCCCATAAGGAATATTGTGAAGTAGATTAGTCCATTTCAGACCCCCAAACATACACGTACAAACGCACTTACATAAATACACTTACATAATTGGTCGCATTTGGAGGTGATCGTTAAGCGGGGGTCCACTGTACTTATTACTTTCCCTGACAATAGTTTCCATCAATGGCTGGTCAAAGAATAATTCAAAGAATTCCAGTTCATTGGCCGTGGTTCCAAGGGGACAAGTAGGTAGAATTCCACTTTGAGAGTCATCAAAGTGGTGAGGCTTGGGAACAAAATTGGGATTTTGCTGCCAATCCCACATACGGTTTGCTGGTGGATACTGGACATCATAGGCTGGTTGTGCGGGTGGTTGTGGTTGTGGTGGGCTGGTGGCTGACGCTCCGCTTTGTCCTTGAACTGACGAGTCAGCAGCGTGGGTCCCAGCGTGGGCTGGTGAGTCACGCATGGCGGTGCCACTACCATCACCACTACCACCATCCACTGATGCCTGAGGTCTATCCATGCCAAGTGTAGCCACATCATCCTCACTATCAGTACCTAAAACTGGTGTAGGGCCACGGGATGTACTCCGGGATGTACTCCGTCCCCAGGGCACAGCATAGGGTACACTACCCGAGCGCATGCGGCGGCGAACATACCGACGCTTCACTGGTGAATGATTCCTCACTATCACTACTCGAATGATCGTCGAGCGCAATAAAATCACAATCCACGTCACTATCATCATCATTACTGAAGTCAGAGGCCTGGCCATGCGAAAATATTAGTTTTCTCTTGCGTTGAGGAACAACCGACCGTGAGTCACGAGTGCCCACACCAGAGGTAGAAGGTTGAGGATTGTCAGGGTTTTCTACACTATTATCGATATCCTGGTCATTCTTTTCGGTCACTAACTGATCAAAGCCGTAGAATTCGTCTTCATTTCCACTTCCATCAGTGTCAGAACTATCAGATAGGAAGAGGAGACTCCCAATTTTCCGGGGAGTGAGAGCTGACTTGCGACGAGGCATGGTGAACAAGGGTAACTGAGCCGGCGTTGCCACAATGCTATGCGGGCGCCTAGATTTTTTGTTTATGGCGCACACCCACCACGCAGACCCGTTCTCTCACATGTAGGCCTATGAGTGCTTTCGTGCTAAATTTGAAGGCGCTAGAATTTTGGCATAGATCTACGGTTTGGACACTCAACGTGAAGCCGTAGATCTACGGGACGGACCCTGAAAGGGTTAAATTCACTCGCATCACCACTAGTTGCAGGCAATTTCTTTACCAAATCGTCATGCAACTGCCTAGCCTTTTCACAAATGATCGCTTGAGAGATGCTATCTCCTCCTATCTGTTTTTCATTTATCCACACCAATAACAGTCTCTCAACATTTTCTAACACTTGTGGTCGCTGTTTCGTAATCACAGTTGCACCTTTTGCAAGAACAGCTTCCTTGATTGCCGTTTTCCTGCTCACTATAGTAGGGATGGTTGATTGGGGTTTAGTATACAACCTGACCAGCCTCAATACACACACTCCACTTTCATACTTTGCAGTTATCTCTTTCTTCATTTCAATAGTCATTAGCACCCTTGGTCTCGAAGGGTTGGCACTAGAAGCTTTCTTGGGGCCCATGGTGACTTATTTTGCAGAAACAAGCACCAAAAACAGTGATAATATGGATAATATAGAATGTACTGAATGTATCCTTAGATGTGCGCACACTGACTGGCTTGTAAACACTGGAAACGTCTCGTACGAATCGTATCTCATACCGGGTTTTGTATCGGGAAGCGAGGCAAATTTTTTTCGATCAAATGCATCGGCTACTGGATTTATCGGATACCAATAGCATCGGGAACCGGGGGTCCACTGTATTAAACTGCATCTGCTGCTACTTCGATCACCGCATCAGTCTATTCAAATCATCCCGGAGTGCTCTAATGTCCTCGTTAGAATGAATTGAATGGGCTATTTTGGTGTCATCAGCAAATTTGCTTGTTGCTATTTATTCCCTCATCTATGTTGTTTATGTAAATTGTGAATAACATGGGGCCCAACACTGACCCCATAGAACACCACTTGTGATGTGTGTCCATTCTGATTTCTCTCCATTTGTGCAAACTCTCTGCTGCCTATTTGTCAACCATGTCTTTACCCAGGAAAAATATTCTCCTATTCAGTGTGCCTTAAGTTTCCTCAGTAGCCTCTGATGTGGAACTCTTATCAAAAGCCTTACTGAAGTCCATATGCACAATATCATATTCATTACCATGATCTACCTCCTCAAATACCTTAGTGAAGAAAGTAAATTCATAAGACAGGAACACCCCTTGTAAAACAGTGTTGAGATTCATTAATCAATTTATGCCTTTCAAGATGGCTACAAATTGCTTTGGCAATTATTGATTCCATAAATTTTCCAGCTATGGAGGTAAGGTTTATTGATCTATAGTTCAAAGCTAAGGACCTGTCACCTGTCTTGTAAGTAGGAATTACATTTGCCATTTTCCACTTGTCTGGCACTATGCCAGTTTGTAGTGATATATTGAAAAGATTGGCCAAATGTATACTAAGTTCCACTTTACATTCCTTTAAAAACCCTTGCAAATAGTTAATCAGGGCCTGGGGATTTGTTAGGTTTTAATTTCTCTATTTGCCAGAGGACCATGTCACTAGTTACATCAATAGTACATAGTTTATCACCCTGTTCTACATGATTTATTATTTCTGGAATTTTGCTAGTATCTTCCGGAATAAAAACCGAGAGGAAGTAGGTACTGAAATGTTCACATTTCCTTATCACTGTCAGTGATCTGACCTGAGTTACTCTTAACCCTTTCAGGGTCCATGCCATAGATCTACGGTTTTACGTTCAGGGTCCAAACCATAGATCTACGCCATGAGCTCAGCTCTCGCTGATAAGCTGTGAGTGGTAAATTTGGGCCTAGATATGAGAGAATACATCTATGTGGTATGTGTGCACCACATAAAACAAATCCTGCAGCACAGTGTATAGTGAGAAAAAAAAAACTGAGACCATGATTTTCGATTAAAACAGTGACTTTGCAGTGTTTTCATGTATGTTTTTTATAGTTGTATTTGCGATTTCTTGGTCTCATTTGATAGAATGGAAGACATATTACAGAAATAGAGATGATTTTGATTGATTTTAGCACTGGAAATGGCTTGAAACTGAGCTCAAAGTAGTGGAAATGTTAAATATTTGCCGATATTCAAGAGTAAACAAACGACCTCGCACATCTAATACATGCCAGCTGGTGGGTCTGATATACATTCATAAATGTGGTGATGATATTTATACAATTATTACAATATTGCAGTAAATCTTCTATTTTTTGGTTTGAATAAAAATTCATTGTTAATAAAAAATAAAAATGGAATTCATTTGTAAAACCTCAAAACATAACTAATGAACAGAGAAAATGTTAGTTTAGTGCCAGGAATACCTACATTGTTTATTCTGGACCCTATTTTGAAATTGGAATATTTTGAACTTTGTGTTAAATTGGCCAAATTACCAATTTCCGATCACTTTATTTTTTAGTTGAAACAGTTAACTTGGCGATTTCTTGTGCTCAGTCGATAGAATAGAAGTAATACTAGTGAAATAGCTAAGAATTTGGTCAACTGGAATAATGTAATTGGCCTAAAATGGGAGTCAAAGTCGGCAAAATAGCCGATTCGTAAATATAGCTGACGCATCAAAATTCGCGAGAGCATAATTTCGTCAATTTTCCATCAAATTTCATGCTTTTTGTTTTATTACCTTCAGAAAAAGATTCTCTACCATTTCATAGGAAAAAATAACAAAATTTTTTTGGAAAATTCTTGGACCCTGGTGCGCACTTTGAAATTTAGCCTCTGGACCCTGAAAGGGTTAAGTGGGCCTATCTTGTTCCTAATATTATTTCTGTATACCTGAAAGAACCCTTTTGGGTTAGTCTTTGAATCCCTTGTGACTTTAGCCACATAATCCCTTTTTGCTTTTCTTATTCCTTATTTTATCTCTAATTGAATATATTGATTTCTTAACTGCCCATCCCCTCTTTTGGTATGCCTATATGTGCCTCTTTTGACCAGTGAGATGTTTTATACTATTGTTTATTCATTTGGGATCATTTTTGTTAGATCTAATTACCGTACTTAGAACAGAAGTTGTCTGGGCAGCTAGCACTATGCTCTGAAATGCGTCATATTGGCATCCAACACCACCTACCTAGCCCAAAGCCAGGTCATCCCAATTCAGCCCACCCAGGTAATTTCTCAGCCCCATGAAGTTGGCTAAGCGAAAGTCTGGAACATACTTGATTGCAGTTATCTGTGTAATTCCGTGATATATTGAAACTAAGTGATTTGTGATTGCTTTCCCCAAGCTCATCATTAACCTCAAGATTATTAACTAGGGCTTGTTTGTTGGCAAGAACCAAGTCAAGCAGGTTGTTTCCTCTAGTTGGTTCTGTCACAAGCTGTTTTAAATAGCAATCTTGAACCATGTCAAGACAGTCACTAGACTCAAGATTTCCTGTCACATTGTTCCAATCAATTTGTCTAAAGTTAAAATCTCCATTAACACATTTTCATATTTAGACGCTTTATGAATTTCGCCTCATAGCAGCCTACCACACCCCCTATCAAGGTTTGGGGGCCTATAAATCACATCCAAAATTAATTTTTCACGACTTTCGAGAAACTGTAGCCAAACAGATTCTGTGTCCGATGTTTCTAATCTTATATCTTGTCTAATACAACAATTTAAATAACAGTAGACTGTTGTTTAACATGGTAGTTACGTTCCTGAAAACACCGTGGTACACAAAACCGTGTTAGACAAACTGAAGAAAAATAGCGTTACATTCCTGGGAGCCCGCAAAAAGCCAAACAACTTTTTTTTAGACTAACAGATCTTACAAAATAAAAGTGAATATGTAATTAGAGTGTATTGTCATGATATATTACTGCTTAAGACTACAAATGCGATAGAAATAATAGTATTTCTTACCTTAAATTGTGGGTGCTGGTGTTTGTGGATGGTTGTGGAGAGAGTGGACATGGATGGTGTGGCCCTACTGGGCTGAGGTGGATGGTTGTTGGTTGTCAGTAGAAGTTGATGGTAGAGGTTCTGGTACTGAAGTCGATGGTTGTATTGGAGTGTGCATAAATTCTGTAATGGATCTCTGGGCTCTTTTACCCTGTAGTACATTATACAGCTGACGGTAAGGCATATTCAGCTGGTCTAGACCCCGTTTCAAAGCACTGCTTCTAGATTTGTCAAGGTCCTCTTCAGTGAAAAAGTCTGCTAGTTTAGCAGCAACATGGAACTGCTCGCGTAACTGCTGCAATGTTAACTGTTTTTCTTCGGATTCTTCATAATCTTCTGTTATCTCCCTCCCTTGTAACTGTGCATCGAGCTTTGCCAACATTTCATCGGGACTCCTGTCTTCATCATTATCTTCTAAGAGCTCATTCACATAATCTTCATTCATATCTTGAAAACGATCACCTGGTAATCTCCTTGCCAGTTGAACAATTTCCTGAACCTGACTCTCAAGCAAGTGAAAACCAGTGACAGAACTAACTACAGAAGGCCATAATTTTCCCCAGCCTGTATTTAATGTTGATTGGGGCACTTCATTCCATGAAGTTTTAGCATACCTGATGGCATCTACAATGTTAAATTTATTACAGAAGCCTGGTACTGCCAGGTTGGAGTCAGTCCATTGATGCAACTAGTTTTTTCATAACTTTTTTTGTATAGTTACACTTAACCCTCTAACTGTCCAAGTGTAGATCTACGTTTGCTCGCGAAGCGCTCTGGACATAGATCTGTTTTTTTTACATTCTTAAGGAGAAAAATCAAGGTCAGAGCGCTATGCGTGCAAACGTAGATCTACATCCACATGCGGGGGGGGGGGGGCACCAAACGTAGAACTACTTTTTTTTTTTTTTTTACATGCTTTCAAATGGGGAAAATCAAGGTCAGAGCACTACGCACATGAACGTAGATCTACGTTTGGACAGTTTAAGGGTTAAAAGACTTAATAACTCCCCGATCAAGTGGTTGTATTAGAGATGTTTTATTTGGAGGTAAAAATACAACTTTTACATGTGGGGTCACATCCAGCACAGCTTGTGGATGAGTACGGGAATTATCAAGAATGAAGAGAGCCTTGAATGCAAGGTTCTTGCTGTGCAGGTAAAACTTGACTTCAGGAATAAAGTGACGCTTAACCCAGTCAATAAACATTTCCTCTGTCATCTATGCTGACTGGTTTGACCTCCAAATTACTGGTAAGGTGTTTTTATCTACACCTTTCAAAGCACAAGGATTCTTAGAGCAGTAAATAACCATGGGCTTACACTTGAAATCACCTGATGCATTACCGCAAAGGAGCAAGGTGAAGTGATCCTTTGTTGTCTTGAAGCCCGGTGCACTTTTCTCTTGCTGACTGATATAAGTACGTGTTGGCATTTTTTCCAAAAAACACTTGTCTCGTCAGCATTAAACACTTGATGTGGCTCATAGCCACCCTCAGAAATAATTTCCTGCAATTCAGCATTGAAATTACTTGCTGTTGTATGATCAGCTGAAGCACTTTCACCAGAAAACTTAATATTATGCAAATTATGCAACTTAAAGTTGTGGAACCAGCCTGTGCTAAACACACATCCTTTTTCAGGCCTTCCTTATCATACACTGCTTTAAACAACTGTAAGACCTTTTACCTAATTAAGAGGAAATTAAGTGGTGCACCTTTCTTTGTCTTTTGTTCAATCCACTCGAGCAACAAGTTTTCAGTTTTATTTACTTGCTGTGATCTGTGTCATTCTTTTCGTGAGGTGACATCGTGGGTTATTCATTACACATGCTTGTATATTCACCTTGTTCTTTTTAATTGTACGAACTGACACTTCATTAACCCTTTGACTGTTTCCAACGTATAAATACGTCTTACGAGCCAATGTTTCTGACGTATTTATACGCACAAATTCTAGCGGCTTCAAATCGAGCGCCAAAGGCCTGGTAGGCCTACACGGGAGAGAATGGGTCTCAGTGGTCGGTGTGCACCCAGTGAAAAAAATCTGGGACCTAGCGGTGCATTGTGGGAACGCCATGTTGTCAGTCCATTTTCACCATGCCTCTCGGTAAGAAGTTCCTCACTCCTCAGCGGATTAGAGGTCTTTTGTTCCCAAGTGATCGCTCTAACAGCGATGAAAATGTCAGTGACAGTGAATTCAAGGGTTTTCAAGTGAGTGTTACCGAAAAAAATGCCCAGGATAACGTAAATAGTGACGGAAACCCAGATGACCCACAACCTTCGACCTCTGGTGCTGTGCCGGCTTGTTCACGTTCACGTTCGCCTGTACCAGGACGAAAGAGGAAACTATTTGGTCGTGTACAACACCCTGATGATAGCAGTGATAGTGATAGTGATTTCAAGGTCATTGAAAGCAGTTCTAGTGACAGTGAGAGTGAATATTCCCCAGTGAAGCGCCAGTATGTACGACGTAGCATGCGGTCTGGTAGTGTTTCATATGTTGTTCCAAGGGGAAGGAGAAACTCTGGGAGCACATCCCGTGGCCCAACACCACGACCTGATAGTGAAGATGACGATATTGTAACGATGGGTATGAATGGTGACAGTGAGGGAGGAGGCAGTGGTGGTGATAGTGAGGGGGCACGGCCCATGTGGCACCATCACCGGGCCATGCTACTAGCCACGCGGCTGACTCACCAGAACAACCAGCCTCACCCTACCCCACACTGCCACAACCTGCACCACCACAACCTGCACAGCCACAACCACAGTACAATATCCAGACCCCACCAGCAGACCGCATCTGGGATTGGCAGGACGGTGACGAGTTTGTTCCCAGTCCCCATGACTTTGATGAAACACAAAGTGGAATAAAGCCATCTTGTCCACTTGGGAACAATGCCAGTGAACTGGACTGCTTTGAGTTATTTTTCGATGAACCCCTGATGGACATTATTGTCAGGGAAACAAATACATACTGTGATTACACCATGGCAAATACAATTCTCTCGCCAAAATCATGGCTACACAAGTGGAAGGAGACAACTGTGGCAGAGATGTACCTGTTTTTTGCCACAATAATGCTTATGCCACATGTGTATAAGCACACTGTCACCACATACTGGACAACAGATCGCCTGATTTCAACTCCAGGTTTTAGTGACATTATAGGTGTCAATCGTTTCCTGATACTGTTACGTATGTTACACTTTTCAGACAAAACCAGGCCTGACAGAAGCGACAGGTTATATAAGATAAGAAATGTGTTTATGTACCTGAAACAAAAGTGCTGCATGTATTTTTATCCCTTCAGGAAGCTTGTTATTGATGAGTCCTTGATTTTATTCAAAGGAAGACTCTCATTCAAGCAATATATACCAAGCAAGAGGAAACGCTTTGGTATAAAGCTATTTGTACTGTGTGATTGCAGAAGTGGTCTTGTTTTAGATATTATTGTGTACACTGGCAGTAATACTTTGAGAGATACCATGAAGTTATTGGGTATCTCTGGTGATGTGGTTCGAACAATGATGGAACCATATCTTGGTAAGGGGCATATGTTATTTACTGATAACTGGTACACAAGCCCCTTACTCAGTGATTTCTTGCGAGTGAACTTGACAGACGTGTGTGGCACAGTGCGTGGTAATCGCAAACATATGCCAAGGTTCGACGCTGGCACTCGCAGAGGTGAGGTGCAAGCCTTTGCTGCCAATGACATCATGGCATTTCGGTGGCATGACAAACGTGATGTCACGTTGTTGACATCAGTTCACAGAAACGAAATGGTACCCAGTGGCAGGGACAACAGAGAGACCAATGAACCCATTCTAAAGCCTGCAGCTGTCATGGACTACAACCTCAATATGCGCTTAGTGGACAAATGTGACATGCAGATTGGGTTTGCAGACTGTGTACGCAAGAGTTATAAGTGGTATATCAAACTTTTTTTCCATCTTGTTGATATCTCTATGCTAAATGCTTATAACATATACAAGTTGAAGACCAACAAAACACCAAAATATGGTGAATTTTGCCTGTCAGTAATCAGACAAATAATTGCAAAGTACCAAGGAGCAACTCCTGCAATAGACCAGCGCCCACAGAGGTCATCTCGTATGAGGCCTTGTGATCACTACCCCATACAACTGCCTCCTACTACTGCCAAGAAAAATGCTCAGAAGAGGTGTTATGTATGTATGCATACCACAAAACGCCCACAAACACGCAGAGACACTCGTTTTATGTGTGAGGAGTGTGAAGTGCCCCTCTGCATATACCCATGTTTCAAAGAGTTCCACAAGCTGCAGCAGTTCTAGGAACGTGGTTAGTGACTGTACATATGTATATATATTATGGAACAATAGTAATAAACATTGTTTTGTATTGTTTGTTTGTGTAAACAAAGTGTATACACAAACTAATAGTGATAAAGTTTGTTCTGTTATTGTGTTGTAAATAATGAGTGTATATTTGAACAATGCACCTTACATTGGTCTCACAGGCCACATAAGTTACCTGGAAAAGAAAAATATTGAAAAATGCAAGAAACCTTTGAATTAGAGTAAATAAAAGAATACCGGGTGGGCGGCAGTCGCCGCTGTTGCCGTACGCACGTCAATTTCTGCAAACTTTGCGGCTCTATATCTCGGTAAGTACTGATGGCAAAAATTTTTTTTTAGGCTTAAAACACTAGTAAAAATATTCCTAACATTTTCATAAGAAATAATAATTTTTTTTTTTCGAATATTTGGCGACATAGAATGACAGTTTCAGAGAGGGGCCTGAAACAGTCAAAGGGTTAAGGCCATAGGCCCTCACTGTGTCCACCACATGTGAGCCAATCTTAAGCTTATCTAATATCTCAACCTTTTCTTGTCACTTTTGGGAACACTTGTATGCTTACTGGGTGCCATGATTGCTTGGCAGATTTAAGAAATGGCAATGAAAATAAGAAAATATATATGTAAATAAACACAGCGAGCTTCCCGAGTGTTGCCCTCCTACACATATATGAATCGAACTGAAGGCTGGGAGGGTGGTGTGGGAGGGTGTGGGTGGCGGGGGATGGTGGTGGGTCTCCTCTGCCACCGCGCAGGGGAGACCCAGTTGCCCAGCAGCTGATTGCGCACTCAAAAATTTTCCCCCTCCCACAACCATGTTAAACTAATTTTATGAAGTGTTTAACAAAAATACGTATGCCGCAATTCTTCAGTCGTGCTATATTCAAAACTAGCAAGACAAACCCATGTTAAACGATGGTCTACTGTATCTCTAACATCGCCACTCCACCACCCTTCCTGTTGACCCTATTAATGTGGAATAGTTTATAGCCCTGTATGTTGCATTCAGAAGGCATTTCTCTATCTTTCAAGTTGAACCAGGTCTCTGTTATAGCAATAATATCTATATTACCTGCACTTGCAAGAAAGCTTAGCTTATCTATTTCATTTCTTAGACTCCTACTATTTGTATAATTAACCTTAAGAGAGCTAGTCACTTGTTGCCCTCTACTATTTTTGTTTGTTGAGCAATTTCTTTGCCTTTACTAGCAACTATATTTTGAATATTGTCTTATAAATATATCCTTGGGGTATCCTGGTTATATTTGCTGTTTTCAGCTCTAGTACTGCAGCCTGATTGTTTCCCACAAACCCCCATACCTCTATAATCTATTAGTCTAAATTTCTAGACAAGTCATCAGTGACCCATCCCCCTCCCCTCGGTTTTCGTATGCCCTGGTTTTCGTGGGATTCAGTTTTTGACGACTCTTTTCATCCAAATTTTGTCCCAGTTTTCATACATAAGAAAGAAGGAACACTGCAGCAGGCCTACTGACCCATGCAGAGCAGGTTCATGTCTCCCCCCCCCCCTGGATTAGCCCAATGACTTGCCCAGTCTGGTCACCTCCACTCAAGGAAGGAGCATGGCACCAGACCAAGCAGCACAAGCTAGTCAGGTCCAATTCACACCCACCCACACCCACCCATGTATTTATATAACCTACTTTTAAAACTACACTACATTTTAGCCTCAATAACTGCACTCGGGAGTTTGTTCCACTTGTCTGCAACTCTATTACCAAACCAGTGCTTTCCTATATCCTTCTTGATTCTGAATTTTTCCAACTTGAAACCACTGCTGAGAGTCCTGTCTAGGCTGGAAATTTTCAGCACGCTATTTACATCCCCTTTATTTATTCCTGTTTTCCATTTATGCACCTCGATCATATCTTCCCAAATTCTACGCCTTTCAAGAGAGTGCAGATTCAGGGCCCTCAGTCTATCCTCATAGGGAAGATTTCTGATACATGGGATCATCTTTGTCATCCTCCTCTGTATGTTTTCCAGAGCATTTATATACACTCTGTAATACGGTGACCAGAACTGAGCAGCATAGTCTAAATGAGGCCTAACCAAGGATATATAGAGTTGAAGAACAACCTGAGGACTTCTGTTATTTATACTTCTAGATATGAAGCCAAGAATTCTGTTAGCTTTACTGCGAACACTAATGTACTGTTGTCTTGATTTTAGATTACTGCTAACCAGAACACTTAAATCCTTTTCACAGTCCGTAATATTAAGATCTACATTATTTAGTTTATATGTCGCATGGTTATTTTCATGTCCAACATTTAGAGCTTTGCATTTGTCTATATTAAACTGCATCTGCCACTTCTCCAACCATTGCATCAGTCTATTCAAATCATCCTGGAGTGCTCTAGTGCTCTAGAATGAATTGGATGGCCTATTTTGGTGTCATCAGCAAATTTGCTTATGTCGCTATTTATTCCCTCATCTATGTCGTTTATGTAAGTTGTCAACAATGGGCCCAACACTGACCCCTGCGGAACACCGCTTGTGATGTGCCCCCATTCTGATTTCCCCCCATTTATGCAAACTCTCTGCTGCTTATTTGTCAGCCATGCCTGTACCCAGGAAAAATTTCTCCTCCTATTCCATGTGCCTTAAGTTTCCTTGGTAGCCTCTGATGTGGAACTCTATCAAAAGCCTTACTGAAGTCCATATACACAACATCATATTCATTACCATGATCTACCTCCTCAAACACCTTAGTGAAAAATGTTAGTAAATTCGTGAGACAGGAACGCCCCTTTGTAAAACCATGTTGGGATTCATTAATCAATCTGTGCCTATCAAGATGGCTATGAATTGCTTCGGCAATTATTGATTTCATAAATTTTCCCTCTATGGATGTAAGGTTTATTGGTCTATAGTTCGAAGCCAAGGACCTGTCACCTGCCTTGTAAATAGGTATTACACTTGCCATTTTCCACTTATCAGGCACTATGCCAGTTTGTAGTGATATGTTAACAAGATTAGCCAAAGGTATGCTAAGTTCCTCTTTACATTTCTTTAACACCTTTACAAACAGTTCATCAGGGCCTGGGGATCTGTTAAGTTTTAGTTTCTCTATTTGTCTGAGGACCATGTCACTAGTTACTGCAATCGTACATAGTTTATCGTCCTGTTCTACATAATCTATTATTTCAGGAATATTGCTAGTATTTTCCTGGGTGAAAACTGAGAGGAAGTAGGTATTGAGAATTTCATACATACCCTTATCACTGTCAATGATCTGACCAGAGTTACTCTTAGGTGGGTCTATCTTGTCCCTAATCTTACTTCTGTATACCTGAAAGAACCCTTTTGAGTTAGTCTTTGAATCCCTTGTGACCTTAGCCTCATAATCCCTTTTTGCTTTTCTTATTCCTTTATTTATTTCTCTCTTTAATTGAATGTACATGAATGTACATTCGCTTGGTTTTCGTGCAGTTGCCATACCAAACGTGTCTGCCTACCCACGACCACACAAAGCATCCCATGCTTTGTGACTTGATCTGCCTTTTTCTCATTGAGTGAGCATCACCCTGTGTGTTCATCCAGAACATTTCGTAATAATCCATTGTTTTTTGTGCTTGTTTATTGAGTGCGACTGCTAAATAAGCCACCATGGGGGCCAAAGAAACTTCAGAGTGCCAGCCTTTTGATAAAGAAAGTGGAAAAACACGATAAAATTCAAGAAAGAACTAGTAGCAAAGTACGAAAGTGGAATATGTTGCAAAGTTTTGTGAAATATGTATCGCCCTAACAAAGCCATTGCAAGCTGTCTGCAACATGTTCAATGACTGTGCCTTGTCCCATTTTGGGCAAATCTTGAGACACTAGAAACAGACCTCTCTGGACAGATTTTTTTGTGTGACAGGGATCCAGTGACTCTCTAGCAGGTCCTAGTGCCAGTAAAAGACAAAGAAGGGAAGTAACCATGGATAGGGCCTTGATACCTGAAGTCCTTATGGAGGGGGATGACCCTTCGAAACTAACCTGTCCTCCTCCCTCTTCCCTCCTCTCCATCTTCCATACACCAACAAGTCTTTAATAAAGGTAAAAGTGATGTTAAATGTTCATTTGTCCATTTCATTAATCATTTATATTTTTATGGGAAATATTGCTTCAGTTTTTGTACGAATTGGTTTTCGTCAGACTTACTCGAACTAATTAATCGCGAAAACAGAGGTTCTGCTGTATTTGTGAACATGATGGAAGGAATAGACTCTGAAGTGTCCCTGTTTGCAAATGATGTGAAGTTGATGAGAAGAATCCAGTCGGATGAGGACCAGGCAGAGCTACAAAGTGATTGGGCAGGCTGCAGGTCTGGCCAGCAACTGGCTCTTGGAGTTCAACCCGACCAAGTGCAAAGTCATGAAGATTGGTGAATGGCAAAGAAGACTGCAGACGGTGTACAGTTTTGGGTGCCAGAGACTTCAAACCTCACTCAAGGAAAAAGATCTTGGGGTGAGTATAACACTGGGCACATCTCCTGAGGCACACATCAACCAAATAACTGCTGCAGCATATAGGCGCCTAGCAAACCAAAGAATAGCATTACGACATCTTAATAAGGAATTGTTCAGGACCTTGTAAACTGTGTACTTTAGGCCCATATTGGAGTATGCAGCACCAGTTGGAACCACACCTAGCCAAGCACGCAAGGAAACTTGAGAAAGTGCAAAGATTTGCAGCAAGACTAGTCCCAGAGCTAAGGGGTATGTCCTACGAGGAGAGGTTAAGGGAAATCTACCTGACAACACTGGAGGACAGGAGAAATATGGAGGATATGATAATGTCATGGTACATGACGAGGTGTCAGAGTGGGCGTCTGTGACAAGCGGGGTTCCACAGGGGTCAGTCCTAGGGCCTGTGCTGTTTTTGGTATATGTGAATGACATAATAAGAGGGGATACACTCAGAAGTGTCCCTGTTTACAGATAATGTGAAGTTTGCGAGGAGAATTAAATCGGTAGAGGATCAAGCAGGACTACAGAGAGACCTAGACAGGCTACAAGCCTGGTCCAGCAACTGGCTCCTTGAATTTAACACTGCCAAATGCAAAGTCATGAAGATAGGGGAAAGGCAAAGAAGACTGCAGACAGTATAGTCTAGGTGGCCAAAGACTGCAAACCTCACTCAAGGAAAAAGATCTTTGGGTGAGTATAATACCTAGCACATCTCCTGAGGCGCACATCAATCAGATAACTGCTGCAGCATACAGGCGTCTGGCAAACCTAAGAATAATGTTCCTATACCTCAGTAAGGAATCGTTCAAGACTCTGTATCCCATATACAGTGGAACCCTGGTTTTCATCTTTAATCTGTTCCAGAAGGTCGGCCAAAAACCAATTTGTACAAGAACTGAAGTAATATTGCCCATAAGAAATAATGTAAATCCAATTAATCTGTTCGTTACCCAAAAATATTAACAAAAAATAACTGTAGTTTTACATACAGAAAATGAGAAATAAATATAAAGCACTAATGAAATGGATGAATGAACATTTAAATCACTTTTACCTTTATTGAAGACTTTTGTTGGCGTATGGAAGACAGCAAGGAGGGGAGAGGGAGGAGAGGTTCTCTACCACCATCACTACCACCCTCAACCACTACCACCTTCTCACTATCACCCTCTACTACTATCACTACCACTGTCTACGAGTAACAAAGGCAGATTGAGTCACAAACTATGAAAGGACGCTTCCCGCCTGTAGGTGGACGTGTCTGGTATGGACGATTTCTGAGTGGATGTACAGAAAACGGGGAGATTTTGCCCCCAAAAAAGTGGTCGAAAACTGAATTGTACGTTAACCGGACCGGAGGAAAATCGGGGGTCCACTGTACGAAAAAGCTCATAATTGGAGTATGCAGCACCAGTTTGGAATCCACACCTCGTCAAGCCCATCAAGAAATTAGGGAAAGTGCAAAGGTTTGCAACAAGACTAGTTCTAGAGCTAAGGGGATTGTCCTACAAAGAAAGGTTAAGGGAAATTGACCTGATAACACTGGAGGGCAGGAGGGTCAGGGAGACATAACCACATACAAAATACTGCGAGGATTAGGCAAGGTGGACAGAGACAGGATGTTCCAGAGATGGGACAAAGAAACAAGGGGTCACAATTGGAAGTTGAAGACTCAGATGAGTCAAAGGGATGTTAGGAAGTATTTCTTCATAGAGTTGTCAGGAAGTGGAATAGTCTGGCAAGTGTTGTAGTGGAGGCAGGAGCCATACATAGTTTGAAGATGAGGTATGATTAAGCTCATGAAGTAGGGAGAGAGAGGACCTAATGGCACTCAGTGAAGAGGTGGGGCCAGGAGCCGAGTCTCGACCCCTGCAACCACAATTAGGCGAGTACAGTTAGGCGAATACGTGTACACACACACACACACACACACACACACACACACACACACACACACACACACACACACACACACACACACACACACACACACACACACACACAAAATGATCAAGAGGTATGTGAGGAGCTCAACATGAGATTTAAGGAAGTATTTACAGTGGAGACAGGAATGCCTCTGGGGGGACAGACCAGATGGGGACACCAGCAAGGAATATACCAACAAGTGTTGGACGACATTCATACAGATGAGGTGAAGAAACTGCTAAGGGACATCGATACCTCAAAGGCAATGGGACCGGACATCTCCCCATGGGTCCTTAGAGAGGGAGCGGACATGCTGTGCATGGCACTTACCACAATCTTCAACATATTCCTGGAAACTGGGCAACTACCTGAGGTATGAAAGACGGCAAATGTAGTTCCCATTTTTAAAGGAGACAGAAAAGAGGCACTAAACTATAGAACTGTCATTGACGTGTATAGTATGCAAAGTTATGGAGAAAATTATCAGGAGGAGAGTGGTGGAGCACCTGGAACGGAACAAGAGTATAAACGATAACCAGCATGGATTCATGGAAGGCAAATCCTGTGTCACGAACCTTCTGGAGTTCTATGACAAAGTTACAGAAGTGCGACATGAGAGAGAGGGGTGGGTTGATTGCATTTTCTTGGACTGCAAGAAGGCCTTTGACACTGTTCCTCACAAGAGGCTAGTGCAGAAACTAGAGGATCAGGTGCGTATAACAGGAAGGGTACTGCAATGGATCAGAGAACACCTGGCAGGGAGGCAAGGAGCCATGGTATGGGATGAGGTATCACAATGGGCACCTGTGACGAGTGGGGTACCGCAGGGGTCAGTTCTAGGACCAGTGCTATTTCTGGTATATGTGAATGACATGATGGAAGGGATAGACTTAGAGGTGTCCCTGTTTGCAGATGATGTGAAGTTAATGAGAATTAAATCAGATGAGGACCAGGCAGGACTTCAAAGAGACCTGGACAGGCTGGACACGTGGTCCAGCAACTGGCTTCTTGAATTCCACCCTGCCAAGTTCAAAGTCATGAAGATCGGAGAAGGGCAAAGAAGACCGCAGACAGAGTATAGACTAGGTGGCCAAGGACTGGAAACCTCGCTCAAGGAGAAAGATCTTGGGGTGACCATAACACCGAGCATGTGTCCAGATGCACACATCAACCAGATAACTGCTGCAGCATACGGGCGCCTGCAAACCTGAGAATAGCATTCCGATACCTTAGTAAGGAATCGTTCAAGACACTGCACACTGTGTACATCAGGCCCATACTGGAGTATGCAGCTCCAGTTTGGAACCCACACTTGGGCAAACACGTCAAGAAGTTAGAGAAAGTGCAAAGGTTTGCAACAAGGCTAGTTCCAGAGCTCAGGGGTATATCCTACGAAGAAAGGTTGAGGGAAATCGGACCAACGACATTGGGAGACAGGCAGGTCAGGGGAGACATGATAATGACATACAAAATACTACATGGAATAGATAAGGTAGACAGAGACAGGTTGTTCCAGAGAGGGGACACAGAAACAAGGGGTCACAATTGGAAGCTGAAGACTCGGACGAGTCATAGGGATGTTAGGAAGTATTTCTTCAGTCATAGAATCGTCAGGGAGTGGAATAGCCTGACAAGTGATGTAGTGGAGGCAGGAACCATACATAGCTTTAAGACGAGGTATGACAAAGCTCAGAGAGAGCGAGAGCACGCCAACCTAGTAGCAATCAGTGAAGAGGTGGGGCCAGGAGCTGTGTCTTGACTCCTGCAACCACAATTAAGCGAGTGCACACACATACACACTAGGCACACATCAATCAGATAACTGCTGCAGCATACGGGCGTCTGGCAAACCTAAGGATAGCGTTCCAATACCTCAGTATGGAATCGTTCAAGACTCTGTATACCATTTACGTCAGGCCCATACTGGAGTATGCAGCACCAGTTTGGAATCCACACCTGGTCAAGCACGTCAAGAAATTAGAGAAAGTGCAAAGGTTTGCAACAAGACTAGTCCCAGAGCTAAGGGGATTGTCCTACGAAGAAAGGTAGAGGGAAATCGGTCTGACGACACTGGAGGACCGGAGGGGCAGGGGAGACATGATAACGACCCATAAAATACTGCACAGAATAGACAAGGTGGACAAAGACAGGATGTTCCAGAGATGGGACACAGAAACAAGAGGTCACAACTGGAAGTTGAAGACTCAGATGAATCAAAGGGATGTTAGGAAGTATTTCTTCAGTCATACCATAGTCAGGCCATGGAATAGCCTAGAAAGTGACGTAGTGGAGGCAGGAACCATACATAGTTTTAAGGCGAGGTATGATAGAGCTCATGGAGCAGGGAGAGAGAGGACCTAGTAGCAATCAGTGAAGAGGCAGGCCAGGAGCTATGACTCGACCCTTGCAACCACAAATAGGTGAGGACAGACAGACAGACAGACAGACGTACACACACACACACACACACACACACACACACACACACACACACACACACACACACACACACACACACACACACACACACAGGTACAAATGGAGGGCTAAGATGATGGAGGTGGTACTGGAAAACTTCATGTACCAACACGTAAGGGACACTGCAAGAGAGAGAGGAGAGGATGAACCAGCAAGAGTGGACCTAGTATTCACTTTGAGTAGTGCAGATATTGAGGACATCACATATGAAAGACCCCTTGGGGCCAGCGATCATGTGGTTTTAAGCTTCGAATACACAGTAGAGCTACAAGTGGAAGGGGAAGCAGGAAGGCCAGGGCGAATGAAGCCAAACTACAAGAAAGGGGACTACACGGGAATGAGGAACTTCCTGAACGGGGTTCAGTGGGACAGAGAACTGGCAGGGAAGCCAGTTAACGAGATGATGGAATATGTAGCAACTATGTGCAAGGAGGCTGAGGAGAGGTTTGTACCCAAGGGTAACAGGAATAATGAAAAAGCCAGGATGAGCCCATGGTTCACCCAAAGGTGCAGGGAGGCAAAAACCAAGTGTGCTAGGGAATGGAAGAAATATAGAAGGCAAAGGACCCAGGAAAATAAGGAGAGCAGTTGTAGAGCCAGAAATGAATATGCACAGATAAGAAGGGAGGTCCAACGACAATATGAAAACAACATAGCAGCGAAAGCCAAATCTGACCCGAAGCTGTTATACAGCCACATCAGGAGGAAAGCAATAGTCAAGGACCAGGTAATCAGGCTAAGGAAGGAAGGAGGAGAGACAACAAGAAATGACTGTGAAGTATGTGAGGAACTCAACAAGAGATTCAAAGAAGGGTTCACAGAGGAGACAGAAGGGGCTCCAGAAAGACGGAGAGGTGGGGCACAACACCAAGTGCTGGACACAGTACACACAACCAAGGAAGAAGTGAAGAGGCTTCTGAGTGAGCTAGATACCTCAAAGGCAATGGGGGCAGATAACATCTCTCCATGGGTCCTGAGAGAGGGAGCATAGGTGCTATGTGTACCCCTAACAACAATATTTAACACATCTATTGAAACAGGGAGATTGCCTGAGGCATGGAAGACAGCAAATGTAGTCCCAATCTTTAAAAAAGGAGACAGACATGAAGCACTAAACTACAGACCAGTGTCACTGACATATATAGTATGCAAAGTCATGGAGAATATTATCAGGGGAAGAGTGATGGAACACCTAGAAAATAATGAGCTCATCAACAGCAGCCAACATGGTTTCGGGGACAGGAAATCCTGTGTCACAAATCTACTGGAGTTTTGTGACTTGGTGACAGCAGTAAGACAAGAGAGAGAGGGGTGGGTGGATTGCATTTTCTTGGACTGCAAGAAGGCGTTTGACACAGTTCCACAAAAGAGATTAGTGCAAAAACTGGAAGACCAAGCAGGGGTAACAGGAAGGCACTACAATGGATCAGGGAATACTTGTCAGGAAGGCAGTAGTGAGTCATGGTACGTGGCGAAGTGTCAGAGTGGGCACCTGTGACCAGCGGGGTCCCACAGGGGTCAGTCCTAGGACCAGTGCTGTTTCTGGTATTTGTGAACGACATGACAGAAGGAATAAACTCCGAGGTGTCCCTGTTTTCAGATGATGTGAAGTTGATGAGAAGAGTTCATTCGATCGAAGACCAGGCAGAAATACAAAGGGATCTGGACAGGCTGCAGACCTGGTCCAGCAACTGGCTCCTGGAGTTCAGTCCCACCAAGTGCAAAGTCATGAGGATTGGGGAAGGGCAAAGAAGACTGCAGACGGAGTACAGTCTAGGGGGCCAGAGACTACATACATCACTCAAGGAAAAAGAGCTTGGGGTGAGTATAACACCAGGCACATCTCCTGAAGCGCACATCAACCAAATAACTGCTGCAGCATATGGGCGCCTGGCAAACCTCAGAACAGCATTCCGACATCTTAATAAGGAATCGTTCAGGACCCTGTACACCGTGTACGTTAGGCCCATGTTCGAGTATGCGGCACCAGTTTGGAACCCACACCTAGCCAAGCATGTAAAGAAACTAGAGAAAGTGCAAAGGTTTGCAACAAGACTAGACCGAGTTAAGAGGTATGTCCTATGAGGAGAGGTTAAGGGAAATCAACCTGACGACACTGGAGGACAGGAGAGATAGGGGGGACATGATAAAGACTTACAAAATACTGAGAGGAATAGACAAGGTGGACAAAGACAGGATGTTCCAGAGACTGGACACAGCAACACGGGGACACAGTTGGAAGCTGAAGACACAGATGAATCAAAGGGATGTTAGGAAGTATTTCTTCAGCCACAGAGTAGTCAGGAAGTGGAATAGTTTGGGAAGCGATGTAGTGGAGGCAGGATCCATACATAGCTTTAAGCAGAGGTACGATAAAGCTCATGGTTCAGGGAGAGTGACCTAGTAGCGACCAGTGAAGAGGCGGGGCCAGGAGCTTGGACTCAACCTCAACTAGGTGAGTACAACTAGGTGAGTACACACAGAGACACAGACAGACAGACACACAGACAGACACACAGAGACACAGACAGACACACAGACACACACAGACACACACAGACACACACAGACACACACAGACACACACAGACACACAGAGACACAGACAGACACACAGACACACACAGACAGACACACAGACACACACACACAGACACACAGACACACACACAGACACACAGACACACACACAGACACAGACACAGACACACACACACAGACACACACACACAGACACACACACACAGACAGACACACACACAGACAGACAGACACACAGACAGACACACACACACACAGACAGACACACAGACACACACACAGACACACACACAGACACACACACACACAGACAGACACACACACACACACACACACAGACACACACACACACACACACACACACACACACACACACACATGATGGAAGGAATAGACTGAAGTGTCCCTGTTCGCAGATGATGTAAAGTTGATGAGAATTAAATCGTACGAGGATGAGGCAGGACCGCAAAGAGACCTGGACAGGCTGGACATGTGGTCCAGTAACTGGCTTCTCGAATTCAATCCAGCCAAATGCAAAGTCATGAAGATTGGGGAGGGGCAAAGAAGACCGCAGACAGAGTATAGGCTAGGTGGACAAAGACTACAGACCTCACTCAGGGAGAAAGACCTTGGGGTGACCATAACACCGAGCACATCACCGGAGGCACACATCAACCAAATAACTGCTGCAGCATACGGGCGCCTGGCAAACCTGAGAATAGCGTTCCGATACCTTAATAAGGAATCGTTCAAGACACTGTACACTGTGTATGTTAGGCCCATACTGGAGTATGCAGCACCAGTCTGGAACCCACACCTAGTCAAGCACGTCAAGAAGTTAGAGAAAGTACAAAGGTTTGCAACAAGGCTAGTCCCAGAGCTCGAGGGAATGTCGTACGAGGAAAGGTTAAGGGAAATCGGACTGACGACACTGGAGGACAGAAGGGTCAGGGGAGACATGATAATGACATACAAGATACTGCGGGGAATAGACAAGGTGGACAGAGATAGGATGTTCCAGAGAGGGAACACAGGGACAAGGGGTCACAACTGTAAGCTGAAGACTCAGACGAGTCACAGGGACGTTAGGAAGTATTTCTTCAGTCATAGAGTTGTCAGCAAGTGGAATAGCCTAGCAAGTGAAGTAGTGGAGGCAGGAACCATACATAGTTTTAAGAAGAGGTATGACAAAGTTCAGGAAGCAGAGAGAGAGAGAGAGAGAGAGAGAGAGAGAGAGAGAGAGAGGACCCAGTAGCGATCAGTGAAGAGGCGGGGCCAGGAGCCGAGTCTCGACCCCTGCAACCACAATTAGGTGAGTACACACACACACACACACACACACACACACACACACACACACACACACACACACACACACACACACACACACACACACACACACACACACAGAGTGCAAAGAGGCAGGACCCTGCCACTTGAGTTCTGCTACCACAAATAGGCGAGTATACGCATATATACACATACACCCTTGCACCTCTTTCACCCCACTTTTTGCCTCCACCTCCTTTATCGCTCCCTTTCCTTATTATTTTTTATCAAGCACATAAGGTAAAGGTGCTTCACACCCATGTGCCTTACTGTAATCTTTTATTATTCAGTAGTGTTTGTCTTAGTTTGCCTGAAGATGTGTGCATGCTGTCAGCTTTTACCACAAATTATATTACTTTTGTTTGTTTTCTGTAATAATCATAATCATTGTTTTAATATTGTGCTGTGTTCAACTAGGTGATTTTTCAAATTCATACAGTCATAATGTTAACTCATAATGTATATGTATTATTACATTATTATTAGCATTCTAGGAGAAATATGACAAACATGTACTAAATATTGCAAATAAATTTAAGTTTTTGAGGTGGCCATGAAGAGCAGATGAGTGTAGTATAAGCAGATCCTTAGTGAGTTGTGTAATGGTATTTGAGCAAGAGGAAGGTAACCTTGAGACTTGTGCTGGCTCTACTGATAAACAATTTTCTGGATGTTTTGAGATATTCTCTGGGGAGGGTGGGGGTCACCTTATACCTGCACAGTGTTGTTCAACATTTATGTAAGTTGCAACTTACTTGTACTTAGTTTTTTTGTGTGTAAAGTAGGTTGTCTTATTTGCTAAATAAGTTTAATAATGTAAATGTTTCTGCTAGAGTTCATTAGATGCTAACATTAATGAAATTAAATGGTGAAACTGAGTAGTAATGAGCAAAATATTCTCTAAGATTAACTTTTTTTGCAGTCAACTATTCGTGTCAGCATTTTTTGGATATACTGTACAGTAGACAGTAGGACCGCCATGTCTGCAGGTCCAGTTTCAGTGATTTCAGTTATCTGTGGTTTACCCTGACCTGATATAAACCCTTAATTTTGTTTTATAATGATCCCCAAGTGTAAAAGTAGTGATGGTGGCAGTTGTTCATAGCCTAAGAGAAGCCATAAAGTGCTTCCCATCATAGCCTAAGAGAAGCCATAAAGTGCTTCCCATCATAGCCTAAGAGAAGCCATAAAGTGCTTCCCATCATAGCCTAAGAGAAGCCATAAAGTGCTTCCCATCATAGCCTAAGAGAAGCCATAAAGTGCTTCCCATCATAGCCTAAGAGAAGCCATAAAGTGCTTCCCATCATAGCCTAAGAGAAGCCATAAAGTGCTTCCCATCATAGCCTAAGAGAAGCCATAATGTGCTTTCCATCATAGCCTAAGAGAAGTCATAAAGTGCTTCCCATCATAGCCTAAGAGAAGCCATAAAGTGCTTCCCATCATAGCCTAAGAGAAGCCATAAAGTGCTTCCCATCATAGCCTAAGAGAAGCCATAAAGTGCTTCCCATCATAGCCTAAGAGAAGCCATAAAGTGCTTCCCATCATAGCCTAAGAGAAGCCATAAAGTGCTTCCCATCATAGCCTAAGAGAAGCCATAAAGTGCTTCCCATCATAGCCTAAGAGAAGCCATAAAGTGCTTCCCATCATAGCCTAAGAGAAGCCATAAAGTGCTTCCCATCATAGCCTAAGAGAAGCCATAAAGTGCTTCCCATCATAGCCTAAGAGAAGCCATAAAGTGCTTCCCATCATAGCCTAAGAGAATTCATAAAGTGCTTCCCATCATAGCCTAAGAGAAGCCATAAAGTGCTTCCCATCATAGCCTAAGAGAAGCCATAAAGTGCTTCCCATCATAGCCTAAGAGAAGTCATAAAGTGCTTCCCATCATAGCCTAAGAGAAGCCATAAAGTGCTTCCCATCATAGCCTAAGAGAAGTCATAAAGTGCTTCCCATCAGTGAAAGTAATAATTTCTCAACTTTGCATAATTTATGAATTAAACTTTATCATAGATATGTAAATGAAAAACAACTTGTACATAGGGTTCACTACCATCCATGGTTTTGGGTATCCATGGTAGGTCTTGGAACGTATCCCCTGCAGATATGGGGGTCATACTGTACTATATTGTTTGCAATCATTGGATGTATGTATCTTTTATAATTATGCTGCATGTAGTGTTGCACTAATTTTTGTTAAGAGTACTGTAGCTGTGTTGATAACTGTAAAATGTATAGCAGTGAATACAAGCACCCCCTCCCCCCCCCCTTAACACTACTGTACATTATGACTAAGAGTAAGTGATTTAACAAGTACAAGTTGCATAACATTACAATGTTTTACTAAAGTTTCTTATATTAACAGTTGGATTGGGTTATCATTTGCCAATATGTCAGTACATAATAAGGTATTTCAACATTTTAATTTATAAAGAATGCTGTTAGTTTACATTGCACTTAAGGAAATACAGTGGAACCTCAAATATCGAACTTTCTTCAGTCCAGAAGGCTGTTCAAGTGCCTTTACCGAATGAATTTATTCCCATCAGGAATAATGTAAATTAAATTAGTCCATTTCAGACCCTCAAAAATACACTTATAAAAGCACTTACAAAAATACACTTACATAATTGGTTGTGTTAGGAGCAGTTCGATTTTTGAGGTTCCACTGTACGATAATACAGTAATAAAATAATAGCAGTTTATTTTTTATATTGAAATGTCTTATTGTACGGGGTAGTGTAGGTATCTGGAGTTTATCTGGAGAGAGTTCCGGGGGTCAACGCCCCCGCAGCCCGGTCTGTGACCAGGCCTCCTTAGGTCAGTGTCCCAGGATGCGACCCACACCAGTCGACTAACACCCAGGTACCCATTTTACTGATGGGGAACATAGACAACAGGTGGAAAGAAACACGTCCAATGTTTCTACTCTGGCTGGGAATCGAACCCAGGCCCTCACCGTGTGAAGCGAGAGCGTTAACCACCAGGCCACCAGGACTGTTGATGCAAGTGTCTAGACTTTCATGAACTCAAAGGATGCTGATCAACATTGAGTTTGATAACTTTTAGATGATTGTGGCAGTGTTACTTATCACTTTTATTTTTCTATAAAAAGCCCTGAAATCATTCACAAAAATATAGCATTTTCAGAAAAACTGCTGCCCAGTTACCTGGGTTATAGGAGTGTGGGCCATGTTGACAAAGTATTTAATAATGAAGCCAGGTCTCGGCCCTGCCTCCTGGGTTGGCTTAACCATCATCTACTGGACTCGTATTAAAATCCTGGGCTCTGTCATACCTGATCACCACTTTGTCGATCTCATATCACTTTTTAATCGCCCTAAGATTAGAGAAATTCTGAACTTTCTAAAAGGCTGCATGACTCCTCTGCATTTTTAGCGTCTGTCAATGTGCCCCCCCCCCTCTCTCTCTCTCTCTCTCTCTCTCTCTCTCTCACATCCTCCTTGTGAATGCCTCTTGAGATTCTGTATGTCATAATTGTATCCTCTCTTCCTGGGTCATCAGATTTAGTTTTTTGAGCCTCCCTGGCTTGTATTTATCTCGTATTCCTGGCTCTTGTTTATCCCAGCTTTGAGACAGTCTTGTAAACCTGTGAACGTTTCTCTAGCAAAAGCTAGAGAAACGTTTTTCTCTGTGCTTCATCATGTGGGTTTTCACCCTGGGGCTTCATTTGTCATGAGGGGCCCTACATCTGTCATGGTACAGTGAAACCTCTACTTGCAAGTTTAATCCATTCCGTGACCTTACTCGCAACTGGATTTGCTCGTTTGCAGTGTCATTTTCCTCATTTAAATTAATTGAAATGCAATTAGTCCGTTCCAGTGGAATTCTGTACCTCAATTTCCATAATATCAACTCTACGGCTTATTTATCTATCAAAATTCAACTAATATGACATAATAAACAATATAAATAACATAGAAACCTGATATATACACTAAAATGAGTAAAATATGTAATTCACATAGTGGTATGGGCAGTGTCGGTGGTGGACGAGTGTCTGGAGACTGGACAAAATATTTCTTGAATAATTTCACTAATATCATCATTACGGCTTATTTGTCTATCATAGTTCATCTAATATGACATAACTAACAATATAAATAACATAGAAACCTGATATATAATCTAGAATGAATAAAATACGTATGTCATTTTGTAACAGGTGGAGGCAGCCATAACCGCTCCCTCTTTGTTGTGGTAAACACTGCCATTTAGTGACAGCCTTTTGAAGCCTCTATTATTATAATTATGTAGTACATTATTATTATATACATATTATAATTATTATTATTATTATTATTATTATTATTAGCACTATTATCATTATTATTAGCACTATTATCATTATTATACGTATACTATTATTATTATACTTATTATTATACATATTATTTTCATTATTATTACAATATAAATAATTTGTAATTTTTATTCACACAAAAATAAAAGATTTACTGTTATGCAGACTACTGCATTATTGCAATAATTGCAAAAATAATGTCAACCCATTCACGACTGCATATTGGAATAAACAGTAACGTCATTTGTTTACTCTTGAACATAGCCAAAGAATCGAACATTTCTCCAACGTTGAGCTCAATTTCAAGGTACATTTCATCATGAAAGCAATCAAAATCATATCTATTTCTGTAATATCTTCCATTCTATCAAATGAGACCAAAAGAAAATGAGAATACAACCATAAAAACCATACGAAAATATCGCTAAGGTGTGGCTAATTGCTGAGAAGTGAACTCCATTATTTATGCTCCGAATTCTTTCATTTTTGGTGTATGTTAAGAAGCATCTTTCCATCATACATTGCCCAAGTTTCAATAAGATAGTTCATCAAACAAATGAGATCCAATTCCCTAGATCAAGAGCAAGAGCCCCTCACCAGCGTCAAGGAAATTTGGAAATTATGGAAATTTGGCTCGCGTTATGGAAGCAAAAAATCGACCCATCGACTGCTCGTATTTGGAAAAACTCGCATGTGGATGCGCTCGCAAGTAGAGGTTCCACTGTACAGTGTCCTAAATGATTCTTAATTTATATGTTGAATGCTATTCTAAGATTTGCTAGCTGCAAACATGCTGCCACTGTATTTGTTGCAGTTGTGACTCTAAGGTAATTTACTTTCTCTGTGCTGTATTTTGATGTACCTGAAATGTAACAATTTTTGGTGTATATAATAGTAATTGTTTACCTGAAGCCACACTTCCTTTCAAGACTTTTGCCTGATTAGTTGCATTGAAAAATATCCATGAAATACCTAGCATTTTAAAATGTTGTACTGTAAGGCATTGTAGTAAGAGGAAGTACTTTAGTGTCAACTATACTTTTGCTATACTGTTGGTGTCTTCAAGAAGGCACTGGGCAGGCACCTAAAGTCAGTACCTGACCAGCCGGGCTGTGGTTCGTATGTTGGGTTGCGTGCAGCCAACAGTAACAGCCCAGTTGATCAGGCCCTGATCCGCCATGAGGCCTGGTCACAGACTGGGCTGCAGGAGTGTTGTCCTCCGACGCCCTCTCTAGGTATACTCCTGGTATATCTGCTTAATTTTTTTTTAACAATGATTACTAACGGTTAATATTCTGTCTTCAGCACCAACATGGTGATGAACTACACAGAGGTGGAAGCCAAAGTTCGAGAAGCCACAAACGATGAAGCTTGGGGGCCAACAGGTACACACCTCTTTTATGACATTGTGATTAGTTTAGCATGTGTCATAGATATTAACTATTGGTGACCCTTTAATAGTTCATAATTCATTTATATCTTGATAAAATTGACTTAATCTACTTCATTATTTTTCACGTGAATGAATATGTTCATTATATATGGCATTGTGTTAGACAAGTCTCATTCATAATTCGTTTTTTCTTTACATTCGTCTTAAAGTACTCTCTCAAGTGAGAGCATTGATCGTGACTCCATACTTTAACATACTCTGTCTTTCGATTTTTTTTCTTTTTGCAGTAAATTACAGTATATTTATATTTGTATGTGTATGTATGTATGTATATTATTTTGTATATGTATGTATTATGTAATTTTTATTTTTTGAACACGCTTATTTCTCGCTAAGGCAGGGTGGCCCTAAGAAGAAACATTCATCAGCATTCATTCAGTTTCCATTATTCGAGAAGTGTGCTGGCATCACAGATTACCCTTTGACTGTAACATCCCCACCTTTCCTTCATATTGCAGACACTGCCCTTCGAACCTCCAGGACTCAAGTCTTGCTAACTGGTTTTCCTGAATCTCTTCATAAGTTACCTCACTCTAACTCTGACAGTACCTCCATGAAAAACCACTTGTCTCCATTCGCTTGTATTTAACACGCTCGTGCAAACCTACTGGATGTTCAAGTCCCTAAAACCCGAAGGTTCTTGTACATTCACTGGGAAGCCTGGTCAGGGACCAGTCCACATGGGCACTGACCCTCAGAACACTCGGGCAGACTCCATATAGACTCCCTTCCTCCGGCTGTTGCTTTTGTCAGCCTATCCATGTCCATCCTCTACACTGCCAAACCACCTCAGCAACACCTGATTTATACCCATGGTCTCCCCACACCACCTTTTAATTTTCTTCGCACTGAATTTCCTGCATGATGTTCACTTCTCTCTCCCTCTTCCCCTCCCCCTTGGTTATCAGTGTGTCTGTGGAGAACATTCCAATTGGAGGTGGCAAGCACATGTTGTGCTTGATTATTTTTCACCTTGTTCTGTTGGAATCTTAAATGTTGTAAAGAAAGCCTTTTAGTCAGATGATCCAATATAACCAAGAGCTTTGTGACTGTGCCTTCGTATAGATTACTCACTACTAGGCCAGAGATGTGGGTAAAGAAGTAAACAAAGTTTTTCATGTCAAACATTGCAAGTTCATCAGGATCCCTCTGTATAAGATGTTGGTTGAGGTCACAAACAATTATTATTTGTTGACATTTACATTGAAGCAGAAGGGAGTCCACATATTCTATCAGGAAGTTGGTCTGCTTACTGCCATTAAGGTCTGTACATTTCCTGTGCTAGTACAGAGGTACCAGGGTTTATACATAACCTGAAGAACATCATTTTCAAGTGATTAGGAATGGCAACATCAATGAGCTGGGCATGTACACTCTTAGAGAAGCCTATGGCAGTTCTGCCTCCATGGCCTTCCTTATCTAGTTGCATCCATGAAGTGCAGTCAACAAAAATTTTCCAGAGTCCTGGTGTCCAAAAATGTTTCAACAAAGGCCATCATGTCAGTACTATGAGTTTTCATGAAACTGTGTATAAGCTCACCAACATTGGTAATGAAGTCTCTAATATTGGCAGACAGAATGCTGATAGACGGGCTCCTCATGTTGGGATTCAGCTTGACTAAATAGGCGTGTCAGGTGTTTGCCTTTGAGACAGGCATGACACTAGGGCAGCCATTGGGATGTGGCTGTGTTTGCTGTAATACTGGTAAGGCTATGACAGCCATCTCCCACAAAGGCAGGGTGCTCAGTTTCCACATTAAAAAGAAAAAATCTAATGAAAAATTAGCAGTCGGGCACATTTATACATAGGCAATTTTGCCAGCTTTGAATCCTATTGTAACCCAGTTCCAGTGCTCATTTGGACCTAATTCTTAGCTAATCCACTAGTCTTCCCATAGTTCAATTGCTTGCAGACTCGGCTCACACATTAAGGCCCACGGTTCAATCCCCGGTTAATATTAGTGGAAACATGAGGACATGTTTCTGTAAGACAACTGCTGTCTCTGTTCACCCATCAGTAAAATAGATACCTGGGTATTAGCCAGTGTAGGTTGCATCTTGGGGGATAAAATTGACCTAATTTGTCCAAAATGCTCAGCATAACAAGAAGCTTTCTATATAGTAGTATGTTGGCTACACCTGTATACCTTGTACATGTAGAAATAAATATTATACACCTACCATTCGACTTACGACCGAGTTCGGTTCTGAGAAACCGGTCGTAAGTCGAAATGGACGCAAGTCGAACTTTACTACTGAATATCAGCATCACATTTTTGTAATGATTTTGTTTTTTTTTTTTGGTATTTCATGTTTTACTTTACTTTTTTTGCTGTTAGTACTGTATTTTATACTGTAAGGTTTAGGATAAACACTGTGTACAACACAAATAGTTGTTTATTTCCCAGAAATTTGGCATAAAAAACATGGTCGTAAGTCGAGTGGTCATAAATCGAGCAGGTCGTAAGTCGGATGGTAGGTGTATTATTATTAGCATGCTTTCGGTTCTGTCAGTTGAGCACAAGAGACTGCCTATTCAACTATCAAAACTACCCTGTAAAGTTTACAGAATTCAGCAATTTGGAAAATTTTACTCAAAATTTAAAATATTCCAGTTTAACCCCTTGACTGTCGCGGTCGTATATATCCGTCATGGGAGATACCGTGTTTGATGTATCTGTACGCATAAATTCTAGCGGCTTCAAATCAAGTGGGAGAGGGCTGGTAGGCCTACATGAGAGAGAATGGGTCTCAGTGGTGGGTGTGCACCCTGTGAAAAAATCTGGAACTCAGTGGTGCATTGTGGGAACGCCATCTTGGTAGTCCATTTTCACCATGCCTTGCGGTAAGAAGTTCCTCACTCCTCGGCGGATTGGAGGTCTTTTGTTCCCAAGTGATAGTTCAAACCGATGAAAGTGTCAGTGAAAGTGAATTCCCTGGTTTTGAAGTGGGTGTGACCGAAAAAAGTGCCCAGGATAATGCAATTAGTAATGAAAACCCAGATGGCCCACAACCTTCCACCTCTGGTGCTGGGCTGGCTTGTTCATGTTCACCTGTACCAGGATGAAAGAGGAAACTATTTGCCCGTGTACAAGACTCAGATGTGAGCAGTGTAAGTGATAGTGATAGTGATTTCAAGGTTATTGAAAGCAGTTCTAGTTGTGACAGTGAGGGTGAATATTCCCCAGTGAAGCGGCAGTATATACGACGTCGCATGCGGTCTGGTAGTGTGCCATATGCTCTTCCAAGAGGAAGGAGTACATCTCGGAGCACATCCCGTGGCCCTACACCACGACCTGATAGTGAAGATGACGATATTGTTACGATGGGTATCAATGATGCGAGTGAGGCAGCAGGCGGTGGTGGTGATAGTGGCACGAGTCATGTGACACCAGCAGCGGGCCACACTACTACCCACGCTGCTGACTCTGCACAATTACAACCAACCTCGCCCTACCCCACACTCCCACAACAACCACAACCTGCACAACCACAACCACGTTACAATATCCAGAACCCACCAGCTGACCGCATCTGGGATTGGCAGCAAGGTAACGAGTTTGTTCCAAGTCCCCATGACTTTGATGGAGGACAAAGTGGAATACAGCCATCATGTACACTTGGGAACTATGCCACTGAACTGGAATGCTTTCAGTTGTTCTTCGATGAACCCCTGATGGACATTATTGTCAGGGAAAGCAATACATACTTTGAGTACACCATGGCAAACACTATTCTTTCACCAAGATCACACCTACACCAGTGGAAGGACACAACTGTGACAGAGATGTATCTGTTCTTTGCCACAATAATGCTTATGCCACGTGTGTATAAGCACAGTGTCAACACATACTGGACGACATACCGCCTGATTTCAACCCCTGCTTTCAGTGACATTATACCAGTGAATAGATTTGTTACTGTTACGTATGTTACACTTTTCAGACAAAAGGCCTGACAGAAGCGACAGGTTATATAAGATCAGACGTGTGTTTATGTACCTGAAAAAAAATGTGCTGTATGTATTTTTATCCCTTCAGGAAGCTTGTTATTGATGAGTCTTTGATTTTGTTCAAAGGAAGACTCTCATTCAAACAGTATATACCAAGCAAGAGGAAACGCTTTGGTATAAAGTTATTTGTTCTGTGTGATTGCAAAACTGGTCTGGTTTTGGATATAATTGTGTACACTGGTGGTAAAACATAGGAAGATACCAGAAAGTTACTGGGTATCTCTGGTGATGTGGTTAGAACAATGATGGAGCCATATCTTGGTAAGAGGCATATTTTATATACTGACAACTGGTACACAAGCCCTTTACTCAGTGAATTCTTGCGAGTGAACATGACAGATATGTGTGGCACAGTGTGTGGAAATCGTAAACATATGCCTAGGTTCGATGCTGGCAGTCGTAGAGGTGAAGTGCAGGTGTTTGCTGCCAATGACATCATGGCATTTCGGTGGCATGACAAACGTGATGTCACACTGCTGACATCAGTTCACCGACACAAAATGGTAGACACTGTCAAGCAGAATCGAGACACCAATGAACCCATTGTAAAACCTGCAGCTGTGATGGATTACAACCTCAGTATGCGCTTAGTGGACAAATGTGACATGCAGATTGGGTTTGCTGACTGTATTCGCAAGAGTTATAAGTGGTACATAAAGCTGTTTTTCCATCTTCTTGACATTTCCATGCTGAATGCTTATAATATGTACAAGTTGAAGACCAAGAACAAACCCAAATATGGTGAATTTTGTTTTTCAGTCATCAGACAAATAATATTCAAGTACCAAGGAACAACACCTGCAATAGACCAGCGCCCATGAAATCAACACGTGTCCTCTCGTCTGAGGCCTGGTGATCACTACCCCATACCACTGCCTGCTACTGCTCTCAAGAAAAATGCTCAGAAGAGGTGTTTTGTCTGTGGACATACCGCAAAACGCCCACAAAAACGCAGAGACACTCATTTTGTGTGAGGAGTGTAAAACACCATTGTGCTCACACCCAAGTTTCAAAGAATTCCATAAGCTGCAGCAGTTCTAGAAAAGTGTCCAGTGATTGTACATATGTATATATATTATAGAACAATTGTAATAAAAATTTTTTTTTTATTGTTTGTATAAACAAGTTTTAGCAACATTATAATGATATGAGTGTTTTTGCTATAGTTGTTACATTCAACAAGTGTATATTTGAACATTGCACAATAATTTGGTCTCACAGGCCACAAAAGTTATGTGAAAAAATAAAATAGAGAAAAAAAACAAGAAACCGTCGAATACAAGTATATCAAAGTTTATCGGGTGAGCGGCAGTTGCCGTTCACAGATAATTTTTGGCAAAGTTCATGCCTCTATATCTCGGTAAGTACTGATGGGAAATTTTTTTTTTTTTGGACTAAAACAATCAGAAAAATAATCTTAACATTTTCATAAGAAAAAATTAATTTTTTTTTCTAATATTTTGTGACACCAGGAGACACTTCAGGATTGGGCCTTTCAACAGTCAAAGGGTTAAAAACAGTACAAAATGAACACTGTAGACACTGCAGGCACTAAACAGTATTTCCTCTGTGCAATAATGTCCCCAAGCCTCTTATATTACACTTGCCTTAAAAAAATCAAAGATTTACCCCATTTCTCGAATAATAAAATTGATCAGGAATGATTTGTCATTGTTTATGGTGTCTCAGTAATTGAATCACTTAATAAAGACCAATAAAATGAACCAGATGGTATAGGGGAGGCGTTGCCCATCCTTGGGCATATTGGCAAAAATCAAATTTTTCTACCACGTTGAGGATAATTTCAAGCTACTTCCAGTTCTCGCTTCACATGTTAAGGGTTTGGGTTCAGTTCCCAACAAGGGTAGATACATTGGGCATGTTTCCTTACACTGATTCTTTGTTCACCCATCAGTATAATGGGTACCTAGGTGTTGGTTGACTGGTGTGGGTTGCATCCTGGGACAAAACTGACAGGAAAAGAGGGAATATAACTTGTGTTAATTCAAGGATTATGTGGAGTAAAATAAGGGTTGAATGTGAATAGTGGGTTATAGTAAGCATTTATGCACCTGGAAAAAGAGATTGAGATTGAGAGATTGAGAGATTGAGAGATTGAGAGAGAGAGATTGAGAGATTGAGAGAGAGAGATTGAGATTGAGAGAGAGAGATTGAGATTGAGAGAGAGAGATTGAGATTGAGAGAGAGAGATTGAGATTGAGAGAGAGAGATTGAGATTGAGAGAGAGAGATTGAGATTGAGAGAGAGAGATTGAGATTGAGAGAGAGAGATTGAGATTGAAATTGAGAGAGAGAGATTGAGATTGAAATTGAGAGAGAGAGATTGAGATTGAGAGAGAGAGATTGAGAGATAGAGAAAGAGATTGAGAGATAGAGAAAGAGATAGAGAAAGAGAGAAAGAGATAGAGAAAGAGAGAAAGAGATAGAGAAAGAGAGAAAGAGATAGAGAAAGAGAGAAAGAGATGGAGATGGAGAGAGATTTTGGGAAATGTTGAGCGAGTGCATGGGGAGTTTTGAACCAGGTGTAAAGAGTACTTGTGGGTGGGGATTTCAATGTTAAAGTGGGTACAAATGTTGTGGAGGGAGTAGTAGGTAAATTTGGGGTGCCAGGCGTAAATGAAAATGGGGAGCCTTTAACCTTTTCAGGGTTTCGGCCGTACTAGTACGGCTTGTGCACCAGGGTGGGTTTCTTGTACTCATTCGATAGAAAAAATGGAGTTCTAGCGAAATAGTTATGATTTTTGTCGACTAGTGCATTGGAATGGGCTGAAAATAGGGCTCAAAGTGGGCAAAATTGCCGATGCTTATACATCGTCGAGACCGCTAACTTCGCGACAGCATAATTCTGTAAGTTTCCCATCGAATTTCATAGTTTTGGTGTCATTATGATCAGGAAAAGATTCTCTATCTTTTCATAAGATTTTTTTTTTTTTTTTTTTTTTAAATTTGGGGGACCCTGAGAACAAGTCTGAGGGGGCCTGTGGACCCTGAAAGGGTTAATTGAGCTATGTGTAGAAAGAGGTTTGGTAATAAGTAATACATATTTTATGAAAAAGAGGATAAATAAGTATACAAGGTATGATATAGCATGTAATGAAAGTAGTTTGTTAGATTATGTATTGGTGGATAAAAGGTTGATGGGTAGGCTTCAGGATAGTTTATAGAGGGGCAACTGATATATCAGATCATTATTTAGTTGTAGCTATGGTTAGGGTAAGAGGTAGATGGGACAAGAGGAAAATGGGAACAAGAAGTAAGAGAGGTGAAAGTGTATAAACTAAGGGAGGAGGAAGTTCGGATGAGATAAAAGCAACTATTGGCAGAAAGGTGGGCTGGCGCAAGTATGAGTAGTGCGGGGTTGAAGAGGGTTGGAATAGTTTTAAAAATGCAGTATTAAAATGTGGGGCAGAAGTTTGTGGTTATAGGAGGGTGAGTGCAGGAGGAAAGAGGAGTGATTGGTGGAATGATGAAGTAAAAGGTGTGATACAAGAGAAAAAGGTAGCTTATGAGAAGTTTTTACAAAGCAGAAGTGTTATAAGAAGAGCAGAGTATATGGAGAGTAAAATAAAGGTGAAGAGAGTGGTGAGAGAGTGCAAAAGAGCAGATGATAGTGGGAGAGGCACTGTCATGAAATTTTGATGAAAATAAGAAAAAATTTTGCAGTGAGATAAACCAGTTAAGAAAGCCTAGGAAATGAATGGATTTGTCGGTTAAAAACAGAGTAGGGGACTTAGTACATGGGGAGCTGGAGGTATTGGGTAGACGGTGAGAATATTTTGAGGAACTTTTAAATGTTGGTAAAGAAAGGGAGGCAGCAATTTCATGCACTGGCCAGGGAGGTATAACATCTTCTAGGAGTGAAGAAGAGCAGGATGTGAGTGTGGGGGAGGTGTATGAGGCATTACGTAGAATGAAAAGGGGTAAAGCAGCTGGAACTGACGGGATCATGACAAAAGTTAAAAGCAGGGGTGCATATAGTGTTGGGGTTCTTGGTATTTTTGTTTAATAAATGTATGAAAGGGGGTAAGGTACCTAGGGATTGGCAGAGAGCATGTATAGTTCCTTTATATAAAGGGAAGGAGGACAAAAAAAGAGTAAAAATTATAGAGGAAAAAGTTTACTGAGTATGCCAGGAAAAGTGTATGGTAGGGTCATTATTGAAAGAATTAGTGAAGACAGAGTATTATTGCAGATAAGGAAGGAGGCTTTAGAGTGGGTAGGGGATTTGTAGATCAAATGTTTACGTTGAAGCATATATGTGAACAGTATTTAGATAAAGGTAGGGAAGTTTTCATTGCATTTATGAATTTAGAAAAGGCATATGATAGTGGATAGGGGAGCAATGTGGCAAATGTTGCAAGTGTATGGAATAGGTAGCGAGTTACTAAATGCTATAAAGACTTTTTATGAGGATAGTGAGGCTCAGGTTAGGGTGTGTAGAAGAGAGGGAGACTACTTCCCGGTAAAAGTAGGTCTTAGACAGGGATGTGTAATGTCACCATAGTTGTTTAACCCTTTGACTGTTTCAGGCCCCTCTCTGAAACTGTCATTCTATGTCGCTCAATTTTTGAAAAAAAAAAAAAAATTATTTTTTCTTATGAAATGATAGAGAATCTTTTCCCGATGGTAATGACACCAAAAGTTCGAAATTTGGTCGAAAACTCGTGGAATTATGCTCCCACGAAGTTAGCGGTCTCGGCGACATATGCGTATCGGCGATTTCGCCGACTTTGAGCCCAATTTTCAGCCAATTCCATTGTTCCAGTTGACCAAACTCATAGCTATTTCTTTAGAACTCCATTTTATCTATCAGCTAAGTACAAGAAACATCCCATTTACTAATTTGGACTACCCAATATGGTGGTCAGAAATTGGCAATTTGGCCAATTTCACGCAAAATAAAAAAGATGCCAATTTCAAAATAGGGTCCAGAATAAACAAGGTAGACATTCGTGGCACTAAAATAACATATGCTCTGTTCATTAGTCACATCTCTAGGCCCCTCTTATATTATTATTGCTTTCTATTTTGATTTTTTATTCATACAAAAAAATACAAAATTTACTGTTATGCAGACGACTGCATTATTGTAAAAATGGTATAAATAATATCAGTGTACTAGTGAAAGAATATTAGACTCCCCAGTTGACGTGTATTGGACGTGTGGTGTGATTTATGTACTCTTGAACATTGGTAAAAATCTAACATTTCCGCTACTTTGAGCTCAGTTTCAAGGTCGTTTTCATCGTAAAAGTAATGAAAATCATCTCAATTTCTGTAATATGTTTTCCATTTTATCACCTAAGACCATGAAAACGCGAATACAACGATAAATACTATACGAAAATACACCTCAAAGTCGGCGTTTTATTCCAAAAAAACGATCAGAGTTTTTTTTTTCTCATTACGCAATGTGTGCTGCAGGATTTTTTTTATGTGGTGCACACTGACCACACAGACCCATTCTCTCACATGTGGGCCTACCAGCTTTCTCCCACTTGATTTGAAGCCGCTAGAATTATTGAGTATATATACGTCAGAAACATTGGCTCGTAAGACGTATTTATACGTCGAAAACAGTCAAAGGGTTAATATATTTATAGAGATGGGGTTGTAAAAGAAGTAAATGCTAGGGTGTTGGGGAGAGGGGTGGGATTAAATTATGGGGAATCAAATAAAAAATGGGAGTTGACAGTTACATTTTGATAATGATCCTGTACTTACGGGAGATTCTAAAGAAAAGTTGCAAAGGTTAGTGGATGAGTTAGGGAGGGTGCGTAAATGTAGAAAGTTGAAAGTGAACATAGATAAGAGTAAGGTGATGAGGGTATCATATGATTTAGATAGAAAAATTGGATATCACATCAGAGAGAGGGAGTATGGTTTAAGTGAATGTTTTCAGATATTTGGAAGTTGACATGTCAGCAGATGGGTTTATGAAGGATGAGGTTAACCTTAGAATTAATGAAGGGAAAAAGGTGAGTGGTGCATTGAGGTATATGTGGAGACAAAAATTGTTATACATGTATATGGAGGCAAAGAAGGGACTATGAAAGTATAGTGGTACCAACACTTATTTGGGTGTGAAGCTTGGGTTGTAAATGCTGCAGCAAAGAGGCAGATGGAGGCAGTGGAGATGTCCTGTCTAAGGGTAATTACTATTTTTATTTATTAACACCTCGGCCAATTCCCACCAAGGCAGGGTGGCCCGAAAAAAAAAAAACTTTCATCATCATTCACTCCATCACTGTCTTGCCAGAGGGATGCTTTCCACTAAAGTTTATAAAACTGCAACATTAACACCCCTTCTTCAGAGTGCAGACACTACTTCCCATCTCCAGGACTCAAGTCCGGCCTGCTGGTTTCCCTGAATCCCTTCATAAATGTTACTTTGTTCACACTCCAACAGCACGTCAAGTATTAAAATCCATTCGTCTCCATTAACTCCTATCAAATACGCTGATGCATGCTTGCTGGAAGTCCAAGCCCCTCGCACACAAAACCTTCTTTACCCCTTCCCTCCAACCTTTCCTAGGCCGACCCCTACCCCGCCTTCCCTCCACTACAGATTTATACACTGTCATTCTGTTTCATTCCATTCTCTCTGCATGTCCGAACCACCTCAACAACCCTTCCTCAGCCCTCTGGACAACAGTTTTGGCAATCCCACACCACCTCCTAACTTCCAAACTATGAATTCTCTGCATTATATTCACAGCACACATTGCCCTCAGACATGACATTTCCACTGCCTCCAGCCTTCTCCTTGCTGTAACAATTATTACCCATACTACTCATATAAGAGCATTGGTAAAACTATACTCTCATACATTCCCCTCTTTGCTTCCAAGAACAAAGTTCTTCATCTCCACAGACTCCTAAGTGCACCGATCACCCTTTTTTCCTCATCAATTCTACGATTCGCCTCATCTTTCATCAACCCATCTGCTGACACATCCACAACCAAATATCTGAATACATTCACCTCCTCCATACTCTCTCCCTCCAATCTGATATCCAATCTTTCATCACCTAATCTTTTTGTTATCCTCATAACCTTACTCTTTCCTATATTCACTTTCAATTTTCTTCTTTTACACACCCTACCAAATTCATCCACCAACCTCTGCAACTTCTCTTTAGAATCGCCCAAGAGCACAGTGTCATCAGCAAAAAGTAACTGTGACAACTCCCACTTTGTGTTTGATCCTTTATCTTTTAACTCCACACCTCTTGCCAAGACCCTTGCATTCAGTTCTTTTACAACCCATCTATGAATATATTGAACAACCACGGTGACATCACACATCCTTGTCTAAGGCCTACTTTTACTGGGAAATAATCTCCCTCTTTCCTACATGCTCTAACCTGAGCCTCATTATCCTCATAAAAACTCTTCACTGCTTTCAGTAACCTACCTCCTATACCATACACCTACATCTGCCACATTTCCCCCTATCCACCTTGTTATACGCCTTTTCCAAATCCATAAATGCCACAAAAACGTCTTTAGCCTTATCTGAATACTGTTCACCTATGTTTCACTGTAAACACTTGATCTACAGATCCCCTACCTTTCCTAAAGCCTCCTTGTTCATCTGCTATCCTACTGTCTTACTCTTAATTCTTTAAATAATTACTCTACCATACACTTTACCAGGTATTCTCAACAGACTTATCCCCCTATAATTTTTGCACTCTTTGGTCCACTTTACCTTTATACAAAGGAACTGTGCATGCTTTCTGCCAATCCCTAGGTACCTTACCCTCTTCCATACATTTGTTAAATAATAGCACCAACCACTCCAAAACTATATCCCCTCCTGCTTTTAACATTTCTATCTTTATCCCATCAGTCCCAGCTGCCTTACCCCCTTTCATTCTGCCCACTGCCTTATGAACTTCCCCCACACTCACAACTGGCTCTTCCTCACTCCTTCAAGATGTTATTCCTCCTATACATGAAATCACAGCTTCCCTATCTTCATCAGTATTTAACAATTCCTCAAAATATTCCCTCCATCTTCCCAATACCTCTAACTCTCCATTTAATAACTCTCCTATTTTTAACTGACAAATTCATTTGTTCCCTAGGCTTCCTTAACTTGTTAATCTCACTCCAAAACTTTTTCTTATTTTCAACAAAATTTGTTGATAACATCTCGCCCACTCTCTCATTTGCTCTCTTTTTACATTGCTTCAACACTCTATTAACCTCTCTTTTTATCTCTATATACTCTTCGCTCCTTGCATCACTTCTACTTTGTAAAAACCTCTCATATGCTAACTTCTTCTCCCTTTCTACTCTCTTTACATCATTCCACCAATCGCTCTTCTTCCCTCACCCACTTTCCTGTAACCACAAACTTCTGCTGAACACACTAACTCTACATTTTTTAAAACTACACCATTCATCTTCGACACCATTGCCTATACTCTCACTAGTCCATCTATCCTCCAATAGTTGTTTATATGTTACCCTAACTGCCTCCTCTTTTAGGTTATATACCTTCATCTCTCTCGTGATGCTTCTATTTTTCTTGTATCCCATCTACCTTTTACTCTTACTGTAGCTACAACTAAAAAGTGATCTGATATATCTGTGGCCCCTCTATAAACATGTACAGTACATCCTGAAATCTACTCGACAGTCTTTTATCTACCAATTCATAGTCCAACAAACTACTGTCATTATGCCCTACATCATATCTTGTATATTTATTCATCTTTTTCTTAAAATATGTCTTTCCTATAATTAAACCCCTTTCTATACAAATTTCAATCAAAGTGCTCCCATTATCATCTACACCTTTCACCCCAAACTTGCCTACCACACCCTCTCTAAATGTTACTCCTACTTTAGCATTTAGATCCCCTACCACAATTACTCTCTCACTTGGTTCAAAGGTTCCTATACATTCACTTAACCCTTAAACTGTCCAAACAGATCTACGTTCACATGCGTAGTGCTCCAAAAGTAGATCTACGTTTTTTACATGTTTTCAAATATAACGAAAAAAAAAAGTAGATCAAAGTTTTTTTTACTTTTTCAAATGTAAAAAAAGAAAAAGAAGCTCTACGTTTTTTTACATAGTACTTTCAAATGTTGAAAAAACGTAGATCTACGTTTGGACAATTTAAGGGTTAACATCTCCCAAAATATTTCTCTCTACACTCCTCTCTTCTCTAGTTGAATACACGCTTATTATGACACTTTTCGCATCCAATCCTTATTTTAATCCACATACTTCTTGAATTTATGCATTTATATTCCCTATTCTCCTTCCATAACTGATCCTTACACATTATTGCTACCCTTCCTTAGCTGTAACTCTCTCAGATACTCCTGACTTAATCCCATTTATTTCTCCCCACCGAAACTCCCCTACCCCTTTCAGCTTTGTTTCGCTTAGGGCCAGGACATCCAACTTCTTTTCATTCATAACCTCAGCAGTCGTGTCTTTCTTGTCATCCACACTACATCCACGCACATTCAAGCATCCCAGTTTTAACCCTTTCAGGGTTTCGGCCATACTAGTACGGCTTATGCCCCAGGGTTTTTGACGTAATAGTACGCGTAAATTCTAGCTCCCTCAAATCTAGCGAGAGAAAGCTGGTAGGTCTACATATGAAAGAATGGGTCTATGGTCAGTGTGCGCAGTATAAAAAAAATCCTGCAGCACACAGTGCATAATGAGAAAAAACTTAGACCGTGTTTTTGGATTTAAACAGCGAATTTACACTGTATTTTTGTATGGTATTTATTGTTGTATTCCAGTTTTTCTGCTCTAATTTTATAGAATGGAAGACATATGGAAATTGAGATGATTTTGACTGGTTTTACAATGAAAAGTACCTTGAAATTGAGCTCAAAGTAGCAGAAATGTTCGATTTTTACCAAAGTTCAAAAGTAAACAAATCATGCCAAGCGTCCAATAAACATCAACTGGTGAGTCTAATATTCTTTCACAAGTGCGTTGATATTATTTATACCATTTCTACACTAATGCAGTAATCTACATAACAGTAAATCTTCTATTTTTTGTAAGAATAAAAATTCAAAGTGGAAAGCCAAAGAAATATAAGAGGGGCCTGGGGATGTGACTAACAAACAGAGAACTTGTTATTTTAGTGCCAGGAATGTCTTTCTTGTTTATTCTGGACCCTATTCGGAAATTGGCATCTTTTGAAATTTGTGTGAAATTCAGAAAATTGCTAAATTCTGACCACTTTATTGGATAGTTGAAATTGGTAAATGGGTGGTTTCATGTACTCAATTGATAGAAAAATGGAGTTCTAGCGAAATACAGTGGACCCCTGACAAACGATCTTTTTTCATTACAGAAGTATGTTCAGGTACCAGTACTGACCGAATTTGTTCCCATAAGGAATATTGTGAAGTAGATTAGTCCATTTCAGACCCCCAAACATACACGTACAAACGCACTTACATAAATACACTTACATAATTGGTCGCATTTGGAGGTGATTGTTAGTCGGGGGTCCACTGTAGTTACGATTTTTGTCGACTAGTACACTGGAATTGGCCGAAAATAGGGCTCAAAGTGGGCAAAATCGCCGATGCGTAAACATCGTTGAGACCGCTAACTTCACAAGAGCATAATTCCTTAAGTTTCCCATCGAATTTCATACTTTTGGTGTCATTATGATTGTGAAAAGATTCTCTATCTTTTCATAAGAAAAAATATTTTTTTTTTAAATTTGGGGACCCTGAGAACAAGTCTCGGAGAGGGCCTGGGGACCCTGAAAGGGTTAAAAAGCTTTTCTCTTTTTTTAGTAAATGTTTACAGGAGAAGGGGTTACTAGCCCATTGCTCCTGGCATTTTAGTCGCCTCATACGACACGCATGACTTACAGAGGAAAGATTCTTTTTCACTTCCCCATGGACAATAGAGGAAATAAAGAAAAAGAGCTATTTAGAAAAAAGAAGAAAAACTTAGATGTGTGTATGTACAGTGGACCCCCCTATCAACGAAGGCATCGTCTAATGAAAAATTCAACTAACGAAGCGTCTGAGCGTAAAAATTTGTCCCGACCAACAATGAAAAACTTGACTAACATCATTCGTCCCGAACGCGTTCACGTGTCCCGTCTGGCCCGAGCGTGGAGTGCACCTTAGCTGCCTTGCCTTCAGTTAGTGTGCCAGTGTTTACAAGCCAGTACGGGCGCTTCCATGCATACATTCGGTACATTTTGTATTCCAGTGTTTTTAGTGCTTGTAACTGCTAAATAAGCCACCATGGGCCCCAAGAAAGCTTCTAGTGCCAACCCTGTTGTAAAAAGGGTGAGAATTACAATTGAAATGAAGGAGATAATTAATAAGTATGAGAGTGGAGTGCGTGTCTCTGAGCTGGCCAGGTTATATAACAAACCCCAGTCAACCATCGCTACTGTCTTGGCCAACAGAGAGGCAATCAATGAAGCTGTTGTTGGAAAAGATGCATGTATATTTTTGAAACACAGATTGCAAGTACTCGATGTTGAGACTGTTGTTGTTGTGGATAAACGAAAAACGGATATCAGGAGATAGTATCTCTCAATCCATCATATGTGAAAAGGCAAAGCAATTGCATGACGATTTAATTAAAAAAAGGCCTGCAACTAGTGGTGATGCGAGTGAATTTAAGGACAGCAAAGGTTGGTTTGAGAGATTTAACCCTTTCAGGGTTGGTGCTGTACTAGTATGGCTTGCACGCCAGGGTTGGTGCCGTACTAGTACGCATAAATTTTAGCGCCTTCAAATCTAGCGAGAGAAAGTTGGTAGGCCTACATATGAAAGAATGGGTCTGTGGTCAGTGTGTGCAGTATAAAAAACAATCCTGCAGCACACAGTGCATAATGAGAAAAAAACTCCGACCGTGTTTTTGGTATAAAACAGTGACTTTGCACTGTATTTTTGTATGCTATTTATTGTTGTATTCTAGTTTTCCTGGTCTCATTTTATAGAATGGAAGACATATTACGGAAATGGAGATGATTTTTATTGATTTCACAATGAAAAGTACCTTGAAATTGAGCTCAAAGTAGCAGAAATGTTCAATTTTTGCCAGAGTTCAAAAGTAAATAAATCAACCCATGTGTCCATTACATGTCAACTGGTGAGTCTGATATTCTTTCACAAGTGCACTGATATTATTTATACCATTTCTACAGCATTTCTACACTAATGCAGTAGTTTACATAATGGTAAATCTTCTACATTTTGTGAGAATAAAAATTCAAAGTGGAAAGCAAAAGAAATGTAAGAGTCCTGGGGATATGACTAATGAACAGAAGAAATGTTATTTTAGTGCCAGGAATGTCTGTCTTGTTTATTCTGGACCCTATTTGGTCATTGGGGTCTTCTGAAATTTGTGTGAAATTGGCAAAATTGCCAATTTCAGACCACTTCATTGGATAGTTGAAATCTGTAAATGGGTGGTTTCTTGTACTCATTCAATAGAAAAAAAAATGGAGTTCTAATGACAGTTATGATTTTTGTCGACTGGTACATTGGAATTGGCCGAAAATAGGGCTCAAAGTGGGTGAAGTTGCCGATGTGTAAACATCGTCGAGACCGCTAACTTTGGGAGAGCATAATTCTGTAAGTTTTCCATCAAATTTCATACTTTTGGTGTCATTATGATCGGGAAAAGATTCTCTGTCATTTCACAAATAATTTTTTTTTTTTCGAAATATTTCCGACCCTGAGAAAAAGTTTAGGAGAGGGCCTGCTGACCCTAAAAGGGTTAAGAATCATAGTGGCATACACAGTATGATGAGGCATGGAGAGGCTGCCATTTCTGACCAAAAAGCGGCTGAAAAATATGACAATGAAAATGTTGTGACCCACTTTAGGAAAATCTTAAAGGAACGTGAGGTACAGAGCTCTATGGACAGATTTTCGGTGCGACAGAGGTCCAGTAACTCTCAAATTGTTCCTAGTGGCATTAAAAACAAAGAAGGAAAGTAACCCCGGAAAAGAACTTGCTACCTAAAGCCCTTATGGAAAGGGATTTCCCTTCCAAAAATTAATACACCTCCGTCTCCCTTCCTCCCATCTCATCTCTCATCACTACATCTTCATTAAAGTGTCATTTATTCTTCATTTAGTACAGTACATTATTTATTGTGCATGTATCCTTCTTTTTCTGTGTAGGAAAATGTATATGTCATGTGAATTTTTTTTTTTCATACTTTAGGGTGTCTGGAACAGCTTAATTGGATTTCTATTATTTCTTATGGGGAAAATTAATTTGACTAACGATAAATTCGACTAATGACAAGCTCTCTGGAACGGATTAGTATTGTTGGTCGAGGGTCCACTGTATATATATGCATGTGCGTGCCTGTGTAGTGTGACCTAATTGCAAGTAGAAGTAGCAAGATATACCTGTTATCCAGTGTGAGACAGAAAAAGGGCATTGTGTTGTGTAAATATTAGGCAGAAAATTCAGAGTGTGGAAATTAGGAGAAGGTGTGGAGTTACTAAAAGTATTAGTCAGAGGGCTGAAGAGGGGTTGTTGAGGTAGTTTGGTCATTTAGAGAGAATGAATCAAATTAGAATGTGTTGGAGAGAGTATAAATCTGTAAGGGAAGGAAGGCGGGGTAGGGGTCGTCCTCAGAAAGGTTGGAGGGAGGGGGTAAAGGAGGTTTTGTGGGTGAGGGGCTTGGACTTCCAACAAGCATGCGTGAGTGTGTTAGATAAGGGTGAATGGAGACGAATGGTTTTTGGGATGTGAGGAGCTATTGGAGTGTGAGCAGGGTAATATTTAGTGAAGGGATTCAGGGAAATTGGTTATTTTTATATAGTCGGAATTGAGTACTGGAAATGAGAAGTACAATGCCTGCACTTTAAAGGAGGGGTTTGGGATACTGGCAGTTTGGAGGGATATGTTATATGTCTTTATAGTATATGCTCCTAAACTGTTGTATCTGGGTGCCTCTGCAAAAGCAGTGATGATGTATCAGTGAGGTGAAAGTTTTGAATGATGATGAAAGGATTTTATTTTTGGAGATTTTCTTTCTTTTTGGGTCACCCTGCCTCGGTGGGAGACCGCTGACTTCTTAAAAAAAAAAATATAAGAAGTAAATTGAATATATAGCAAATTGAGCTATCAAAATAAAAACAAACATGACTGGAATGTGCACAACCTCGATTATTGTGCAGCACTTGACTGTTGCTCATCCACACAGCTTAGAAGAAATACTGAAGAAGATGTTGTGGACAGGGATAAAGGTTGTTACTTCAGTCATTTCCATAACCCTTAACCCTTTGTATATGGGGCCAGGAATTTTTGTATCATCCTGGCCCTTCCCTACATCCTCCACCTATCCTAGTCTTCCCTGGTTTATTTTTAACTTTTCCCTCAGTGCTCTATATTGTAATTATAAGATTATTTATGCTATACTGTATTGTATTAAAAGTACCAGTCAGAGGAAATAACTGGAGTGAGTACAGTGCAGCACTTATCTAATCAGTGGTGAGAAAAGACACACTTGGCTTTTTATCAGTGGGAATCATAAAGAACTAATTTGTTTGAGAACTTTCTTTTTAGTTTAAGCAAAATGAGATTGTCAAGAAACAGGACCAAAAATAACAAGTGCAATTTGTATTCAAAACTATGCGGTAATGTACATGTACATGCTTAGTTATTATACTAAGTAATTATTTAGCAATAAAGAGAAACTCCTAGTAACTTGCATTAAAGAAGATTCTCGTGACAATTCAGTCTATCCTGGACCATTGTCAGGTTATGACTAAGAGGAGAAAAATGCTTCAGGATGGACTGAAGGATCATCAAGTTGTGAAATGTTTCAGCCATGGTATTGACTTTCATTCTTTCTAGAAGGAAATAATGGTGTACCTCTAGGCAATAATAACTGACCCCAGTTCAGCTTTCTTTGTAGGCCTTGTTTTATAGACACTTTCTCAAATGTCAGTTGCTCTAATACAGTATTAGGAAAGCTGATTATACATGAGATGTAAAATAATTTGCTTGGTGTCTTCAAAGTCATAAACTTTTGGCTCTCATAGAGAGATAAGACTGTGGGGAGAAAGAGTAATGCTACAGTGCATTTTATGTACAGTGGACCCCCGAGTTTCGTGATTAATCCATTCCAGAGAGTCTGCCGACTGGCAAAATTCACGATTGGCGAATCTATTTTCCCCATAAGAAATAATGGAAACCCAATCCATTTCGGACAGCCAAAGTATTAACAAAAAAGTTTTTTTTTTAAACATTAAATATAGATTTACATACAGAAAACAATGACACATAAATATAAAGCTCTAATAAAATGGATAATTTAACATTTAACATCACACTTGGTGTAGGAGGTAGGTAGGAGGCAAGAGGAATGCAAGTTTATTATGCTTCAATATGACACTAATATCATCTATACGGCTTATTTATCTATCACAATTCATCTGACATTATAAACAATATTAATAACATAGAAACATGATATATACTCTAGAATGAATAAAATGTCATAATGTATGAGAGGAATAAATGGTGTAAGTGTTATTGTTGGGTTTAAGGGCCGTCACTGAGAGAAGCCGTGGTGGTGGTAGAGGCTTCTGCCACCAATACTATCACACTTAAACAATGTATGTAATTTATAAATAAGAAATATTTACATTTTAATTTATAAATAAGAAATATTTACATTTTAATTTATAAATAAGTAAGTTTATTCAGGTCTACACAAATACAGTTACATAGATTATCATACATAACAGCACATGTGTAAAGTACCCAGGATAACCACAAAAATTCAAGAGTGGCATATTTCCATTGGTGTCCTTTTATATTTACACTTACATTTACTTTTATACTTACACTTTTATATTTACACTTACCTTGGAGGAGATGTTAGTTTAATTAGTTAGTTTGATGGAGATGTTGGCAGAGGTTTAGGGTGGTGGAAGATAGCAGGGGAGTCTATGTTCAGCAGTCCTATACACATCCAACAACATTTGAGAGTTACTCTCATGTTGTTTTTCTATCGCTTACTCGCTTAACTTAGTTGCTACACTGTTAATTCTACACTTTATCACTGGCTGGTGCTATAACCTTTATTGGTACCTGCTGCTTTAGTATCATACATATTGTAGAATTACTGAATCACTGCAGAAGGCACATTCTCCCCTCTCTCTTCCTCCTCTGTTTTAGTACTTTGCTATGAGTTTTTTCTTGAATTCTATCATGTTTCTCACCTTTACCAAAGGGCTGGCACTAGGAGCTTTCTTTGGGCCCATGGTGACTTATTTAGTAGTTGCAAGCACAAAAAACAATGAATTATTATGAAATGTATGAACCTGTGGGGTGATGGTCACATGCTGGTAAACAATGGCACACTGAGTGTGAATAGTTCGGGAGACTGGCTTTGTGTGTGCGCTGATGGGCAGACGCGTACCAGAAGGTCGCCGAATCACGAGTCCAATCATGAACCACGAAGCTAAATTTTGCCGAAAAAAACTTGCCAAAAGTCGGATTTCACGAAAGTTGCGGCCACCGAATGGCGGGGGTCCACTGTATACAGCACAGTTCCAAAGGTTTACTTTATCCAATTTTTGTTTTGGTTTGGCACTTGACCCATAAATTGAAAGCCATCTACAGTAAATCCTTGATATAATAGACCTTGATATCATGAGTTTTTAAAATGATAGACAAAAACTGTGTAAATTGTACTTTTAACTCCTTTATTTTCAGTGTTCATTATCTTGCAACTGTAAATTAAGAGTAAAGTACTATACAGTGGACCCCCGGTTAACGATATTTTTTCACTCCATAAGTATGTTCAGGTGTCAGTACTGACCGAATTTATTCCCATAAGGAATATTGTGAAGTAGATTAGTCCATTTCAGACCCCCAAACATACACGTACAAATGCACTTACATAATTGGTCGCATTCGGAGGTAATCGTTATGCGGGGGTCCACTGTACAGTGGAATCTTTACTTAGGAGTTCAGTCCGTTCCGTGACCTTGCTCGCATCTGGATTTGCTCGTTTGCAGAGTCAGTTTTCCTCATTTAAATTAATTGAAATGGAATTACTCCGTTCCAGTGGAATTCCAAGCATGACAAAATACTTCAATAATTTCCCTAATATCAGCTCTATGGCTTATTTATCAGAATTCATTTAATATGACATGAACAATATTAATAACATAGAAACATAATATATACACTAGAATGAATAAAATTAATGTCGTTACGTATGTGGCTTGTGGTGACAACGGCCATTGTTGTTACCAGGGTACAACAAGATTGTTTTCAAGGTACAAGGTCTGCCGCTGCTACCTCATGATATCTGTTTCTACTTTTGCTAGCGTGTTGAAGAGCTTTCCAGTTTGTGAATGTTGAGGGGCAGTGCCAATCAGACAGGTATTGTTTACTCTTGAACATTGCCAAAGAATTGAACATTTCTACCTCTTTGAGCTCAATTTCAAGGTACTTCTCGTTGTGAAACCAATCAAAACCATGTCCATTTCTATGGTATATCTTCCATTCTATCAAGAGACCATAAAAACGAGAATACAACCATAAAAAACATACGAAAATAAACCGCTAGGTGGAGGCTAATGGATGAAAAGTGAACTCTGTTATTCATGGTCCAATTTCTTTCATTTTTGGTGTACATTAACCCTTAACCCTTTGAGGGTTTTCGTCGTACTAGTACGTCTTACGCGTAGGGGTTTTTGGCGTACTAGTACGCATAAATTCTAGCGGCCTCAAATCTCGCGCGAAAAGGCTGATAGGCCTAGGTGTGAGAGAATGGGTCTGCGTGGTCAGTGTGCGCGGTAGAAAAAAAATCTGGGACCCAGTGGTGCATTGTGGGAATGCCCTCTTAGTAAACAATGTCCACCATGCCTCGCGGTAAGAAGCTCCTCACTCCTCGGCGAATTGGGACACTTTTGTTCCCCAGTGACAGTTCTAATAGTGATGGAAGTGCCAGTGAAGATGAGTTTCGTGGTTTTAGTGAGGTTTTGACCGAAACTAATGACCATAATATCGGTAATAGTGAAGAAAACCCAGACGACCCTCAGCCTTCCACCTCTGGTGCTGGGCCCTCGTGTTCACGTTCAGTTGTTCCAGAACCCAAGAGGAAACTTCTATTTTCCCAAATCCCAGACTCAGATGAGAGCATGGGTGATGATAGTGATAGTGAATATGAACTACAAGCTCTTCAAACTAGTTCCAGTAGTGATAGTGAAGTGCAATATTCCCCAGTGAAGCGTCAGTATATACGACGATATATGCGCTCTGGAAGTGTGCCATATGTTATACCAAGGGGAAGGAGTGTATCTCGGAGTACATCCCGTGGCTGTACAACAGGAACAGACAGTGAAAATGACGAAGATACTGTTGCAATTGGGATGGAAAATGTGCGTGGTGGTAGTGGTGCCGGCGGTGAGGCACCAGCAGTGGGCCATGCTGCCACCCACGCTGCCAGCCACGCCGCTGCCTCAGCTGATCTAGAACAAAGGCCACCATTCCCCACTCCCCCACCACACCAGCCTCCACAACCACAACCTCCACAACCACAACCTCCACAACCACAACCACCTGTCATTGTCCAGTACCCACCAGCAGACCGCACCTGGGATTGGCAGGAAGCTGTCAATTTTGTTCCAAATCCCCACCAGTTTGATGGCAGCCAAAGTGGAATACGGCCATCTTGTGCACTTGGGAACAATGCCACTGAACTGGAATGTTTCGAGTTATTCTTTGACGAACCACTGATGAAAAGTATTGTCATGGAAAGCAACACATACTACGAGTACACCATGGCAAACACAATACTTTCACCAAAAACACGTCTACACCAATGGAAGGAGGCAACTGTGGCTGAGATGTATCTTTTCTTTGCCACAATAATGCTTATGCCACATGTGTATAAGCACAAAGTGAAATCATACTGGTCAACAGACCCCCTGATTGCAACACCAGGTTTCAGTGATATAATGCCAGTGAATCGATTTGTGCTAATGTTACGTATGCTTCACTTCTCAGATAAAACCAGGCCTGACAGAACTGACAGGTTATATAAGATTAGGAATGTGTTTGTGTATCTGAAACAGAAATTCAGTACTCATTTTTATCCCTTCAGGAAGCTTGTAATTGACGAGTCTTTGATTCTGTTCAAAGGAAGACTCTCTTTCAAGCAGTACATACCAAGCAAGAGGAAACGCTTTGGTATAAAGTTGTTTGTGCTTTGTGATTGTTACAGTGGTCTGGTATTGGATATTATTGTGT